>NC_083352.1:139990675-140301050 GCF_030254825.1 Meriones unguiculatus | reverse complement strand
TCTGCATATTTGCCATTGGCAGTGCAACCTGCAACTTATTGTGAGAGGCAGACTCCATTTCCTTACCTATCCGGAATCTCGCTACTCTTGTGCTTCCATTTGGCTAGCAGAAGAAAGATGCTGTGTGTATTCTGAATCTAGATGTAAGAGGCCTCATGTCTGATCTCTTGAGTCACTTTCATTTGAGCAATCTTGAAATGTGATTTTTGTGTTATGTGCAATGAAATGGTGTCATTCAACAGAGTGTTCCAGACTAACCCGGTCCCATCAGCAGCTACCTGCACCGAATCAGGGATCCTAGCCCAATGTTTAAGCTTATCATGGCTCAGCAGAAATAAACAGGTAACCTAGGTACTCTGTAACAGATGACCTTGTGTTAAACCATTATATTTTGGAAATATTTATCATACAGCAAAAATGCCAGCTGGTACACATCCTTATTTCAGGAATAATTTCATGCACAATTTACATAGTACAGATAAAGAGACATGTGTGACATATATTGGATATTTAATAAATACTGATGTTTGTCTTTTTACCATTTGCTTAAAGAGATGTGCTTCAAGATTGGAATTTGTTCACTCCAGTCACATTATAGCAATATACATGTTTAGGCAACTCAGAACCATGAAGACATACGGGAATTAACTTCTCTTTGTAGCATCTAAGGGAGGACATTGGTGTTTCTTTCTTGCTTTCTCAAACACTAATGCTCAGAACTTCTTGATTCCTAGAAGAGACTCCAAAATGTACACACTCTACTGAATCCCTATTAAGTAAACAATGTTGCTTTACATTTGTGGTTTTCTTCAGACAATATTTCAAAAATATAGATAGCACTAATAGGGAGATTAAACATTCTGAGTCTGTGCCACCTGATAAGTCATTGACTATTTCTGGGCTTCAATGTCCTCAACTTTAAGTACAGAAAGTTTGGCTTTCCAGCATGGCTCTTGGCTCCACCATCTGAAAGCCCTCTGGTTGTGAGGAAGTGATGCTGAGAATGCAACTCACAGTTCAGTGGCTCTCTCAGAAATAGAACTCTGACTCTGTTTTGGGCTTCAGCTTCCTTTTGTGAAAACAAGGCTGCTTTATGGTGTGGTTCTGAGGTTTTTGAGATACACCTATGTAAACATGAAACCACTTATACAGTACCTGGTCTATGGAAACTGTTAACAAATATTAGATACTATTTCATTTGGCATAGTCATCTCTTATGCAACAGCACTTTCATGAGATTTAAATGATGAAAGTTCAAATAGTGAACATCAACTCACTGGAGAAAACTACAAGATGTTTTGAAATTATCACAGTCACACACACACACAAACACACACACACATGAACACACACAAGAATTAACCATATTTATGCTTTTAATTTTTTAAAATCACACACAAACACACACACACATGCACACACAAGAATTAATCATACTTATGCTTTTTTAAAATTTATATTTTTTTTAATTTCTTCACCTACTTGGGTATGGTGTCTTATACAAGTAACTTACCATTTTGACTCTGACCTTATGTTTCTTTCTCATTGACAGGTACTCTTTGGCAATAAAAAAGCAGTTCAATGCAGCGCTAAGACAACAAGGTTCTATGTAGCTAGAGAGATGCTTCATCTGTACATGTGAGAAAAACGTTCATACACATAAAAGTATAAATTCTAAGTATAAAAATAAATTTAAAAAGTAAATGCATTTGAGCCTTTGCTCTGCCATTTTTAGGGTATAGTAATAGGTAAATACAGATAATATTATCTATGTCATAATTATTATCTGATTAATATCTAAATAATACATTTAGAAAATGTATCATACTGGCACTTACTAGCCACTTAAGAAACAGTTTGAATTAGTGTGTATTATATTTCTTTCTTACTGGAGTTGTTTTAAAGGGAGCATTTGGAACGCTATCCATAGGAAAATGTTTGGGAATGACTTAGGCAGGTAAATGTTTGGATGCTATTGTCAACTTGCCAGATTCTCTTTACCAAACTGAGGATCCATAATCCTATATGCTAAGTGCACTGTCTGTTAAGGCCTTATAGCTGCCTCTTCCTTTGGAGAATTGCCCTTGACCAAATGGGAATTGCCTGGGAAGTTCTGCAATGTTCCTGCCACTGGGGGTGGCCCATAGCCAATGACTAACTGATGGAGGCACACAAAAGGACCCTTTGCCTCAAAAATAGAGGGAAGTAATTCTATGTAATCCACACTCCGGAGCTCCCTTGGGAACTGTTTGAAGCTAGATTCCAACACACCCCTACCCTCCTCCCTCTTCTCTCCCATTCTCTTTATCAACAAAGGACTTTTTAGTTAGGCACAGGGGCAAATATTTGTAATCTCAGTACTCAGAAAAGCAAGCCAGGAGGATAGCAAGTTGAAGGTTACCCTCACCTACATAACAAGACCTTATCTCAAAACAAACAAATAAACTAACAAAGATTCATTATTAAGTGAATCTTCATCTTAATGATCCTCATTAGATAGAAGAATTGATTTGTGAACAGTTGGGATTTGTGAATGGTTGGGACATTGCCACTGGAATTTTCAGTAGGGCAAGTAGAGGTTGTGCGTTTCTTATTTTATCTAAGTTTTTGTTTGTGGGAAGAGGCTGGAGTATTGGACTAGGAGCTGTGATGACCAAAGGACTGAAAGCAATGCCATAGATGAACCAGAAATCATGGACTCCCTGTTGTTGAGGTCTGTGGTGAAATATAAATCCTTCATGCAGATTTCGATGAACCGTGTGACATGAGCATGTTAATATTAAATACTCAGGGCCTGCAGTACTTAAGCTACTCTCCATCCCGAATTCTATTCTCTGCAACTGCTGACTGTGGAAATTTTCTCTTATAATGTGGTAGTTACTTTCCTTCCATGTTCACCAAAGAAGACTTCCAATAGGTCTTTGGGAATGAACTAAGATGCTGAATATAGATTTGTTTTTCTTTGAGGCATTGACAGGTGGGCATGGAACAAGTTTTCCATGGATTGGTCACAGTCCTCTCTCTCAGAAGGAGATAGGAGGTCAAGTCATGCAAACACAGCTTTAGAAGCAGCATTCATCTGGTTCCAAGACCTATTGTACTATGAAGTTTCTATGGAGAAGAGAAATAGAAAATTTCCTCAGTTTTTTTTCTTTCTCCCTCAAAGGTATTAGCTCACAGTCCCCCCGCCCCTGGAACCAACTCAAGGTTTCTATGTGTAGCTTTGGCTGTCGTGGAACTCACTCTGTAGACCAGACTGACCTCGAACTCACAGAGATCCATCTGCCTTTGCCTCCCTGAGTGCTGCAATTAAAGGTATGTGCCACTACAGCCTGGCTTCTACATACATTTAATCTCAGTCTCTATGGGGCACCTAAAATGTTTCTATAAATGTAATTCAACAAACTAGTTAACACTTACTAATACATTATGCTCCCCTTTCAATGATCTCATGCAGTGCATCCTTTGCTTCTTGTAATCACGGTGTAGAACTTAGTAGAGCTTCCTAGAGCATCAGTGAATAATACTGATTGTGTATGTCAAAGGGCACATGTACTTGAGAATAGTATATAAATTATACATAAATTAGAGATAAAGAAAACATGAGATTATGGTGAGTAATACTGATCTTAAATATGTGATTTAATACAGTGTTCGCTCATATTAATAAGACAACTATGGTCTAAGTATTTGAAAAATACTCCCAATTACTACTTCTATTATTTTAGAATGGTTTTATACCTAAAGAAAAATGAAAATCAACACATGAACAACAACAGCTACAACACCCAAAACATGCAACAAGAAGGAGGGATAGTTAAGAAAACCTTTAATGGCAATAATATTTCAACAACTTTCCACATTTGTGTCATTAGCCCAGAATCTTTCCAAAAATGTTTTTTTCAAACCTTAGCACCAATGAAGTGACAAGCTAAATGAAATGGTTTTGGTTTGATATATTTCATGAGAAGACTGGGATAGTCAACTCTACTGATAGAAGAGTAGACATACATCTCTTCAAAGCTTGCTTTCAAGATGTGACTCATCTAAAAGTCCACCATGTAGTTGGTAACCTGTATGGGTCTGGTCAAGAAATAGAATATTTTTTGTTGTCCCAGGAATGGATTGCATGCCATTCTCTTTTGAGGACTTTGTAGACTGAATCTGCCTTTAGATAATTGTCTAATGAAAAAGGGTATGGGCTAGAAGTATGTGGCCTGATTAGAAATCATCTCAGGTCAGTTAGGAGTCAGGGTTATATATTTTTTTTCTTGTAAGAAAGCAATGGAAGGAATTTTCATTCAAATGGTGTAGGAGTACTTGAGTTTGAGCAATGGAATGCATAGGCCATACTCCTTCAGAGAAGCTGGGTAGAGAAGCTGCACTTTGAGCCACTGTCAATCAATCCCATCCCTCTGGGGGAAAGATTAAATTTGATTTTGACATTGTGACTTCCTAGGCAAGGGTCATACAGGAAACCCATGGAAATGATTTTGGAGTTGGTTCTTTTAAGGGAAAAGCATTGAAGAAGTATATAGGAAGTCTTCATTAATTCAGATGTGTGTGTGGCGGGGGGGTTGAGGATATTACATTCAAGGAGAGGCCTTGGAAAGATGAGAAAACCAAACTATGCTATATATAGGCTTTAAAATCTGCTTCCTCCCAGCTTCTGTTTCTGCTCTCAGAGAGACTGGGTTAAAGTGTTTGTAGACTATCTCCCTCCCTTTAAAGAAATCTCCTCCAAGCAGAGCGTTTCTTCACAGAGCCTGGGCAGGATGTAGTGGGGGTACATGTTGTTCTTTTGATCATCATGTCACTGTAAGCAATGGGGTAGAGTTCATGTTCCCTTCCTGCCCTTTCCTATGAAGCATGCAATTGAGTGGATGGTTCAGCCAGAGATACCCAATAAATATTTGCTGGTGAACATAATGAAGGCACACTGATGACAGCAAGGTGTTTGCCTCACTCCTCCCTGACTGTTAGAGGTGACACACATGTGGTCCTCACTCTGTACATCATGGGAGACTTTGAAGCATTGGTTGAGCCTGGAGACTTGGCCAGGACCTGTCTTGGAACATGCCACCTACCTCAATTCTTCCTACTTTCCAGAGCTCTTCATTTCCAGTGACAGAATTACTCTTTCTCTTAACGAGTGTGTAGACAGAAGAGGGAATTAAGGAGACAAGTAGAAACCACCCAGCAAGATGAGCTGTGTGCGCAGCAGGGCAGAGAAAAGAGGCAAGAAAAAAAAATGTGTCCAAACAGTAATGTGTGAGTTCTATAACTTTCCACTAATCCATATGTGGATTTGTTCGAGCACTCACTCCTAACATCCAAGACAAGATCCAGACAAAAATGCTCCTACTGAATAAATCCAGGAGAGAGGTTTGTTTATCAGGACCTAGCATTGTTTGAAAACTCAACATCTGTCAAAGACCTGTAGGTGCTTGCCCCCCACACTTTCAGCAGGTGCTTCTGGTCCTGATGACACCGCTGAATTAATTTTAAAGAAACAATCAGTTGGAAAATGTAAGGTAATTTCTACTCATTGACTCTAACTGCAGCCAGGCATCATTCTCTCTTGCTTGCACAATTGTAGACCCACATTCTTGCTTCTCCTCTTGTCCTTTCAGATCAGTCCTCTTCTCAGAAAATTAGTCTTCCCAGAGCCAGATTTTTAAAACATTTTAGTACTCCCCCAAGTCTTCAACTGTGGAACATTTATTTCTCTCAGCTAAAATTTTAGCTACTGCAATTCCTTCTCAGCTAAAATTTTAGCTAGTGCTATTCCTTCACTGATTCTATATATTTTTAACATTTTATTTAATGTTTATTTTACGGCATTAGTGTGAAGGTGTCAAATCTCTTGGAACTGGTGTTACAGACAGTTGTGAGCTGCCATGTGGGTGCTGGGAATTGAACTGTGGTCCTTGGTGGTGTGTTCTTAACCCCCGAGCCATCTTTCCAGATTCTATATTTTAATAGATACAGTTTCAAATAAAGCATAAGATAAATATGGAAGAACCATAGGCTGTTTGATTAACTCCCTCGAAGGTCACATGCCCATGAAGTGACCACCATGCTGTAGAGCAGAACACGGCCACCAGTCTTCCTTGTAGCCACTGATTCACAGGGGCAGTCATTGCCCTGACTTGTACCTCTAGGAACTTTAAATACATGGACTCATAGTCTCTGTATTTAACCATGCTTACTTCATCGGTATTAGTTTTACTCTTGATGGACGTCTGAGTCACCCCCAACCTTTGGCAATTCTGAATGTATACTCATGAAAAGTTTTGTTCTAAGTTTGTTCACACTCCCAAGTGGTCACCATAAGCAGAAATGTTGATAAATTGACTGTGGTAAATTAAGATCCCCCATTCTTCCAGAGACACTATTAAAAGAGAAAAGGACTTGGAATATAGCTCAGTGGTAGAAGGCTTACCCAGTATGCATTAGAGCATGAGAAAATAAGCAAATGTCTAAATAAAAGACTGACACAAGATTTTTACATCTCTGTTTGTATCTATGTCTAAGTGCTCCTTCTACCTTGCATATATAAAGAACTCCTGTAAACCAAAAAGGAATGAAAACAAGTGACCCAAACAGTAAAATAGGCAGAAAGCTTGAACATCCACTTCTCAAAACAGCATTTACAAATGGATATGGCCCTAGACACTTGGAAATTACAAAAAGTTGAGAGACATAAATTTCCAGCTTTATTCATTGTCTCACAACTTTCAAATCATGTCTTCACACAGGCCTTGGGTGCCCAGGGATTCCTTATCTCTCTTACACCTACTTATCTTTTAAAGACCTGGCAGAACAGCACCAACTCTTTCCAAAGGCTTCCCTGGCACTATGAGGTGGAATTAATTGTTTTCTTTGGGATCTGGAAGTGTGATTCAGCTGAAGCATAACTGTGATCTTTATGTCCTCAGTGCACAGCATTGCTCTCGATGCATGAAAGGTGATCAATACACACCTCCCTCAACGAATGTCTTACTTTCCCTCCAGTCTCCAGATAGGATCTTAAACCAGTGAGGTATATGTGGAAACAAAGCCTTTCTATTCGCACACAGTGTTCATGAGCCAATATAAGGATTACTTCATAGGGAAAACTGCTGGCTTGTCTTCAGAATTATAAGCTCATATTCAATGAATGGTATTACCACAGACCTGTAGGCAAGAAATTAGCCTATTATATTTTGGGCTACTTGTTAAGATGTATGTATGTATGTATGTGCATTGAAAATTTATATTGCTTTCTAGAATGATAGGGGCAATGAGTAGTTGGAGTCCATTCTTCCTTAACACGTGAGTGCATGGCTGTAAGACTGCCCTGATTTTGAAGTCAAGGCACCACATGACACAATGGAAATGACAGGAAGTATCACATGTCTTTTCCTCCATTATAACTTGAGACAACATGTGTGACTAGACCAAAATTTCTTTGATCATCTTTTTTTTCTTGGAACCGTTTTCACTTGCTCATGATAGTACAGAGTTCTATTTTATCCAAGAGTTCTATTTTATCGAATCTCCAGTGGTTTTCTAACTTTTTTCCAGCCTTGTAGAATTGCTTCAGTCAAAATGCTTTGTTCCTCCACTTGTTTACCTTGTAATTAGCCAGATGAGAATGTGCAAACTGCTTGTATTTAATGGGAGGGCCTGGGCTTCAGAGATGGCTCAGCTTTGAAAGGCTAGCTTCATAACCAAAAGTAAAAGGGAAACATGTGTCCTTCATGCCAGTGCAAGCTCCGGGGTTAATGCCTTACATACAGCAGGCTATCAGCAAATATTTATTGAGTCAGTGGCCTTACAGTTTATTACTAAAAGGGTAGGGGGATTGCTCATCTTCTGACCTTCATATTAGTATTTTTCCAATGGCATTATACAGTTGTTCATCTGAATTTCCAACTTACAAGATTATGTTTCATTTTATTTGTAGCTTAGTATGTTTTCATAAACAATTGTAAGAGGTCTCAGCACTCACAGAAGAAAATTTTTATAATTTTGAAGATTTGTGCTTGAGGTTTTTTGAATTCTAGAAAAAAATATTTTGTCCTTTTATTGAAAACAGATTTTTTTTCTTTTCTTTTTTTCTTTTTTTGAGATAGAGTTTCTTTGTGTAGCCTTGCTGTCCTGGACTCACTTTGTACACACCAGGATGGCCTCGAACACACAGAGATTAGCCTGTCTTTGCCTCTCTGAGTGTTAGGATTATAGGTGTGTACCACCAAGCCCAGCTGAAAACGGATCATCATCATCATTATTTGGACTTTACATGCCTTTACTTATTTTTTTTAATTTAATTTTATTTTATTAATTACACTTTATTCACTTTCTATCCCCCCATAAGCCCCTCCCTGCTCCCCTCCCGTTCCCACCCTCCCACTTCCTTCTTCACGCATGCCCCTCCCCAAGTCCACTGATAAGGGAGGTCCTCCTCTCCTTCCTTCTGATGTTAGTCTATCAGATCACCTCAGGAGTGGCTGCATTGTCATCTTCTGTGGCCTGGTAAGGCTGCTCCCCCCTTAGGGGGAGGTGATCAAAGAGCAGGCCAATCAGATTATGTCAGAGGCAGTCCCTCTTCCCATTACTATGTGACCCACTTGGGCACTAAACTGCCATGTGCTACTTCTGTGCAGTGGTTCTAGGTTATCTCCATGCCTGGTACTTGGTTGGAGTATGAATCTCTGGGAAGACCACTGTGTTCAAATTTTCTGGCTTTGTTGCTCTCCTTGTGGGGTTCCTGTCCTCTCCAGATCTTACTATTTCCCACTTCTTACATAAGATTCCATGTACTCTGTCCAACAGTTGACCATAAGTCTCAGCGTCTGCTTTGATAGTCTGCAGGGCAGAGCCTTTCAGAGGCCCTCTACGGCAGGTTTCTAGGTTGTTTCCTGTTTTCTTCTTTGTCTGATGTTCATCCTCTTTGCCTTTCAGGATGGGGATTGAGCAGTTTACTCAGGGTCTTCTCTCTTAATTAGTTTCTTGCCTTTATTTTTATTTTTAATTTATTCACTTTACATTCTTGTATCCCCATCCCTGCTCCCCTTCCAGTCTGAAGTTCCTTTCTTCCCCCTCACTCCTTTCTTTTTCTCCCTTTCTCAACTCAGTTCTTCAAGTTGAATCAGGACTATTGTGTCCTCTTCTCCTGTGGACTGGCAAGGCAGTCTGGCAAGGGAAAAGTGATAAAAAAGCTAACAAGTGAGTCCATGTCCAGGGCAGTCCCTGCTTCCTTTACTAGAGGACTCACATGAGGCCTAAGCTGCCCGTCTGCTACATCTTTGCAGGGGACCTAGGTCCAGTTCATCATGATCCTTGGTTGAAGCTTCAGTCTCAGCAAGCCCCCCTGGGTCCTGGTTTGTTGGCTCTGTTGGTTTTCCTGTGGAGCTCCTGTCACCTCCAGGTCCTTTTCCCTTTCCTCCCACTTTTCCACAAAACTCCCTATACATCGCCCAATGTTTGGCTGTGAGTCTCTGCATCTGCTGAGTAGGGTTTCTCAAAGGACAATTCTAACAGGCTCCTGTCTGCAAGCTTAGCCGAGTATTGTTGATAGTGCCTGGGGTTGTCACTCTCCCATAGGGTGAGTCTTTGGTTGAGCCAGTCATTTGTTAGGCATTCCCTCAATCTCTGCTCTATCTTTATCTCTGCACAACTTGTAGGCAGGGTAAATTTTGGGTCAAACATTTTGTGGGTTGGTTAGTATTCCCCTCCCTCTGCTAGGAGACTTGTCTAGTTAGTGGGTGTCCTCTTCAGCCTAGATGACCTCTCTCTGCTATTAGGAGTCTCTATTTGACTCCCCCTCACATCCTCCCAGGAGCCTATCCTGACAAGGTCTCCATCTTGTCACAGAGATACCCCTACCTTCAGTTTCACTTTTCTCTACAGGCCTTCTGTCCTCTAGCCTTTGTTTTTTATCTTTTTAACTCTCTGTATTCCCTCTCCTACATTGTTCCCACACTCCAGCCACTACCTCTGTCTATTCTGTCTCCCCTTCTGAGTGAGATTTATGCATCCTCCCTTGTGTCTTCCTTATTACTTATCTTCTTTGGGTCTGGGCCTCCTAGTATACTTATCCTGTATTACAGGACTAAAATCCACTTATAAGTGAGTACATACTATTTGTGTCTTTCTGGATCTGGCTTACCTCACTCAGAATGATCTTTTTGAATTCCATCTATTTGCCTGCAAATTTCATGATTTCTTAGTTTTAATAGCTGAGTAGTATTCCATTCTGTAAATGTGCCACAGTTTCTTTATCCATTCTGTAACGGAAGGACATTTAGGTTGGTTCCAGATTCTGACTATTGTGAATAAAGTTGCTATGAGCATAGTTGAACAAGTGTCCTTACTGTATGGTAGGACATCTTTTGGGTATATATTCAGGAGAAGTATAGCTGGGTCTTGAGGTAAAGCTATTCCCCATTTTCTGAGAAAGCACCAGGTTGATTTCTAAAGTGGTTGTAAAGTTTGCGCGTCTGCCAGCAATGGGGGAATGTTCTCCTTTCTCCACACCCTCCTCAGCATGTGCTTTCACTTGATATTTTGATCTTAGTCATTCTGATTGGTGTGAGATGGAATCTCAGAGTCCTTTTGATTTGCATTTCCCTGATGACTAAAAAGGTTGAGTATGTCTTTAAGTGCTTCTTGGCCATTTGAGATTCTTCTGTTGAGAATTCTCTGTTTAGTTCTGTGCCCCATTTTCTAATTATGCTATTTTTATTATTGATGTTTGATTTCTTGAGTTCATTATGGATTTTGGATATATGTGTACATAAGTGACCTGAAAATTCCACCAGACAACTCCTACAGTTGATAAAGAGCTTTAGTAAATTGGCTGGATACAAGATTAATTTTAAAAAATCAGTAGCCCTCCTGTATGCAAATGACAAACAGGCTGAGAAGGAAATTAAGGAAACTACACCTTTCACAGTAGCCACAAATAATATAAAGTATTTTAGTGTCACTCTGACCAAGCAAGTGAAAGACCTGTGTGACAAGAACTCCAAGTCTCTGAAGAAAGAAATTTGAAGAAGATATCAGAAGATGGAAAGTTGTCTCATGCTCCTGGATTGGTAAGATTAACATAGTAAAAAAATGACCATGTTAACAGAAGCAATCTGCAGATTCAATGCAGTCCCCATCAAAATACCAACACCAAAATACCAAGTTCTTTACAGACCTTGAAAGAACAATTCTAAACTTCATGTGGAAAAAAACAAAAAGTGCAGTATAGCTAAAACTATCCTATACAATATAAGAACTTCTAGAGGTATCTCCTTTCCTGACTTCAAGCTATACTACAGAGCAATAGTAATTAAAATGGCATGTTACTGGCATAGAAATAAACTGGTAAGTCAAAGGAATAGAATTGAAGACACAGAAACAAACCCACATACATGTGGTCACCTGATTTTTGACAAAGGAGCCAAAATCTACAATGGAACAAAAGTATCTTCAACAAATGATGCTGGTTTAACTGGATGTCTACCTGAGTAAAAATGCAAATAGATCCATGTTTTGTCTCCCTGCACAAAACAAATCTAAGTGGATCAGAGAAGTCAATATAATATCAGATACACTAAATCTATTAGAAGAGAAAGTGGGGAAGAGCCTTGAACTCATTGGCACAGGAGACAACTTCCTGAACAGAACACCAACAGCTCAGGTTCTAAGAGCAACAAGTAATACTTGAAACTGAAAAGATTCTGCAAGGCAAAGGGCATGGTCAATAGAATGGAATGACAGTCTGCAAATTAGGAACAGATCCTCACCTAAACAGATCTTTTAAATCACATAATATATTCTGATTACAAATTAGGAACAGATCCTCACCTAAACAGATCTTTTAAATCACATAATATATTCTGATTACAATTTTCCCTCCTTCGATTGCTACCAGTTCCTCCCAACCTTCATTCACATATGATTTATCCTTTCTTTCTCTCATTAGAAAACAAACAGGCTTCTAAGGAATAATAAAATAAAATATAATTTAATAAGATAAAATAAAACCAACACATTGGAACATGATAAAACAAAGATTAAAAAAGGTCAGGAAAAGGCAGAAGAAAGAAATAGATGCAGAGACCCCATCATTCACACACCCAGAAATCCCCTAAAAATACTCAACTGGAGGCATAATATATACCCAAAGGGTAGGGTATAGAGAAGATACAAATAAAATAAAAGTAAAAATGAGATAAAAAAACAACAAAAGGCCTGATATTACATGATAAGGCAAAGAAATTTCAAAGATGCTCTTGAGTTCATTTCTGCTGGTCATCTACTGCTGGGCATGCAGCATCCCCCTTTAAAGATAATTTTATTCATTTGATGACTTTACAGCCCAAGCACACCCCCTCCTTCTCTTTCTAATCTTTCCCTCACATCCCTCATTCCTTCCTTTGCTTTTCAGTGAAAGGGATGCACCTAAGGGGTACCAACCCACCCTAGCACCTCAAGTTAGAGTAGGACTAAGAACATTTTCTCCCACTGAGGCAGACAAGGCAGCACAGCTAGGGGCAAGGGATCCAAAGATGGTAGGCAACAGAGTCAAGACATCTCCTATTCCCATTGTTAGGGGACCCACATGATGACCCTGTTCCACATCTGCTACATATGTGTAAAGGCCATGCAAGCTCCTTGGTTGGTGGCTCAGTCTCTGTGAGCGCTCATGGGCCTGGGTTGGTTAACTGTATATCTTTTTGTGATTTCCTTGATTCCTCAGGTTCTGTCAATCTTTCCGACCACCCTTCCACAAAACTCCCTGAAATTGGCCTATTGTTTGGCTGTGGGTCTCTGCACCTGTTTGCCCATTGAAGCCTCTCAGAAAATAGTTATACTAGGTTTCTTTCTACAAGCAGAGTAAACATATCATTAATAGTGTCAAGGGTTGGCTCTCTCCCATGGGTGGGGTCTCAAGTTGTGCCATCATTGCTTTGCCGTTTCTGCAATCTCTGTTCTCTCTTTATCCCTATACTTCTTGTAAGCAAGACAAATTTTGGGTGGAAACTTTTATGGGTGGGTTGTTGTCTCCCTCCGACCACTGGAAGTCCCACCTGGATTTGGGAGATGAGGATTTCAAGGCTCTGAACTCCATATCCCTGCTGGTAGGGATCTCAGCTAGGGTCACTGGGGCCTCCTGGAGATCCCCCTGTTCTGGCAACCAGTTTCTGTCTTCTCTTCCTGTCCCTCTCCCCCATCATCCCACACCTGACCCTGCTTCCATTACCTTCCTCACCCCCTCTTCCACACAGCTTCAGACATCTATTTTATTTCCTCTTTTGCATGAGATTCATGCATCCCTCCTTGGTCCTCTTTGGCTTCTTTGAGTCTGTGGTTGTAGCATTGTTATCCTTTACATTATGGCAGTCTTCCCTTAGGAGAAGTTTATTTTCTCAGTGAGACCCGGTTGGAGAAAACTAAATTTTCATTTGCAAGTGGTTGTCAAATGGAGATGGCTTCTGGTTTAGGGTGTCCACTTTTCCTTTTAGCTTTAAGACTGCATCTGATGCAGTGCATGCAGGCCTTCTGCATAATGATTGACTCAATTTCTGTGAGTTCATATGTGTTTCAGTCCTGTTGATTAGAGGGCCTTGTCCTCAATCCTCTCTGACTCTTACACTTTTTTTTGTCTCTTCTTCACTGAGATTCTCTGATCCCCAAGGAGAGATTTGATGAACACATCCCATTTAGAGCTTAGTGTTCCAAGGTCTCTCACTCTCTGCAAAATATATGGTTGTGAGTATTTGTTTTCATCTGCTGCATGAGGAAGCTTCTTGATGGCTGAGCAAACCACCAATCTATAAGCATAGCAGAAGAATCACTTTATTGCTATGTTCTTTCAGTAGAACAGTATTTGGTTCTACCCTAGGTACTAGGCTATCTAGTCTGAGAGTCTTGATCATCCAAGCAATGTCTGGTATGGGTTTCATCTTGTAGAGTGAGCCTCAAGTCAAATCAGGTATGGGTTGGTTACTTTCATAAGCTCAGTGCCACCATTGCACTAGCATGTCTTACAGGCAGGAATTCACTGTAGATAACGGCTTTACAGTTGGATTGGCATTTACATTTCTCCTTTGGTAGCACACAGAGCATCTTCCTGTACTGAAGATGCAAGAACATAGGGATAAAGGCTCTATTTAGGTATGAACTGAAGTTTTCCAGGTTTAATGATTAAGTAGATATTGTGTTCAGAATAGGGTCTTATTGTCAGTGTGTGAAGAGCAATATATATTCTTGGCAATAGTTTGAGTTGTTTGGGGTCTCATGGGCCAAAATCTCAATTAAATGTAATCTATTTCTAGTAAGGAAGCTTCATTTGCTAAGAAGAGATATCCTGTTGGGACTCTGTCTCCCCCATTATTTGGAGGTTTCACTCAAATTGCCTTCATATATGTGTGTATATATATATATATTGAAGCTTATATTGTCAATCTTATTAATGTTCTCAAAGAACCAACCCTTTGTTTCATTGCTTCTTTGTGTTGTTTTGTTTTCTTTTTGTTGATGTTGTTTCTATTTTATTGATTTCAGCACTGAGTTTGATAAATTTTTGCCACCTACTTCTTTTGGGTATGCTTTCTTCTTTTTGTTTCACTGCTTTCAGATAAGTTACTAAGCATATAGATAGGAGATCTGCTAGGTCTAGCCACAGCAAGTTCCAGGTAGAATGTATTTCTAGGTATTGGGAATTGATTAGAAATGCACAAGAACTGGGGATGGGTATCAGGAGGAAGGAAAGCAGAACATTCCAGGAGAATCTGCTTAGTCTCCTGGGAATGGGGACAGAGAGTGAAAAGATGTCATAACAGGTAGTCTGGGAATGAGACTGGGGCTGGGGCACATTGGTTTTGGAGGACAGGAGAGCTCTGCTACATATTTAACAGGCCTACTTTCTTCCATAGCAGGCTTGACTGGTGGGTTTTCTGCTGGAGTTGGGGGCTAGGAAAGAGAATATTGGAACCTGAAGCAATATGCCACATTCTCAGTAGGAGCTCAATGTTTATGAAGGAAAGACATAAAGATAGAAGGATAGAGGCAGGGAGAAGAAATATTATAGAAAATTCTAAAATTTTTGGCCTTCAAGAACTGCATCCTACTAAGATATGGTGGCTCACATCTGTAATCTCAGCACCAGGGAGGCTGAAACAAAATAGGAAGTTTAGCCTGGGATATATACAAAGATCCTATATCAAATGAAGGGAGCAGAAGAAGAAGGAAGAAAAGAAGGTAGATGAAAGGGAACAACAGAGGAAAAGAGAGAAGGAGGGAAAGAGGGAGGGAGAGAGGGAGAAAGGAAGGGAGAGAAAAGGGAGAAAGGGAGGAATAAAGAAGGAAGGTAATTCTCATGCTAGTGCTGAACAATATGATCAAAGGAGGAGATAATTGGAGGTAAAGGTTTCTCTTTCCATTCACATCACATGTTTTAAATACTTGTCTTTTTTACTTATGAATTAGGCAAACCTTTATCAACAAATGATTTTGTGTAAGTTTCACTTCTAATATATAGTCTACAAGGCCAGCACCTAGAGCTTGATATTGCTGTCTCCTAAGTAGGGGTATGACCTTTTCCATCATGAAGAGTCCTGGCTTACCATGTAGTTGATAGTTTCCCACAATGCTTAGGCTCTTCCTCCATCTGTGAGTGGGATTTCCTGTGAATCCTCACCTGTCCTCAGGTTTAGTGGGAAAGTTGTAACTCAAGTCTTTTTTTGTATGACTGACCAATCCCTTCTATTCATACCAGGAAACATTAACTACCTGCAGCTGTTTGCGGTCTTTTTCCATGCTCCTGTGGCAAGTGACTTGCAGAAGTGTCCCAGGAACATTCTCTATACACCATTGCTCCTTTTTCCTGTGGGATAACAAGGAGTCAGGAACTGTGTAAGAGACACCTCAGACTTGGGAAGTTCACTCCAGGGCCTCCTGGGAGGAATTTATGGGAGGCTTCCAACTCTTTTTGATCACACTAAATCCTCTGGCCATAGATACCACTGAATACTAAGGAGGACATGCATTTTAGCCCAAGGCCTCTAAGAGAGATGTATTGCAGGACATATAGTTTTTGACTTGGGAGAATAAATTGGTTGGTTCCCCCTCTCCAAGTTTGATTGTTGCTTCTTCTGAAAATTCTAAGACAATACTCATTCTGATGATGCTCACATTCTAAATAGCCACTTGGTCCTCACACAAATTGCTAGGAAATAGTTAAAAACTATAATTTTAATGAATGTCACTATTTTTAGTAGATGATTATGATGATTACCCATTTTCCTATACATTGAACATTTAAAATGCACAGATATTTTATGAAGAACTTTATAAGGATTTACCCTTAATCCTTCCCCCACAATATTATTTAACAAAAAAGTCTAAATAAATTTTTTGCAAAATATAATTTTATGTGAACTATTTCTGATTTGTTTCACTGGCTACCATTAATTTCCATATATTAAAAATACTAACTGCCCTATTTGATCATTATAAATTTTATACAAGCATTGATTTATCATATGATACCTCATAATTAAGTAGCATCCAAAGACATACATAAAAGTACAAGAATTTAAAAGGCTATTTAATAATAAACTAGCACACACCTACTATATGTGTCAGGAAAAATATACTACAAAATAGATTTATTATGACTCTGGCTTGGATACTTGGATAATTATTGAATGCCTGTTTTACTGATGAGGAAGCTAAGGCTCAGATTTTAGGAACTGGCAAAGGATTTAAAATGTAAATAATAGAAACCATTACTTAAATCCAGAAAACCTGGGTTCAGAGTCATTATTCTTACCCACAAGTCTTGTGGTAAGCCGCTGAGGATAGATGCCTGTGAGACAGCCTATAAGATTAACCACATGGTTTATCATTCAGACCAAGACACTGTTGAGAATAAAGAATAGTGCAATGACTAATTAGAGCAGATCCCTTACAGAAACTCCTGCTCTTTTAAGCAAAGCAGGGTTTGCTGCTACTCTAGCCTACTCCTTACAGATCCACCAGCCTATCTACCCACCTTGCAGCCCAGCACTTGCTCCCTGCCCTTCTTCTCTTTGTGTTTCTTTAACATTTGGTGTTGCCTATAGATATGTTATCTTTCTACACAACATACTCTCCTACTACTACTTGATTCATTCTCTGATTACCATGCATAATCTCACCTTCCTGTCTCCTTTGAGATTATTAGGAAAACATTTATATGCTCAGTAGGACAGTGTTGCTCTTCTGCCTCAGAGTGTGCATCCCACTCCCACCCCAAGACTAAGTTCGAGCCTTCTCTGTCCCAGTTAAACTGATCTAGGAAAGACTAAATGCTTAACAAATACTTTTTAAAGAAATGGGAAAAGAAGGGGGAAGAAACAAGAAAGACACAATACTTGGTTTTGTTGAGATTATATAGATATAAAATTATCCATTTATTGAACAGATATGAATGAAGTGCTTCTATTCTTGATAGAGTCCCAGATTCTCTGGTTGTGGTCAGAATGAGAAGGAATTATTTCTCAGAGTATACATTCTGGGTGATAGCCCACTAATACAGAAGCAAGGCCATTTCATATGGTGCAGAGAACATTTAAAAAAAAAGTGTAGTAAGAATAGAGTAGAAAGGGACCAGATAGATTAAAGTTTGGCAGTTGCTATAATCAGAATGTCCCCTGAAAGTCACAGTCTGAAACCTTGTCTCTGTTGGGGTGGTAAAGAGATCTGAGGCATTTGGAGTAGTAATCGTGGATCACTGCTTTGAAGGCCTGAAGGGAACTAGCTTAGGCATTTTTTGTCAGCTCTTCCACCCTATCTCCCATGTGAGCACACTGAATTCCTTCCCTCTGGATCATACCCAATTAAGAACCATAATGGAAGCAGAACCTTGGGCCTTCACTAGATATCCAAACTACTGACACCTTGGTTTAGACTTTCCACTCTCCAGAAGTGAGAGGAATCACATTTAAACTTTTAAAAACTGTGTGCTCTTGGCTGTTTTATGGACCAGCACAAATGGGATAATACAGTAGATGAGTAGTTTCTTCGAGGTTGTGGTGGTTTGAATAAGTTTTTCCCCATAGATTTATGTGCTTGAATATTTGGCCAAAGGGAGTGGCACTATTAGGAGGTGTGGCCTTGTAGTAGGTGTGACCTTGTTGAAGAAAGTGTGTCACTTGAGGTGGGCTTTGAGGTCATGTATATTCTTGAGCACCACCTAATATGCAACAAGTCTCCTTCTGCTGCCTGGCAATCAAGATATAGAACTCACAGCTCCTTCAGCACAACTTTGCCTGCATGTTGCCATGCTTCCCACCATGATGATGATAATGGACAAACCTATAAAACTGTAAGCCAGCCCCAAATTCAACGTTTTTCTTTATAGGAGTTGCTTGGTCATGGTGTCTCTTGAAAGCAATGAAATACTAAGATACGGGTGATATTTGTGATGAAATAGGATAAAATGGCTGGAAGAGTAAAGAAATTCTTCTTAAGAATACCAGGCAGAAGGAAAGCTTGTTCTGGATATGTTAGCTAGAAAGGCTCATGTAGCTGGGGAATAGAGCAGAAAACACAGTGGACCCTTCTTCCTGTAGACTCTTAAGTGATGCTGAGGCATTTGTGTTTATGTAATATATAAACTGCTGAGTTTTAAAGAGCCAGGGAATTGATTTTCTGTTGTTTTCTATACTTTTTTTCTTTCCCAAACACTACTCTGGTGGTTGAATTAAAAATTAACAGCAAAGACCTGGGAAATTGACACAATCCAGGTACAAGAGATGCACACAGAGTGAAGAGATATTTCCAGTAGTGCTTTTCATACTTGAGCATGCAGAGGGGTCACTGGAAGTTTACTACACAGCAACTCTGAAGCCTCAGTCTGAGTTCCCAACAACCTTTCCAGTAACACTAACGTTGCTGCCCTGAAAACTGCAACAGAGAAGGGAAACAACAAAACCCTTGCTGATAGATGGCTGTTGCTTCATTGAAAGAAAAGAATCATTGACTGTTCCCTCTGTGGAAAAAGCACATAGTCCAATTATTGAGATAAAAGTTTCAACTGCACTTCTGCTTTAGAAACCATCTTACTCCTGTCTGGTGTCTGGTGGGACTGAAATCTTTTCAGGGTGGATGGACATTGACACACTCTAAGAAAATGATGAAGCATGATGACATTATAATAGCATAGCACATTTCTGGTTTAAAGAATAAGAAACACACAAGCTGTTATGATTTCAAGCTCTAAGCTCTTAGTGATCATTTTTTGGTGGCTATCTGTACATTGCTAATTTCTTTCTTTTAAAGATGATTTATAGATTTATAGATTAAAGATGATTCATATGCCTGAGACCTCAAGTGTCCTAAAAAGTGATTAAAGTAAAATGGACCATAGAAGGAATTGTAGGGGATGGGGGCTATGAGGAAAGAGAACAGATGAGAGAAAAAGAAAATAAATATATGTATGAAGACTCCATAAGAAAATCTACCTTTCACATATTAAGGTGAAAAAATTTAAGAAACAATGATAGTTAAAATTGTGAAAGAAAAAAAAGATGGGAGGACCAAGGAGACAGTTCAGTCAACAAAATGCTTGTCCCATAAATACAGAGGCCTGAGATCACATTCCTTGCACCCAAAGGAAAAGACAGGTAGGGCAGCATAAGTTTTTAATTCCAGTGCTGGGAAGGTGTCAATAGGAGGATCCTCTAGCTTTATTGGCCAATTAATCTACCTTATTTGTTGAGCTCCAGCCCAGTGAGAGACTCTTGCTCCTCCGTCCCCCACAGAAGATAGTCATAGAAAGAAGTAATCAATGTCAACCACTGGCCTACACCACACACACACACACACACACACACACACACACACACACACACGTGTTGTGGCATCCATGTGAATGACACACAAATGAAATGAACAAAGGTTGTCATTCTTGTACTTTCACACACATTGCTTCACAGTTGCCCTCTAATCCCTACCAAGCCCAAACTCCATCTTGGCATTGCCTGTTCAGTTTCAAAACTGGCAATTCTTTTGCTGTTCAGAAATTGAAACCTGGCTGCTGAACTGTGAAGCTGCTCATAAATGAAGACTTTTCTGTTTAGGAATCTAAAGGTTTCCTGGAAGTCCCTGACTTGCTCAAAGTCCCCGTACAAAGCCAGCTAAAATTCATCTGGCCCGGCTGTGTGTCATGAAATGAATCTGACTTTACAAACTGCATAGGGCTTCAGTGCTTGCTTCTAGAAATGGAAAAACATGACAAGGCCAAGCCAGCCCATGATATCATCTCTCTTTGCATACCTTCTATGGAGCAGCAGTTGTTCATTTGAAACCTTAGCACAGTTCATACCTGGTGCTGAAGATGCAAACATGTCTGCCCTCCCATGACTTTCTGACTTTGGAGGACACTATAAGCTGGAAAATATGAATTTCTAGCTATAACACATTCCTATATTTATTTATCTATTTATTTATTTATTTATTTATTTATTCTGTATACCAATACACTCTTGCCAAGGAACACGAGGCGAATGAATCTGAAACATGTGGGTTAGGTTCCATGAAGCTTGGGCTCGCATAGGGGAGGGGTAAGAGTGTATGCAGGCAACAGTATGTTGAAATGGTCTGGAATCTTTGTTAAATCAAAACCATATGGAAAAAAACATTTTTAAAAGAATTTAAATACTCCTTAAATTTCAGTTCATCCTAATTTAAAATCTTAAATTTCTCATAGTTTGGGCAGTTGTTCTCCAATTTTGATTTTTGACAGTGACCTAATACATCAGACAGAAAATCTAGTTTTCCTACACGCTTCAAAGCCATTCCATTCACCAATTTCTGTGAGAAGCAGTGATATGTAGGCAGAATCTCCTGTGAGAATAAAGGTTGGAAATTGTTTATGATCAGGATCTAGTTTTCTAACCATGGCACCCTCTCCAGTGTGATGAAAGAAAATTAAGGGAACTCACCATTTGCTTAACAACTAGGAAAGGGACCGACACCAAAGACCTGCCTCTGCACACTGGACAGAACACAGACCAAGAAAGCCATGGTCTCTGCTTCCTTCTTGATTCATTTTAATACCAATTACAGTAAAAACAAACTAACAAGAATGTGACCTTGATAACTCTCCCTTGGTAGAGCCAAGGTCAATTCCAACTTGCATTCTTTTCTAAAAATGCTGTTTTATCACATTGCCAAGGACAAAGGAAGATTGAGTCCAACTGTATATCTTTTAAAATCTTGGGAATGTTTTAAAAAGGCAAAAAAAATTTCCCATAATCACCATAGAAGATGTCTTAGTTAAAACACCTGATGTACTTCTGGAATTTGAAAGACTGGGCTGTCTTTAAGTCTCTCTCTTTATTTATTTATTTTTGCTAGTTGATAACTTGCCATCTTACCCATTTTAAAGCAGAGTGAGGAATCCCTTCTGCAGCTGGGTTGTGAACATGCCAAATCCCTGGTAAGGCTGGATGTCTACCATATCCACCCTCCCTCCCTTTGATTATGACTCCTAGGTCTACCACAAGTGCTGGATGCTGAGTCCTCACTGCCTTGCACAGCTTGCTTCTTTATGCCTCCTTAGTCTCTGTCCAAGTGCCCACCTCTGACCAACTACTGAGCCCACCTACTCCTTGTCTCGTTCAGTTTACACTCTGTTTTTCTCTAAACATTGTCAGTCTCAGAAGTTATTTTGTTGTTACAGCTAGCTATTAGTTCTCTTCTGTCTTTGTCATAATTGTAGACAAATATGGTGACCTAATAAAGGTAAGACCTTATCTGATTTGCTCATTGCCCCATGTAAGGGACTTACAGAGACTGAAACTTCAATAAATATGTTTTAAATAGAGAACAGGTGAATTAGTGCATGGCATCATGTAATAATTGCATGCTGCCAGATCTGTCTACCACCCATGTTCATCTCCAGCAACTGTGGAGTCCATAAACACTGACTGTTCATGCAATACTCCCAGGAAGATCCTACTGGACAATTTGTGAAGATAGAGGCATGTCAGCTTTGATTGGCAAACAAAATGATATAATCATCCCTTAAATGAAGAGTGGGATCCATCTGAACCCCACGGACTTTTATATAAAGAGATAGTAGATGAATCACACTTATGTCCAGGGGAAGAAACTAGAATATTTCAATGAATTATGTGGTATGAGCTACTGATTGAAATAAAACCTTTCACTTAACCTTAATGATACGTGTTTTCGTTGATGCAAAAAGCTCCTAAATGTTTGTCAATAGGAAAATACCAATAAATAATTATAGTGCTAATACTGAGCGAAGTAAGCTGTCTTTGCAGATGTCCCATCTTTGCATGTGGCTGACTCTACTTACTGTGATAGATGTCCCAAGTGTCCCATGAGTGTCTCATTGTCCTGGGCACTCATTGCATGGGTATTCAAGCAGAGGCTGCTAATGGCACTTAACCATGTCTTCCTTCAATAATGGAGACCCATGCACTCTATAGAGTCACCTAGAGTCATGCTGAAGGCACACCTTTGCCTGATCCTCTCTGGTCCCATCTTATTCCCCTTGCTTCTTTGTTGGTTTCCCCATTGAGCTGTCCCTCAGCACGGCACAGTAGAATCTCCATCTACTTCCAGGAACTGACACATTCCTGTGAAGTTCAAGAACATTCTTTTCTAAGATTTTGAGAGGTTTGGTGAGTGCCAATTGCTTTTGAGGAATGGAAGCTGAAAGGAAAGATAGGAAGGCAAAGATGAGCCCCACCACTCTGCTGTGGGCTGGGCCTGTTTGTTTTCGCTGAAGTCCTAACTGCCTGCCTGACATTCCATGGCTTATGCTTTGCTGAACAAATATCCACTGCTATATTATATTTTGGAACTTTCTTGGGAAAGTCAAGGCCTTTCATTTGCAGTTTTCATAACTAATGTAACCCTGCCCTTCTGGAGCCTTGGAAAACAGACAAGGAGGAGGACATAGCATTGCTTTAACTTTACAGTGCTTCCCTTAAATTGAAAAAAAGAAAAAAAAAAAAAGAAAGCCTCTCAAAATCAGACAACCTTAATATAGTGCATGTGTTTATGTTTTAGCTCAAACTGAAACAGCCATGCAAATCCCAATGTTATTCAGATTGTACTTTTTGTTTCAAAATGCATTTCTCTTGCAGGAATTAATTAATTGGATAGGCTCATTTATCTGGTTTTGCAAATAACTGGGAGTTTTGTAATGGTTGCTTTTGGGTCTCCGTGAACAGCATGCTTTAAATCACAGTGCAGCTGGACAGGTTATTATATTGAGTAGCAAACAATAAACAGCAAGGCCTCGCTACACCACCCAAATCTCACCAGCTAAGGCTCGTGTTTCCAGCCACTGTACTACATCTGGAGTTCCCTGATTTGACCACAGAATTCTGTTTTTACCTGTGTAAGGGTCTTCCTGGAGGGAACTTTGAGTGAGAAAGGTTGTCTATGTTACCTCTGACCTTTTTCTGAATCCTCAGCCAAGCTTTACATTCTGCTACTCTGTTTCTTTGTCAAAATAATGATGAAAATGGAATTTATTCTGTTTAAATTTCCACTTCAGGGCAGGGATTTGGAACTGGGAAATATCTGAAACTGGAAATAGCTTCAAGCAAAGCCCTGTTCACCAGAGCATGCTTGTAAATCCAGAGAACCCCCCAAAGCCAGGTACTGGGGTGATTGTAAAGATGGGTGTGAATAATCATGGGAGAAATTCCTTGGGTCTTATGTAACAATGAGATCTATGTATCACCAAATCTGCTAATAAAGGCTTTGCTTTATTTCTGGGCCACACCTAGCTTTGTCCATTTGACATTTGTGGTTACACCCTCATGCAATTTTCCTAGTGCCCTTCCCCCTGGAGTACCACATTTTAAAAATTCTTTTGAAAGTATTTTTTTTTTTCTCTTTGAAACTTTATTTTCTTCTGCCTGTGCTGAGGATGGCCTGTGTGCACTAGAGCTTTATGCTGATCCCAGTCTGAGGCACCATGTTCTTTTATTTTATTTTTTTATTTTTGCTTTTACTTTCACATTATGCATCTTGCATGGAGAGCTTTCCAGAAGCACAAAGTAAAGCAAAGCAGATGCAGCATTTTTGTTTCGATGGGAGGCTTGAAGGTAGAAGTCCTCTTCCTCTATTGTCTGACCCTAGCCTATCAGGTCCCATCAGAACTGCCTGGATCCTCATCCTCTGTGGCTGGTTAGGTCACCCCACCGGTGAGAAGTGATAAGGAGCAGGCAACCAAGTTCATGTCTGAGACTCTCTCTTCTCTACTTAATAGGGGACCTACATGGAGAATGAGCTGTCTATGGGATACATCTGAGTGGGGGGTCTAGATCCTCTCTATGCATGGTCCTTGGTTGATGCATCTGTCTCTGTACTCTCCTCCCATCCCCCTGCCTGGGCCCAGCTTCTTTTGGCTTTGTTGGTCTCCTTGTATGGCTCCTGTCCCCTCTGGATCTTTCTGTCTCCCCCTTCTTCCATTAGACTCCCTGCACTCTGTCCAAAGATTCAAGGAAATCATGACATTTGCAAGCACATGGATGGAACTAGAAAAGATCATCCTGAGTGAGGTAACCCAGAAGCAGAAAGACATGCATGGTATACACTCAATACAGATATTGGTCATGTAATATAGGATAACCATACTAAAATCTACAGACCTAAAGAAGCTAAACAAAAAGGAGGACCCTAGGGAGGAGGCTTAATCTTCATTCAGAAGGGAGAACGGGTTAGACACTTGAAGGAGTAGAAAACAGGCAATAGGACAGGAGCCTACCACAGATCTTCTTTAAAAGACTCTACCCAGCAGGGTATCAAAGCAGATGCCGAGTGATAATTTTTCACACATACAAAAGGGTCTTTAGATTTTGATTTTGTGCTAGTTTTCTGAGTCTGACATGCAGGTGTCATTACTCCTCTCCACTGAGTTGGAGGGTAGATTGCAAGATCAGAGGCAGGCGAATGAGAATACAATTTTATGACAGTTACCCAAGAAATATATTAAAGTTTTGGAAGACAAGTCACACAGAAAAAAACATAATGAATAGTTTAGCACAGAAAAAAAAAGATTTTTCAAATATTAGGTGACAAGCCTAAAAATAGAGAATAAATAGTAAAAAATATAATAATGATTGTAAGAAAAGTAAATTTACTAAGACTGTCCTGTTTGCTTTTTATTGCTGTCATAAACACCATTAGCAAAAACATCGTTGGAAAGAAAAGGGTTTATTTGGCTTCTACATCCGCATCCCAGTCATTCACCGAGGGAAGTGAAGGCAGGAACTCAGGGCAGGAGACTGTAGCAGAGAGCAGTACTGGGTCCTCACTCCTTCCTTGCTTTGTTCACGTCCAGCTACCTTTCACACTCCCGTCACCATTTGCTCACGTGTGGTGCCACCCACAGTGGCCTGGGCCATCCCAAACCCATCAATCCTAAGTGACAGTAGTTTGTGTCAAGTTGGAAAAACTCACCGTAACAAAGTTTTCCCAGAATGAACAGAAGCTGAGAAAGGTGTTGCAGTAAAATTGACCGCACAACTGCAAATGAGTGGTACGCTGAGAGGTTGTCCGTGTCATGATCTGATGAACATTGACATATATGTCAGAACTGGGCACCTGCCAGTCCACACACAGCCTTGTGCAGTTGTTTTCACTGTGATGGGCTACCCTAGTCATGTCTTACTAACTTCAGGGAAGTATTTCCCCTAGTCCTTATTCTTCCTCCTTCAGCATAATGCCAGTCAAACAAGTATTTTGAGCTCCCTGTTTAACATGCATCTCTGGATGGAGTTACTTAACTTGTTAGGCTTTCTTTTAATTTTAAGGTTCTGTTTTGGGCAGGCATTGAAAACCTGCTGAATGCTATCCTATAGGCAACTTTCATGGACAACTTCTTTTAGCTCACGCTGAGCACTAAGTCCAACTTAAATGAATACTGACATATTACCCAGGAATATGAGTATGAAACTGCATGGCCAGACTACTCGCAAAGTACTGAACACATTTTATTGAGGGCGTTAGTGGACTTAGCCACAGAAACATTTTGGAAAGTTATCACAGGGATTGGCTTAGATATCTCAGTGAGTGGGAGGAGACTGGGAAGCAGAAAGTGATTTAGGGATGCATTGCAGGTCCTGAACTGTGAGGCTAGTCATTTATCAAACCAGGAACATTTCCTCTTTCTATGCTTATCTATATTCATCTCTGCCTAAAAGTGATTTTATTACTTTTTTAAAGCTAGCATACAAAGTGACCAGTCTCATTATGGCATTTCCATATACACATGTCAATCTGCTTTGCTTTAATTCTCCTTTTCTCCTGCTGTTCTTTTCATACCTAACACTTGGGCTGGTCCTCAGCCCAAGATTATCTCTTATCCTTTATTGGTTTCCCTCTTCTATAAGAACTCTTCTGCCTGTTCTAGATCCTCTAGAAAGTTTCATATACATAGACTTCATATACATACTCATCTCTCTCTCTCTCTCTCTCTCTCTCTCTCTCTCTCTCTCTCACACACACACACACACACATGTTTGACCCCTAATTTTAGAACCATATACATATATGATGTTTGTCTTCCTAAGTCTGGTTTACTTGGGCGTAACCCAACTATTAACCAGTTCTATTAGTTTTCCTACAATGTAGTTTTCATACAGTTTTCTTTATTACTGCATAGAATTCTGTTATTGTACACAAACCACGTCTTTATTCATTTATATGTTGAAGGAC
This sequence comes from Meriones unguiculatus, assembly GCF_030254825.1. NCBI lineage: Eukaryota > Metazoa > Chordata > Mammalia > Rodentia > Muridae > Meriones > Meriones unguiculatus. The sequence goes on along the minus strand of NC_083352.1, from coordinate 140,274,314 downwards.
ATTGAGGCTGCCTTCATTTTCTGACTATTGTGAATGATACAGCAATAAACATGATGTCTCCGTATGTCTGTGAGATGCTGACTTAGAGTCTTTTGGTATATATTAAAGAATAAAATACCTGTGTCATACAGCAGTTTTTATTTTAGCCTTTCCCCCCTCTTTCTTGTATTTTTAATTCTTCTCTCATATATTACATCTCTACTACAGCTTTCCCTCACCCTCTTTATTCTTTCCCTCTCTTTCCTTGCCTCCCCACTCCCCCAGGTCTACTTTCCCCTCTCAGAAAAGAGAAGGCCTCCCAGGAATATAGATTTGCTGTGTGGGTGACCACAGGGCAAAAAAGGAAAAAAAAATAGTACGAGGAAAATGATTGCTAAATAAAAGAAAATGTATAAACAACATTAGATGACTGAATAAAAGAAATAAAACTAAAAATGTTAAAATTATATTAAAAAATTAGTGCTGAAGGGATGGCTAAGTGGTTAGAAAGCATTTGTTGCTTGTATAGAAGCCCTGAGTATGGTACCCAGAACCTACATGGCAGCTCACAACTGCTTGCAACTCCAGCTCAGAGGAACTGACACAATTTTCTGGCCTCTGGGGGCACTTCACACATGTGGTACACAGACATACATGCAGGGAAAATGGTCATCTATGTAAAGTAAAACAAAAATATTTTATATGTACGAACATATAAAATAAAATTCTGTTAACAGGATAAAAAAAAGTACAAGGATCAAAAACAAAATTAAAGGGAAGACATGCTAGAATGGCCCGCATTTTGAGTGCTGGAAAGTCGAGACTGAAGTTCTATTCACAAGTGGGGCACAGTTGAACATACGGACTCTTTTTTTTTTTTTCAATGCAGTTTATTCAGGAACCTTGAGCAATCATCTGACCCTGGGGAAAGCCAGCCCACAGCTTAAATAGCCTCTGGGTAGCCAACCCAGGCATGCCACGGGGGCAATGCAGATAGGTCCACATACATGGAAGCAAGCCAGATCCTCAGCCTTAGCCAAATGTGGAATTGTTTGTGACAGAGAGCACTCACCATCGGGAAGGTGGAAGGCGGAAACCAGCTCCATCTTTAAGGCATAGCATTCCGCAGCTCTCTACAGTTCCCCCTTTTTGTTTTAGATGCATCAGGCAAGAGTAGAGGTCTGATCTCTGATATTAGAAATAAATTGGGACTTTGTACTGATGTTCATTTAGGTGTCATCCACCCAAAGAGCATCAGACCCGTCTGATACCTTTTTCTCAGAGGCGGGACCTGGGGCATCAACCCGCATGCAATCAGACATGCTCTTCTCTGGGTCCAAAGCGGCTGACCCTGAGTGCAGTGCTTAGCCTCGCATCCTGAGTGTAACATTTTAACTTTTTATGGTATTCAAGCATGCTTGGGGCGAATGTCCTGCTTCAATGGCTGTAAAGGCCTGAATGATCATGGCTGCATCACACTGTTGTGAGACTCTAATCTTGCATATATACCACAGGCAAACCAAGGAGACCAACACCAGAAGGCCTGCTAACGCTCCCATGCCGGCCCATTCCTTCAGATGATTCATGGCTGCAGCAATCCATGATGATAATCCTGTGGCTAGTCCTGCATCCACTCTGGTAGAATTTACTGTGACAATGGCCACTCTCAGCTGCTCCATCGTAGTATCGAACATATGGACTCTTATTTCCCTGTGGTCTATGGAATTGCTGAGTCTATCAGATAATGCTGATGCACACCAGATCTGTCTTCCTATTGGTGGAAACCCTTCTTCCATACCAAGGGGTTCTGCTTTCTTCACTTAGCTTTTCAGTCCTGGTCAAAGTGTCCCACGCTCTGGAGATTTCCCTAGGTCCTGCTCCTTGGGGAGACTAATGTTATAGGCAGATGGGTGTTCTCTCAAGTCCATTGAATGTGTCAGAGCAATGACAACACTGAGGTCTATTCTGAAGAGAACCCACCCTTATGTCTTCAAGACCTTCTAGCTGTCGATCAGCCTTCTGGAGCAATGCAGCTGTGGGTGTCATGTGTCTTGCTAGAACTCTGGTATCTTCAGTATCTTTACCAGGGGAAGGCAGACAGTTGGCTCCAGGCTTGTTCCATCCTCTGACCACAGGTCAGAGCTATCAGATACTATAGAGTTATTCTCAGCTGATGAACTCTGCCCCCAGACACCATGACTAGGTCTGTAGACCCTATTCCCTTCCCAGCCTGAGCCAAGCCTTTTGCTGCTTGCATCTTTTGGCTTGCTGACATCTATCCTCCAAATCTGCCTCCTTTTTGTCCCCTACAGTTGGGCTCTGGTCGACCAAACGAGATTCCCTGGCTGTGTGATTTTCTGCTCTCAGCCTCCTGGACTGTATGTCAGTTTTGAACTCTCAAAACTATTCCCAGCTAATACCTCCCACTCATAAAGCCTGAGGCAAATGAGACTTATCTGCATTGTTGACAATTCTGGGGAGAAATTACCGTCTAAGCAAGTTCTGCCACTGGATTTGAGGTCTGTGGGCTCATATTCAGAGCATCTTTTGCTGGGTATGTTAGGGGTGGGGTTTTGCTTCTCCTCACTAGGAGGAAGATGGAGCTGCTCTGGCTTTTTTTTTTCCTGGACACCTTTATGATTCCCATGACTCTTCCTCATTTTCTTTCCAGAGAAGAGGGTCAATATTTTTTGTTTTCTTGCTTACTTCTTCACGGGAGTCACACGGGCTCCTGCTTCCAGGATCTGGTCCTCTTTGAGTTCCTGTCCTGGCTTCCTTCAGTAATGAACAGAGCTGTGAGCGTGTAAACCAAATAACCCTTTTCTCCTTATGTTGTTTTGGTGTTTCATCAGAGCAATTATAATCCGAACTAAGGACACACCCCACGACAAGCCATCCTTGCCTGGCATCCTATGATACTGCTCGTGAAATGTAAATGCTCCCTCTAAAATTCTCTTAAGTCTGCGTTTTTCAGGAAGCAAAATGAACAGATGTTACATGATCTTTACAGGTATCTCAATTTCTGACTTGCTGTGTTACTGCTGCTTTTTTTCTGTAGTTAACTAGTCTAGACTGGTTTATGACTATCCTAATTCTTAATGAATATGTAGGGCACAGGCAAAAGATAAGAATGATAGGTTTAATCTTCACAAAGACTTTGCTTTTGTGACTAACTTACATGTTGTGCCTGAAGATTGGAGGTGTTAGTGGCTTTGTTGTGTTAAGAATGATTCTTCTCCGCGTCCTTTATTTTGTTTTGGACATTAGTCAAGTGTCTTAGATATGCCAAGAAAGTTCTCTAGCATTGTGCTATATCTGCAAACTTAAGTTCCTCTGTTTTTAAGGCAAAATGTCCAAAATGCAAAAAGTACTTGGTCTAACTTTACTACCTGGCCTTAGTCTACTTTGAATGTTGAGAAAGGCATATTGGTGGAAAAGGTGTTTGGAAGTCTTATATTGCACAATGAGCTCCTTCAGTCACTGAGTCTCATAAGGTGAAAAGAAATTCATTCAAAGCTGGCATTTATAAAGTTAAGTTGCTTCTACAATGCTTTGATTTGTTGAAGTACTAGTTTATTTGCTAAAACAATCTTTGAAAAATATTTTTTCCAAGTGCAGATTGGATGATTTAGCACCACCAATTGCAGATTAAAATAAAACAAACAAGCAAACAAACACGAACAACAGAAACAGTTGCTCATTGGAGAATAACTGGGAACTTATTATGTAAACTGGACTATATTTAAAGTTGAAAGTGGGTCTTACTACTGATCAAGAAACCTCAGCAAGTTTAAACCTGAACACCTGATAGTCCTGAATAATAGGAAAAGTTAATGCATGGTTCTGTAATCCAAAGGTTCATATCAGTTAGGATAAGACTAATGTGTGCATGTGTGCCTGTGCATGCGTTCTTGTGCATGCATTCCATGCACACACACACACTTCAGTATCCAAAGAGAAATCTGGTTATTTATAATAGTTACAGTAGAGAATAAGCCTGAGTATATGTTGGCAGATGAATGGGCAAAGAAAATGCCAGACTGGGGATATAAGCAGCATACAGTGTTATGCATGTATGAAAACATAAAAGATTACTTTGTTGAAATTTTATTTAATGTTTATAGTTTAATAGACATTATGTATATTTGAGATTATAATATTGTTTAATCACAACATCTCTCCCTTCATTTTCCTCCCTCTAATCCCTTCCATATACCTCTCCATACTCTTCAAGACATGACCTCTTTCATTTATTGTTATTGCATGCATCTATCTATCTATCTATCTATCTATCTATCTATCTATCTATCTATTCCTAAGTATAACTTGCTCAGTCCATATAATGGTACTTGTGTGGGGGTTTTCAGGGATGACTGGCACCGAATGACCAATTGGTATGCTCTTCCCAAGTCACCTCTCTTATTCTTCACTCTTCTCAGTTGCCTGTGGTTCTTTGTGTAGAGCTGAGGTCTCATAGGCTTTTCCTGTTCACTTTGGCATGTCCATTGGTGTCAACCTTGTTCAGCTTATGTTTTGGCAGTCATGTTGGCGAGATTTTATGAATGAAACTTCTGGAGTTATTAGGAGACACAATTAACTTTTAAGAATAAAGAAGTTGGTTATTTATGACAACCTACAATGCCTAGGAAACCATTATGCTTAGTGATAGAAAGGCAAGCTCAGTAAGAAAAATACTACATGATCTTCCTCATATATGGAATCTAAATAAGTCCATCTTCATGGAAACACACACACACACACACACACACACACACAGAGAGAGAGAGAGAGAGAGAGAGAGAGAGAGAGAGAGAGAGAGAAATGGTTACCATGCATTGGAACCAGGAGAAGATGGAGAAGTTGATCAAGCAATTGGCTATGTAGGATAAATACATGCATTCTATAGCATGCTGACTCTACTTAATAGTCCTGCCTTTTACAGAAGAAATTTGCTAAAACAATAGATATTAAGTTCTCCCTTCACACATATAAAACCATGTAACTGTGTGAAGCAATAGATACTTTAATTCTTTAGAAGGTGATAACCATTTCACAATTGAATATATAAAACATGATGTTATGCTCTGTAAACCTATACAAATTTTGCCAATTACCTTTCAATAAAACTGGAGAAAAAAAGAAAATTAGAAATACATTCTTTATTTACATTTCTGAAGTACTGTGAAGAGTATGAAAATATATCCTAAAAACATAAGTTCAAATTTCACTTTAACAATTTTAACATGTTCCCTAACACACCAGAAGTGCCTTTCTCCATAGGGCCTCTTATTTAAAGGTTCTGCACTTGGCTTGGCTTTTTCCCCCTTTTTCTCCAGTGTTAATTCTGTAATCGGTAAGCTCCACATACTTCTTTGGCGTTATCCTTCTAGGAGGATCAGGGGAGAAGCAGAAATCAAGCTGGCCAAGCTCATCCTTGTTAAAGTCAAGGAGTGGGAAGAGCTCTTAATATTCATCTGGTAAGAACCCTGACCCTGTACCAATATCTTGTTATGACCAGAGAGTCTCTCAGTGCACCTGGTGCTATGATGAAGACTTCAGACTTTAGTTATATTTTATGATGATCTTGGGTATAAAGGCTCTTCACATCCCCGCCTTTCAGAGAAGAAGACTGAGATTTGCTAAGGCTTAGAACTTACTAAGATCTAAGCCCAGATCTCTACACATGAGGTAAAGAGTAGATGCTCCTGCATGTATATGAGACAACTTGAGCGCACTCATTGTGATTGCTTAGGAGGCATAAACCCTTCCTTTAGATATGCTATAATAGGGCATTTAGCTGCAAGTCCATGATATGTTAACAAATGTTCTTGCTTGCTTTGCAAATCACTAGTATGAATGGTCTAGAAATCCCTCTGAAAAGTGAAGCCAGTCCAAAAATAAGTGCTTATGAGTATAGGCTCTTTGGCATATGCACAAAAGTGAGCAGAACACACAGCAAGATTGGGCTGTTTTTCATCCAGTTGGAAACGTCTGTCATTGGCTGAACTTAGGTGCTATTGCCAGAAAGACTTCAAGCATTTTTAATACACAGTCTACGTTTTATGGCTGCCTGAGAGATATCAGATGAACCGTCTGTTGTAAATCAATAATTATTTGCTTTAGAATAACGAGGAACTAAAACTGTTTCTAATTACTCTCTAAATGCTTAGCATATTTTGAAAACCAATTATTTAAAAAATTTAAGTTTCTTCTCTGTCTTTAGAAAGAGCTGTGGGCTTGGGGGATGGGGATAGAAGAAAAACAGTGAAACATTTTGGAAAAGCCAAGAAATGTGAAAACAGGGAGCGAGTATATGCATTCCTGGCTTTGTTTGGTAACCCTAATTCTGGGAACCACACCTTACAGATAGGAAGATGCTACTTTTGCCCTCAGGGTCCTTTTATCCCATTGGCTGCTTAGTGGTTGGCTAGTCTTGACTATCAACTAAGGATTATGACTTGACTATATTAAAAATCTCTGCTTTTTAGTCCAAATCATGGTCTCTGCTTGCTGGCAATGCTTTTGTAGTGATTGGGTAACTAGAGCGTGTCTTGGAATGTGGATGGATGGGTCCTGCTTTCTGTCTAGTCTTTTTTTCAATTTTAGACAGCATCATGGGAAAAGAAAAATGTAGGCTCAATTCGTTCATTAATTTGATACTGTTATAACGTCTGTTTTTCCTGAGGACTTTCTTATGAAATTGGAAGTGGGGAAGAAATCTGCTGGGGTGGGGAAAGTAAAGGTTTTCACTTTAAATGTATCTGAGTGGATCTGAAGTTATGCCAGCATTTGAAGAATAAGCTGGTGGTTGATAAGCTGTTGTAGTTTCTATCTGTTAAAAAAGAAAGAAAGAAAAGGAAAAACACAGGGAAAGAAAGAAGGAATGGTTTTACTTGAAGACTCTGCCCTCTAATCCCAGGCTTATTTGGGGCAAGGAATGAAAATCCCGCAGAATATTACAGCAAGACAATAGTGCATTCTGAGCTGGGTTTTCTGCCCTAAGAGAGCTTTTCTTTAGTAAGCTGCTTTGAATGTGGGAATTTCAGCTTCTGGGTGTTCTATGTGTGCATAGCATCTTTAATTATCCTTTATTCAGTAATGAATGCAATATGGCTGTATTCATGTGTTGGTCACTTTTTGAAAAGCAGTGATTTTTCCCCTCCGGAAAGTGCTTAATCTCCACAATTTGATTCTGTATAAAATCTGCTGAGAGTCCTTGGCTAAAATGTCCTAATATTTCTGCTTTGGGGATACAGCTGCATGGCCTCCCCTTTAAAGCCCAGTGTGGTTATGTTCCTCAGCTCTGTCCAATGGGAGGTCGGCAGAACTGAGAGATGTGCATCTAGGCTTGGCTCATAAAACCCTCTTGATCACATCTCTTTCTGCTTCCTCCATGTCTGTGGGTAGGGTGAATGATGAGGGCTCCTAGGACCTAGGAGAGAGTATAGTCACAATTTGGAAAAAGCCTGCGTCACTGAAGGACCACCCCACAAGGAAAATTAAAATCTGTGCCAGACAGTGACCAGCATTAGAATGAAGACACCAATTTTAGCCACTGCTGTGTGGAAGTGACTTTTTCTAAGCACCTGTCCCCTTTCCTTGCTGACACTGAGGTGGTTTGTCCAATGGCAATGCTGATGACCTCACATACTCAGATGCTCCTGTTCTCTATCAGGCTGTCCAGATTTCTGTCTTGGCCTCTTCCTCTTAGAGTAACGTGACTCTAAGTAATAACTAGCCTTTCTCCCTGGCCTAAGTTTGTCACTAGAAGAGTGTAGTTTGGACTAAAGTCTTCAACATAACTCACGGTTACACAGTAAATCAGAAAGCCTTATGCCAAAAGAACTTGTCACACAAACACAGCAAGGTGATGGTGTCAAAGGTGCTGTCTGAGAGGCGTGCTCAGAGAGGGCAGGACTCACAGTCAGTTCCAGGAATCTAGCAGCAAATGCTGTCACTGCTATCACATATCAGCTAGACCAGAGAGATAATTTGTAGTAAGCTGTTGGATGTCATGGTAACCACAGTTCATAATATATTTCATATTTCAAAACTGCTAAAATAATAGAATTTTAACATTTTTATCAATAAAATGTGGTAATTGTTGTAGATATATTTATTAGCTTTCTATAATATGTTCATAGATCAATGTATTGTACTTTACCACTTAAATATACATGACTATTAGTTTATTAAAAATAAATTGAATTCTGTCATGGGCATTTTCAGAGGTTTATTATGTTTCTTTTATCCTTATCTACATGTTAGATTTTTAAAAAAATAAATCTCATGGGCCTTTTCAGAGGTTTATCATGTTTCTTTAATTCTTTTTTAATTATTATCATTTATTACAATTTATTCAATTTTATAACTGTGGCCTCCTCCCTCATCTCCTCCCAATCCCATTTTTCCTCCGTTTTCTCCTCATGTGCCCCTCCCCTAGTCCATTGATAGGGGAGGTCCTCCTTCCCCTCTATTTGACCTTAGCCTATCAGGTCTCATCAGGACTGTTTGCTTTGTCTTGTTTTGTGGCCTGGCAAGGTTGCACTTCCCAGGGGGAGGTGATCAGAGAGCCTGTCACTGAGTTCATGCCAGAGAAAGCCCCTGCTCCCCTTATTAAGGAACCCACTTGGAAACTGAGTCTACGGGCTACATCTGAGCCCAGATTTTAGGTCCTCTCCATGCATTGTTCTTGTTTGGGTTATCAGTCTCTGCAGGGCCCCTAGGGCTCCTTTTTTTTAAATTTTCTTTTTTTCTCTGTTGGTCTCCTTTTGGAGATCCTTTCCCTTCCAGGTCTTTCTATCTCCCCCTTCTTTCATAAGATTCCCTGCACTCTGCCCAAAGTTTGGCTATGAGTCTCAGCCTCTGCTTCGATACCTTGATCAGTAGTGTTTCAAGGGCCTTCTGTGGTAGATTCCTGCCCTGTTCCCTGTCTTCTCCTGCTTCCATGTCTATCTTGTTTGTCATCTGAATGTGGATTGAGCATCTTTCCTAGGGTCTTCCTTGTTGTTTAGCTTCTTTAGGAGTATAGATTTCAGTATGTTTATCCTATATTTTATGGCTACTATCTAGTTATTAGTGAGTATATACCATATGTGTCTTTCTGCTTCTGGGTTGCCTCACTCAAGATGAACTTTTCTATTTCCCACCATTTGCCTGCAAATTTCATGATTTCCTTGTGTTTAATAGATGAGTAGTATTCCATTGTATAAATGTACCACAGTTTCTGTATCCATTCCTCTGTTGAGGGATGTCTAGGTTGTTTCCAGCTTCTGGCTATTACGAATAGAGCTGCTATGAACATGGTTGAGTAAATATCCTTGTTGTATAGTTGAGCATATTTTGTATATATGCCTAGGAGGCATATAGCTGGATCTTGAGGTAGAGCTATTCCTAATTTTCTAAGAAAGCACCAGACTAATTACAAGTTTACATTCCCACCAATAATGGAGTAGGTTTCCACTTTCTCCACATCCTCTCCAGCATGTGTTGTCACTTTTTTATCTTAGCCATTCTGATGGTTGTAAGGTGAAATCTCAGGCTTGTTTTGATTCACATTTCCCTGATGACTAAGGACATTGAGCATTTCTTTAAATGTTTCTCTGCTATTCAATATTCCTCTATTGTGAATTCTCTGTACCCCATTTTTAAATTAGATTACTTGCTTTGTTGGTGTTTAACTTCTTTAGTTCTTTATATATACTGGATATTAGCCCTCTGTCAGATATAGGGTTGGTGAAGATCCTTTCCCAATCTGTAGGCTATCATTTTGTTCTGAAGACAGTGTCCTTTGCTTTACAGAAGCTTTTCAGTTTCATGAGGTCCCATTTATTGATTGTTGCTCTTAGAGCCTGTGCTGTTGGTGTTCTGTTCAGGAAGTTGTCTCCTGTGCAATGAGATCAAGACTCTTCCCTATTTTTTCTTCTAACAGGTTTAGTGTATTAGGTTTCATGTTGAGATCTTTGATCCATTTAGACTTTAGTTTTGTGCAGGATGATAAATATGGATCTATTTGCATGTAGACATCCAGTTAGACCAGCACAATTTGTTGAATATGCTATCTTTTTTCCATTGTATTGTTTTGACTTCTTTGTCAAAAATCAAGTATCTGTAGTTGTGTGGTTTTATTTCTGGTTCTTCTATTTGATTCTTAACTACATGTCAGATTTTTTTTAAAACTGTATGAAATTTTAATAGATTTTATGTCAATTTCATTAATTTCAAAACATTTAAAAGTTTTATAAGACAGTAAAAAGTATGTATAATTAAAACGCAGATTCTTTTAAATGGGAGAACAAGTGAGTAACAGGAATAATTTACATGGCACTAAGATTCTGTGGTTTAACAGAATGCTTGGTTAAGTCACTGTTTCATAAGTTAGAAATTTAGCCTGGGCTCAGCTGGACTCCTCTTTCGATCTGGACCAGGAAGAGGTAGGTCTTTCATGCAGCAGCCATCATCTGCTGCATCAGCTTTTCAATCCTAAATGGACTACTGGGATGCTTTATTGCACCACCGCATGTCCTGGCATCTTCCATTGAGAGAAGTTGGTTCACACCCAGCAGGCCAATTCTCAATGGTTCCACTGGGACGACACATTTCTGTTCCCTGCATGTTCTCCCCTTCCATCCAGTGAAGGAGAGCATGCTCACAAGGCAATTACTCAGGGACCTGAGGCCACTATGTAGATAAGCACGGTGTCTTTTGGGTACATGCTCAAACTTTCAAGGGGTTGCTTCTGTCACACTCTACTAGCCTAAGAAAGTCACAGATCCAGCACAGATTCAAGAGACAAGGAAATGGATTCCACTTTTTTTATGAGAAAAGCTTCAAACTTCAAATTGAAAAGTAGTATGGGTGAAGAATGAGGGAGGCAGAAAGGAGCTGTGGCCATGTTTGCAGTTCACCAAATCTATCTCAGACAGGATGTCTGCTCCTTGGTAAGAAATAGCTGACTGATTTCAAGCTCTTAAGAGAATTGGAGAAGATTTGTCTCCAAAGCATCTAAAAGAAGGGACATTGTCTGAGCTTCAAAGTCTTTGCTTTGGAGTGTATAGTCTGAACTGTTTGATCTCAAAAAAACACAGCAAAGTTTTGAAACTATGTTGCCATCTACTAAGTGCCACAAATTATTCTTGCAAGATTGTGAGGCAGAGGTGATGAAAGTGAGGCATGCTAGATTTTACCAGAGTTGCCATTGGGATGATGTAGTATACATTTCAGAGAGTATTTCCTTTTGGTCCCTCAAAAGGCAATGCACTAAACCTCAGCTAGGTTTTGTTCTTTCTGTAGCACTTAGAAGCACCAAGAATGTCTTTGCCATCAACCAATGACTAGCTTTAAGCAGGTTGACAGAACTCAGATAAGTTCTTTCTACATAGAGGAGCAATGGGGTACTCCATTTTTTTTTTTTTTTTTTTTTTTTTGGCATCCACGAAGAAATCCCTTGAAGTCAGAGGCTAGAGATAACTAGAGTTGGGTCAATGAAATGCTAGCAGACCCAATGTATTTTACAACGGGAGTGGCCCCGAAACATCTACCAAGATCCTCCAGTGAGCTTGCTTTACTTCCTACTAGCTTCTCAGAAATATAATTCTAGAAAAGGGTGTTTGAGAATAGACTAAATGTGTCCTGACCAAATTCTTGAATGTTTAGTAGCTTTCCTCACAGATTTACTTTGTATATGGATGTGACTACAAAATATATGTATATAATGGATAGATAACCAAGCCTAGTATTAAGCTCTCCTAAGGCAAATGCCGCTGACTGCTATTAGGACTGCCCACCTTAATTAGAATGGTTTCTAACTGTCTCACAGGAAAATGAATCTCAGGATGTTTGTCTCATCAGCTCTCTTTTTTATTTCTTCTGTGGGTTATATCCCATGTGAGATTTCAAGGAATAAGTCTGTCTTATGCACGTACCATTAAACCAACCAATTATCAAAGTAATTTTTGTCTTTATGGTATATGGATGACTAGGTATATACTTATCCTTTGGGCCTATTTGAATTTTGTTCTTGCAATAATGTATTGAAGAAACAATTTGTATTAACTATGACAGCCACATGTCGGTATATACAGCATGTCCTGATATGCAGAATGCTTGTGTCAAGTAGCAACATAAGCACAATCTTCACAGTGAGTCTTTGAGCTACAGGCTTTATTAGCTTCCTTTTTTACAAAGAGAGTACTAGGGCTCCCTGAGCAGAGAAAACATGCTAAGGTTCACACAAGTGAAAACTGTAGAGTAAGGATTTGCACATGCATATTTGCCTCTAACAGCTTGATCCCTGTATTAACTATAACAAGTGTTCATCATTTGTCCCAGGACAGGAACTTGCTGTTTCCCAGGTTGGCTTGGAACTCATGAGCCTCCTGCGTCCATCTCCCCAGTGCGTGAATTACAGGTGTGAGCTACCACACCCAGACCAAGACCTCTCAGGTCTTACTGTGATTCATAACTTATGATGGTGACGATGACTGACATTTCTGCATACTCATCCTGAGCCCCGAGCTTCTCCTGAGATAATGTAAATCCTCATAGCCATCATCTAAGATGGACATTATTACTGTCTGTTGTGTGTATAGCCTGTTTCCAGTGCTACCATAAACACTCATAAATATAAATCAGTTTCTAGCTTGCAGCAGAGAAAACTGCAGTAGAGTATGAGTCACTGGGTATATAACCCTGTGAAAACTTTCAAAGAAAGTGCCTCAGGCATCCTAAGTCTGTCTGCTCAGTTTGCTTAGTTTGCATCTGCTGCAATCCTTGCTTTTCTTCAAAGGAGGAAAAGGGGACTTGGGAAAGTGCTATGGAGCCAGAAGCTGGCTAAAACACCCCCTACGTGAAGAAGGGATGAGAACATGCACATTTCCTCAACCGAGTGCTCCTGTTACATGAAGACACCCACAAACACGCACACACACCACACCACACACACCCCCCTCCCCACACCACACTTTCCTCAACTTCTCTGTAGGGGCAGCGAATCTCCTTCTGTTGAAATCAAGGAGGAAGCAGTACTGGTCAGGGCTTCCCAGCAGCTTTGAGAAAAGGGAAAGCAGCAGGCACCCCATCAGGAGCAAGCCGCCTCCCTGCTGTCTGGCGTAGTTGATCAAAAGTGATGAGAAGAAAAAAAAAAAGAAGAAGAAGAAGAGGAAGAAGAAGAAGAAAACCGTAGAAAAACAAAACCGAGACAGAAGGTAGGAGGAGACGGGGCAATTCCAGCCCCAGCTAGCCGGCTCGGTCCACTTCCTTTTGATTGTCCAGGAAAGCTAAGAAAACTAAAAACAAGGCTGCCCTTTGGTGGAAACATGGAAACTGCCCCGTGGAAGCCTTACGTTAAACAATTGGCCCGTGGGTCAATTGTGAAGGGCGTTAATGTGCGAGACCCCGATAAAGAGATTTGCACGAATGCTCACAAAGCATTTTGAACCTAAGTGTGGGCTTCAGGTTTTTCTGCTCAACAGTAAAAATACAGCTAAGGTGGGTGGGGAAGGGGTTTGGAAATCAGCCGATTTTAAGGAAGCCAACACAAACACTGACAAACGTAGCATTTCGCACAGCTTTTGTGATCATTGCTAGTTGTTGGCATGCACTCAGAAACAAAAGTAGCGGCGAGTGGGGTGGTGGAGACCTAATGGAGGGTGGCGGTAAAACATCTGCTTTATCTGCAAACAACCTTCTTGTCACGTATGTTGCATTTTCCGAAGGTAGCTGGCTTGCTTGTTTCGTTTCATGGTTGTAGGAAAAACTCAGAAAAACATGCAGCCAATGCTTTTCAGCACCATCCATCTCATCATGGGATTGCTCAGAGAGGCCAAAAAAGGCTTTTAAAAATTGGTGTTTAATATAAAGGCATATATTTTAGCCTTGTTAGCAAACTCTGTATGAAAGAGTACTTTACACCAGACTAGCGGGGCTGTCTAAAATTAAGCAAAGCTGGATACGGTGCCTCAAAATATGTGGCAGACTTCCCTACAAAACCACATTTGAACATTTTTAATATATATTATGAGATAGAAAGAAATAATTATTTTCTACTGAAGTCCTCAAGTGAGAGAAATGTATTTGCATAACCCTTTCAAAGAAAACTGTTGTATTGTGAAACTGTTATGTTTGGGATAGTTTCCTCTACCTGTGGTTTGTGGCTTGCTTTTCTTAGGAAAAAGCAGGCATGGCCTGTACATTATCCCATTGTTTCATGAGACTTCTACCTTGAGCAAGGTGTTTTGGCCAATGGCCTTGAACACTCCTGAGAAATCTCCTGGATAAATGTTTTGAGCCCTTTGAGTGTGATGCGTAGAAGATTCAGGAGCAAAGTCTACCATGAATTACTTTCTCTTTACTTCATTCCAACCTTGGATATTCCATTTAGAGACACCACATTTCTCTCCTTTTCTCTGGACAGGGTCGTTCTTCATCAGAGCACCCACATGTGCTCAAGGTATTGGTCTGAAGTTAGCCTCTATGTCACTGTGCCATGCCTCTACCAAAGATTCTCCAGATAAGAATTTAGGTGTCCTCAGATCATTTAGGAGTAGATCTGGGGCAACACACTGAAAGAATGGGGAGAGTAGGAGGGGAAAGGAAAGATAACTAATGATGACTTTTAAAGACACAAATGACATCACACTGTGAACCCAAAGACTGTGTACAAAAAAAAAAAAAAAAAAAAAAAAAGACACAAATGTCTTCCACAGAACTTGATCCTGCTTGGAAATTCTGGGGCACCTGCTACAGTTGTGTTTCACAGGGTAAGGCAGCTCAGGCATTTCTTCTGCAACTTAGGTTCCACTGTATAGGTAACTCGGGAGATGCTTACTTTCCATTTGAGGCTGACCAGCATGCCAAAGGTTGTCAGAGCTTTCTTCAAAGCCAGGGATGTACAGGAGAACTGGCTATATCTGAATGGAACTCTTTGCAAGTTCACTTGAGTATAGCTCAAAGAATTTTGTTCATGACCTGGGGACAGTAGCTACTGTTTTACTTTTTTTTCCTATCTTTGTGACAAAAATATTCAGGTGGTGGGGCCAACTTGAACGGGAAATGGTTTGTTTATTTACTTTGTAATTCCACTTACAAGGATATAAGTCCATCGTTGTAGAAAAGTCAAGGAGGCAGGAACTTTAAGCCAAAGGTGGTATCACATTTATAGTGGAGACCAGACTCCTTGCTGCTCAGTTTCCTCTTTCATTCAGTCCAGGACCCAGCCCATGAAATGGTGCTGCCCATATTGGGGTAGATTTTCTCACCTCTATTAACCAAATTAAGAAAGGCCTTCACAGGATTGGTCATAGGCCTGTCTCATTGGGGGCCTAGTTTTGGACGGTTGACAATTAACACTGTCCACTGAAACTACCATCTGTACGGGTTAAGGCAGTTTCACATTAAAACAAAAAAAAAGAGAGGTCCTTATTTCTCATAGCCTCTCCAGTCTGATTTTACCTCCTAATACAAATTGTTTTAGTCTTCTGAAGTAATTGAATAACATAGCCTTTAGTAGCATTAAGTATTAAAAAAAGTAGTAATTATTGTGTTTATCATTTAGTGAGTGCCAAGTCTACTAAATATCTATCTATCTATCTATCTATCTATCTATCTAATTCTCACAGTAGCATTATAATAAAGGCATTATTATCTTTGTTTTGCCAATAGAGGAGGGCTTAGAGATAGTTTGCATGGGATAGAGTGAGGATTTAAACTCATGTCTGCTCAAATCCAAGGTCCAAGGCTTAGCGATTAAAATTCTATATGGTCATCACCAAACTGAGAAACAATGTCTCTCTCAGTGGGTAGGTGTAGGGTCTTATTGGAGGGCAAAATGACTGGCATGCAAAGCACTCTGCAGAATGGGCTGCATTGGTCCCAGTTGTCCCAGCCCCGGACAGAGTACTTAACACTGAACCAAGACTTGCCTGCAGAGTTAACAAATGGCAAAGAGTCCATAAGCTGTGATTCAGAAGCAGCATTGAAGCCTCTTGGTATCCTTGATTAGGAGAGTGCTCCTGACATGTCAGAAGGACTCTGAAGCGGCCTTGTAGAAAGACTAGATGGTAAAAAGCCGAGGGCCTCTGCTAGCCACAGCACCAGCCCGCCAACCTGCAGTAAGGCTCCTTTGAAGTCTTCTCATTCCTACCTAGATGGACAGGTACTTTGTTGACCACATCTCTAAGTAGCATGCACAAAATATTGCTGAAAGGAATGAAGAAATATCTAAATACATACTAGTTAAGATACCTAGAGTCTCCAAATTTATTTTAACAAAATCCCCATTAGGCTTTTTACTCAAAATTGAGACAGGAGAGTCTAACTGGAAAAGCAAAATGCCTAAAAACAACTGACTATATTGAAAAAGAACAATGTTGGAGAGCTTACCATATCTGATTTCAAGACTTGTAAAGGTACACAAACTTACAGAGCAACTTTATTCTTCAGCAGACATAGCAATTAATTGAACAGATTCACAAGTACAGGAATGGGGCTGCTGCTGCAGATCAGTGTAGAACACTGGTTAGGCATGTTTGAGACCATGGAACTTCATCTCCAGCATGCAGAGGAGATAGAAAAGAAAAGAAGTCGAGAAATACTTTCATGTCTATGGACAACTGAGTCTTGTCAGAGTGGCCACCACATAATTCAATTAGAAAAATAGATTTTTCATCACTTCCTTCAGGAACAACTAGCTATATGGATAGCAAGCAAAATGAGCACTCAATCGTCTTCTTATACCCTTGTAAACATTAACTGAAATAAGCATTTAGACTTAAATATAGAAGATAAAATCACAAAACAAAGAGCTCGCAAGCATATAATTTGGAAGAAAAGGATTCTTCAATAGGCATGAATATATGAGTCACTACTTTTAAAAGAAAAAAATTACATGTATGAAATCATAATGGAAACTTCTACTTTTCTTTTTTCCATTAATTTATTTATTTTAATCACTTTACAGCTTGATCACAGCCCCCTAACACCTATCCTTCCAATCCTGCCTTTATGCCCTTCCTCCATTTCCCCTTTTCTTCTTCCCAGAGAAGGCGAGCCCCCCTTCCCCATGGGTACCAATTTACCATGACACATCAAGTCTCAGCAGAACTAAATGCATCCTCTCCTACTGAGGCCAGACAGGACAGCCCAGCTAGGGGCAAGGGACTCCAAAGGCAGACCACAGAGTCAGTGACAGCCCCTACTCCCATTGTTAGGGGACCCACATGATGACCCTGCTCCGTATCTGCTACATATGTGTAGGGGGCATAGGTCCAGCCCATGAATGCTTTTTTTGGTGGTGGTGCAGTCTCTGTGAGTCCTCTTGAGCCCAGGTTAGTTTACTCTGTAGGTCTTCTTGTAGTGTCCTTGACCCCTCTGACTCCTTCAGTCCTTCCTCCCTCTCTTCCACAAAGCTCCCCAAGATCTGCCTGTTGCTTGGCTATGGAAACAGCTGCATCTGTTTCCATCAGCTGCTGAATGAAGCCTCGAAGAGAACAGTTATGCTCCTGTCTGCAAGCATGGCAGCGTATCGTGAACAGTGTGAGGGACTGGCTGCTTCCCATGGGTGGGTCTCAAGTTGGGCCAGTCACTAGTTTGCTATTCCATCAATCTATGTTCCATCTTTATCTCTATACTTCTTGTAGAAAGGACAAATTTTGGGTCAAAGGTTTTATGGGTGGTTTGGTGTCTCCCTCCACTGAAAGTCCCTCCTCCCTGCTATAGGAAGCCTCCTCTGTCCCAGAGATTTGTCCCACCAATTTCTGTTCTCTCTCCCAGTCCTCCCCTGCTAGCCCTGCTCTCCTTACACTAGATTCCCAACTCCCGGTTTTCCTCCCATCCCCTCTCCCACCCAGGTCCCTCTTCCATCTACTTCAGATGTTTTATTTTCCCTTCTGAGTGAGATTTAAGCATAACCCTCTTGAGCCCTCCTATTACTTAGCTTCTCTGGGTCTGTGGATTGTAGCATGATTTTTCTGTTCTTTATGGCTAATATCCACTTGTAAGTAAGTACATACTATCCATGTCTTTCTGGGTCTGGACTATCTTACTCAGGATAATATTTTCTAGTTCCATTTGATTTGCCTGAAAATTGCCTGATGACTTTGTTTTTAATAGCTGAGTACTTTTCAATTATATACATGTATCACATTCTCTTTATCCATTTTTAACTTGAAGGACATCTAGGTTGTTTCCAGATTCTGGTTATTGCAAATAAAGTTGCTATGAACATAGTTGAGCAGGTGTCCTTGTTGGATGGTGGAACATCTTTTGGATATATGCCCAGGAGTGGTATAACTGGGTCTTGAGGTAGATCTATTCCCAGTTTTCTGAGAAACTGACAGATTGATTTTTACAGTGGTTGTGCAAGTTGTGCAAATTTCCACTCTCACCAGTCATGGAGGAGGATTCCCCTTGCTGTGCATCTGTGCTGCATGAGTTTTTTTAAATCTTACCCATTCAGATAGGTATAAGATGGAATCTCAAAATTAGAAAACTTCTACTTTTCAAAAGATATTGACTGGATAAAATACCATAATAAATGTCTCATGATGGACTCAGATCAAAAATATATACATGAACAATCCAATGAGAACTAGATAATCCAATAAAAAATAGGCAAAAATTAAAAACATGAATAGACACTTCAGAAATGAAGTTACAAAAATGGCTGGTATTATAAATATTTGTGTCTTTCAAAAGCTTTTATGTGAAAACCCCAATCTATTTTCTTGTTTGTTTGTTTGATTTCTGGAGATAGGGTTTCTCTGTGTAGCCCTAGGTGTCCTGGAACTTGCTCTGTACACCACACTGGCTGGCCCACCTTTACTAAAATTAAAAGCTTGAGCCACCTGGTTTGAAACCCCACTTCTTTTTTTTTTTTTTTCAGTGCAGTTTATTCAGGAACCTTGAACAATCATCTGACCCTGGGGAAAGCCAGCCCACAGCTTAAATAGCCTCTGGGTAGCCAACCCCAGCATGCCACGTGGGCAATGCAGATAGGTCCACATACATGGAAGCAAGCCAGATCCTTGGCCTTAGCCAACTGTGGAGTTGTTTGTGACAGAGAGCACTCACCATCAGGAAGGTGGAAGGCGGAAACCAGCTCCATCTTTAAGGCACAGCATTTCGCAGCTCTCTACAGTTCCCCCTTTTTGTTTTAGATGCATCAGGCAAGAGTAGAGGTCTGATCTCTGATATTAGGAATAAATTGGGACTTTGTGCCGATGTTCATTTAGGTGTCATCCACCCAAAGAGCATCAGACCCGTCTGATACCTTTTTCTCAGAGGCAGGACCTGGGGCATCAACCCGCATGCAATCAGACAAGCTCTTCTCTATGCAGCTGTATTTCCGAGATGTGAAGTTAAGGAGTAAAGTTAAAGAAGACCCTGAGTTTGCAGTTAAGTTACTGCCATTATAAATTCTCACTTTCTATTCTGCTCCCTTTACTCTCCCTCTTTTGGGGGATAGAATATAAAGACTAGGGAAAATTCCCTCTTTAGAGCTGAGCAGGCTAGGCTTCTGATCTTCAAGGGAAAAAGAAAATCTTTTACCACCTGGCCTACAGCATTTTGTTATGGGAGCCCATGCTGACTGATACTGCCAGTAAGCCCCTCAAAAGGTGGCTAATGCAACTGACCACAAATGAAATGCAAATGTAAACATAATGAGATTTCACCACATACATACTAGAATAATAAAATACAAAATACTGAGAACATAAAATTTTGACCAAGACAAGAAGGAATTGCACGGCTGCTAATTCCTACCTGCTGGGAGAAGGAAAATCAGGTTTCTCCAATGGAAGGTCACCAGGAATATCAACTACTCTTCAGAACAGATTTCATGCCCAGGAGTAGGTAGCCCAGAGAAAATGGACTTCATTTTCTAACATTTTGAGAGTATAATGTAATTACACTTTTCCATCATTTTCCCCCATCTCTGAATCCTATGTACTTCTTGCTCTCTTCTAAACTCATGGCCTCTTTCTTCATTCATTATTGTTTCATGTATGTTAATAGGTATGTATTTTCATATATATTCCTAAATATAGCCTGCTTAATGTGTATAATGTTACTTAGATGTTTCTTTTCAGAATGATAATTAGGTATTGGATGTTTTTGTGAGGAGGCTTGTTGTTTTGTAATGAGTATTTTTGCTTTATTGGTTTATTTTTTGTTTTGATCATTGTTTTTTTTTATGGGTTTGTTGAGAGAGAGTGAACAAGAGAGGGAGAGAGAATGAAGTTGGGTAGAAGGAGAAGTGGGAAGGATCTGGGAGGAGTTTGGGGAGGGGCAAGAATATGAACAAAATATATTATGTGAAAAATTAAAAGTGGAATGTCAATAAAATAATAAATTATTAAAAAAAAAGAGTGTGACTAAAACTGTGTGACTATTTCTTATAAAGTAGAGCCTCTACCTATCCTACAACCAGAATTCTTGGCTCCCTTCCCAACAGAAATAAAACTTCAGGTTTGTACATGTTTACAGCAGCTTTATTTGTAGTGTCACGACAGGCCAGCAGAATGAATGAAGCCTTGTAGTGTGTTTGTCAGAGGAACATAAGCAATAAAAAGAACAAACTCTTGCTACATGAAACATGAATCTTACAGACGTTTTCCTGAAAAATGGAACCTGGACAGAAAGCAGTAATTAGACTTCTAGGACATGTAAAATTAATCTCTGCGATTGAACACAACCAGTATTTTCTTAGACAGGAGCAGCTGACTTACGTAGCATGAGAGAACTTCTTCGAGTTATGTATCTTACATTTGATTGGGGTTGGTGTTACACAGCTTTGCACATTTATCAAACATCTATATGTTTTATTTTCAGCATCCTATCCCCTGCAGTGAGGAGAGAAGACTGTCCAAGGTGGAGAGAGCTCAGAGCAGAGAGAGACCTGCCTAGGGAATAAGCTTTGACCCCTACCTAGGACAGATGGAAGGACTGGCAGGTACCCGCAAGGGTCACCCTGGATGATTTTTATCCTGTAGGAGAGTGTGTTGTCTGTGCATCTCTGAGCACATGGTCTTTTCTTAGTGCATTCTGGTGTGTTCATTTTGCTGCTGACTAATTCTTTTGAGACTTACCCAGAGTGTTTGAGAGGTTCCTTTCTGGGTATAAAATATGTACCATCACTCACTAGCTGAAGAAAATTGGCTTTTTTCTCCATCGTCTGGCAGGTTCACAAGTCACTGCTATGATATCTGTGATGCCTTTGGCATGCCTTCCATTCCCTCACTGTTCCTCCACTCAGAATGTGTCAGAGTGCAGTGTGAGGGAATTTCTGGAGACCTTGCTTCATCCTGTTCTTTATGCTGCTCCACACACAGAGAAAGGCAGCTTGTGCCCTCTCTGCTTCCCTTTCTATCCTAGTCACCACCTTAGTGGCTCCCAGTGTGATTAGCTTAGGGAACAGAAGCTCCCCAAGGGAGTCTCTCCTGTTAAGGCCTGGGTCCCTCCCTGGTGTCAAAGGGTTGGATGGCCCACATATTTTGAAATTGTGTGTGTGAGAGAGAGTGAGAGAGGGAGAGAGAGGGAGAGATGACTTGTAATAATAAGAAACATAAACTAGATGAAAACAAATTAAAATGCAAATGAGAAATAAAACTGTATCAGTTTACTGATGATTGAAAGATGAGGACCAGAAGAGACTGTGAGGCTCTAGGCATTTAATTTATGAGAGGAGGTCACTGCTTCACAGAAACCAAGCCTAGGGTGCTTTGGCTATGGCGAGCAACATGGTTTTCATTCATACATTTTCTTACTGTGTGGAGCAAAATCACCAGGTCATTAAAGTTCTCTCTGCCTTTCCGCATCATGGTGCATTTCAATTCATTATTTCATTTGGGATGAGAAGACAAGAAACATCAGTGAGTAACCTGGAAGTTAAAAATTTGTTACCATAAAAGCACTAAGGGCTGGGCAGAGAAACGTCAGGAGGCAGGTAGGAACCTCAATGGAAGAAGAAGGGGGAACCATAGGCTGCTTCTACAAGCTGAGCAAAGTATTCAGCCTTCCAGTCATTCCATAGAGTAGAAAAGCAATGTGGGCTGGGAGTATTGTACAGTTCTGTACCTGGTGTGCTTCTCAGACAACAACATCAAACATCATTGGAAGCTTGCTAAAAATGCTTATTCCTTGTTCTCAGTGCTTCTCAAGACAGAATCCCTATAGTCTATTTCTTCAGAGTTTTCATACTGGCAAGCCAAAGGCTACTTTTAATTGATAGCCCTGTCTATTCAGGCTAAAAGAGATGTTAGTTTGCAAAATATGTTTAGAAATTAAATTTATTGCCAACACTTGCAAATATAGTTTTTTAAAGTTTATTTCTCTCTCTTCATGGCAAAACTGAAAGTCTGACATCACTTAATCCATCCTGCTGTTTGGCTCAGTTTTTCCCAGTCAGGTAGAACCTGCCCTTCTAGTTTTGTGTGGGCTTCCCATGCTTATAGTTTCTTCTCAGTTCCAAGGTCAAATGTCTGTTGTAGTTTAGCATTGACCTTGGAAGTTTGTTTAGTGGTTGGTGCAGAAATGGATGTGTGATCCAGCTCACTAGTTAATAAAATATGAAAGAAATCTACTGCAAGTCTTCTTGAGAAAGACATTTTTCCTCTCTTGGGATATTTCACTTCTTCCCCTTGACACCATGTGTTGACGTGACACTTGTTTTCATGTTACATCCAGTCTTTGAGTGAAACCAGACCAAGCCAAAATAATGTAAACTTGAAGAAACTTGGACCCTGAGAACCCTGAGGAACTGTTGGTTCTCCCACTCTGAGTCCCTCTGCACTTCCTGCCATGGACACTGAACAGTTCCTTATTGTTTTAGAGGCATTACTGGCAACCAGAAACCATCTTAATTGATTCAGAGGAAAAGCAATTCCTCAGCGGAGCCTACGTGCTTTTCCCAACTGCCATTGTTATTGGCGTGCCTATTGCCTCACCCGGAATATAATTTCCAAGGTTGAGTCTCAGTACAATTGGTGACATTCGTCATTTGAAGAATGGTTTTAGAGTCCTCTTTATAAGCAGAAGTACCCAATACATGTGGAAGAGGATCTCAGACACTACTGTACATTGAGAACAGTAGACTGTGCCTTACTATTGTTACTGTTATAATCATGGCAGGTACCTTAATGTTCCTAAGTTTCTGTTTCCTTCTCTGTGAACTACTGATGGACCTTAGTGGGCTGCCATGCAGATCAAGTGAAATGATTGTCATTGTCTGATTCCAGTTTTGGATATTTTACTGCTGATAGCTTTAAAGCCTTACTGCTCCCTGTTTTCTTTGTGCCCCACATCTGGGAAAGCTAGCAAGAAAGCACAGTGCTCCTTTTTAGGCTGCTGATAGGAGAATGTATATATGGGAATTCTGACCTTGCCTGTAGCCAGCACTGTAAGAACTCCACGTTGGTGCCTTCCTCTGTCTCTTTCAAGGCACCTCCACATCCTCTTTGTGTGTGTCTGGGTTTGCCCTACTCTCGTTCAAGGTGTGAGTTACAGGTTGTAAGTTGCTGTTAAAATTTATGATTGATCTATCATCTGGTAAAGCTGCTGTTAATCCTAAACAGCTGTATACCCAAATCATCACACAGAGACTGGGATTTATTTAACCTAGAACACAATACTGGATAATAGTAACTCCATCCTAAACCTCCAAGCCCTCATGGTTTCCTAATATTTGTATTTCCCACATTATATTTGCTTTTAGTGATATATTAGGTCCAGTCCATCTCTCCACGTCTTTCTAAGATTTCTGCTCCTGCCTCTGTTCTCCCAGATCTCCTCTGCCCTTCTCCTCTTCCTCTGCCTCCCACCTTCCTGTTCTCTGGCTCCTCCCTCTCTTCCTGCTTCCTTTCCCTTGCTCAACATTGTGGCTAGTTGCTTTATTTTGGCATGTTTAGACAAAGTTGAGACAGGTGACACTTAGAATAAGTATCACAATGCAATATCTGGATTGAAACCAGAGAGTGGGGGAGAGAAATCAGCATTTGAATGAACAGGGGTAAGGTGTATACATTTCAAAAAAACACATTATATCAACAGTTACATATTTTCATATATTCTTGGTATGTGGGCTACTATTTTATTCTGAATGTCAAGCCAACTTTTGAGTGATGGTCCATCCCATTCCTATGGCATAGACATGGCAATGACATGTGTTATTTTAAATCTGTGTGTGTTGGTACATGTTTATAGAGGCAGAAGGTCAATGTCAACTATAGTTCCTCAGGAGTTCTCCACTTTGTTTTTGAGGAAAGGTCTCTCACTGACCTTGAACTCACCAAGTAGGCTAGGTTGGCTGATCAGTGAGCTACCACACTGATTGGCTCTTTCCCAGTATTCGGATGACAGACACACTCCACAGGGTTATTGTATGGGTACTGGGTACTGAACTCTAGTCCTCATGCTTACATGGCAAGCACCTTACCAACTGAACCACTTCCTAAGCCACATTACATTAACTGTTAAGACTCTCATCAACATAAACAGTCATCAACATGGGAGATAGTAAAATGACTTGTGTTCATCCCACCTCTAACAACCTTGCCTTTCTATAATTCATGTTCCATCTATCTTACTCCTCTAGAGTCCTTTTTAGATAAAAAGCAAATCCCAGCACACTCACCTAGCAACACTTCAGCACATCTCTAACAGAATATTTCTTTTAAATTTTTAGAGTCTATGATATATATTTACATACACACATAGTGGGGTGGTGATTATAAACAAATTAGCCAACATGTCCATCACCTTATAATTTTTATTTTTAAGGTAAGAACACCTAAAATCTGTTTTTTTCCAGGACATAATAAAGAATATGTTAATTGTGTCAATTAATTTATTATAAATGATCAATAGTTAATCAATAATTACACACATATGTATAAACACACACACGTATGCCTGTGATGGGATGTTATTTAGCTGTTACGAGTTCCTACTATTTATGACACCATAGATGAAATTAGAGGACATTACTCTTATCTTCTTTTTAATAATTTTAATCAAACCATGATCTAATAACAAAATTTTTGTAATTCAACATTAAATATCCAGGTGGTATCACACTTTACTTGAAAGTACCTTTAATGATCAGATTTCAAATTGTAATTCAGTTGAATTCTTCAGCTTTCTACAGAGTTCTTTAACATTTTTTCTTATTAACTGGCTGTTTTTGTTTCTTTTCTGTCTTATCAGTTTCCTATAATCACTATTAATTTAAACATCTATATAATGGATGGACTCTGCTTCATACTCCACAGTTTATCCTGCACCTAGTAGAGCTTTCACATTAGCCTGGAAATGAGCAGCTGCTGAAAGAATGAATCAGTCCACTTATGTGTCAGTTACGCTGTTCACATATCACTGATGTGCATATTTGATGTCTCCTTTTTTGGGTCTCCAAATCCAAAGGACTCATGAGTAGGACATCTTTCCCCTAGAACTGGAATTGCAAATGATTGTGAGCCCACATGTGAGTGTTGAGAACCTGAACCTGGGTCCTTTGCAAGAGCAGTAAGCGTTCTTAACTGCTGAGTCATGTCTCTAGCCCCTTTCTTTGTTTTTTTTTTTTCTCAAAAGGAAGAAAAATAAAAACTGAGCTGAAGGTTCTTAGAGTTTCTTGAGCGAATTCTCCTAAGATTACACTGAGTAAGAACTTGCACTGACAAGACTAAATGATAATCAATAGAGATGACTCTAAAAAGAAAAGAGACTGAATTAATGAAGTTGAATCATCTTTATCCAGAGGGTTTACACAGCAGCTGCAGACAGAAAATGCATTTATATGCTTAGACACTTATTTTTAATCAGAATTTATAAAAAGGATTCTTTAGACTTTTTAAGCCAGTCTTCAATTTAATTCAAAGAAAATGATGTGAATTTTTCTTAGTCATTACAAATTCCACATGATTTATGATTCAATCCTTAAACAAATCATTTCTTTGAAACAACATACAGTTTTAATGCTAATCTGTGGGGGCACAGAGTATGTATCCATGAGCTATCCAGACCTTGTATTTTGTCATCATGGCAAAAATGGCATATAATTTGTCCTCTGTATCCATGGGTTCTGTATCAGCAGAGCTAACCCTCCACCTGGGGATAAAGATGGAGTTGCATCTGTGTTGAACACAAGCAGACTGAACCTTGTCCGGTCCTTAACAATACAATATAGAAACTGTGCATGTAACACTTTCGTTGTGTTACACATTACTAATAATCTAGAGACAGTTACACACACACAAGTGGAACAGGCAACATGCAATGATCACACCAGTTTTCTAGAAAGAAATTGAGCATCTATGGGATTCTTGTCCTCATGAGCTTCAGAACCAATCTCCTGGTATTAAGGTATGCCAGTCCTTGCATTTTCTTTTTAGTTTTCTCTTTATATTATTTGGGGAATTTTAAAAAATATTTTTCTGGAGACAGGTTCTCATGTAGCTCAAGTGGGCCTACATTGCCAAAAATAGCATTGAATTCTTGCTTCCACCTCCCAAATACTGAGATTAACATGCTTGGCTCTATTTTTTTGGAAATTCAGGAAAACCTCAAAGATTCCTTATGAAATTGACTGACTTGAAATTCTCTTTCCTTTAGTTATCTGCAGAACTGGCATTTCTCTGAAACAGGCAGAATTTGGTCTTAAAGATTCTGGTCTTGTAGCTGGTGGAGAACTAACATGTGTGCTATCCTACTAAGGATAAGCAGAGAAGGAAGAATGAAAAAACAAAGAAGAGTTCAGGAGAAAACTTGAAAAAAAAAACTCAGTTTTTTTTCTCTCTCTTTCAGTTACCACAGAGTTATTGAAAAACTAAATGACTTACTGTATCATTAAAATGTGCATGCATGAAACACACATGCATCTCCCCATTGCTCTGCCACATGATACATGTGGCTGTTGAGTATATAAGAGCATCAGGAATGCCACATATACCAGGATCACACATAGCCTACTATTTCAGATGATCTGAAAAATTTCAATGATCACACACATAGATCTGAGAGATTCAAAGGCACACAGCTGTGGCTTTAGAGCCCAGCTCCATTTACCATCTGTCTGTTAGCACCATGAATCTTGGCTGAGAAGGCTGCTTTGCAGATCTGAGAACTCCATCTTCTTTTCTGAGCATCCTGGGCTGGGGCTTTCCCGATGATTAATGGAACCTAGGAGAAATAATGCTTTTCCTCCTCTCATATCTGAGGCAATATGAGGGGTGGTTTTTACCTTAATGGTAGTTGTAGGGTCTTTTGTAGGCCTGTAACTGCATGGTAGAGGCATCAGTCACACACCTTCCATTATGACAATTCAAGTAGATGCTCAAGAAATTCCACATTCAAATAGGGTCTCTGTTGAATCCAATGATGGTGGGTGGGGGAGAAGAAAACTCTTGTGTTTTTCCTGGCTAATGCAGTATTTCTAGATGTTCATCAAGTTGTTAAAAAATGTGAAATGATGACTCATTTGGGAGCCCCTCCCAGCCCCTTTCCCTGTCCCAATTTGCCTGCGGGTTGAAGGAATGTATACTGATTTGAATTAAAGAAGAAACTTGTGGTTTCCATTATAGTCTGTAAACACCGATCGCTGAAAGCCTCAAGCGTGCTATCATCTCCTGCCCCACACATGCTTTATATACAATCCATCTTGGAAAAGAGCTTGGGAGAACACTGTGTTTACTACTCCAGAGCAACCCAACAAATGGGGGTGTGTGTGGGAGGGTGCTCTGCCCCAGGGGTCAATTCACAGCAAAGTGGAGGGCCTTTCTGATGTCTTTTAAGCCAAAGCATCAAGAGAAAAACTAAGGCCAAATCTGTAGAAAGAAAATAGTTTCTGGTGCCTGCAGTAGCCCCTGGCCACCCTTCATCAACAACAGAGCTCTCCAAAGACACCTCTTCTCAGGCCCACTGAATGCTTGAGTTTTTCATTTAGACTTTATGCTTAAGTCTTTTCCTTACTGAAAAATGGGAAGGGTATGCTGCCATTTTGATTTAAGGTGATTTTAATGGTCCAGGTATGGTACAGAATGCAAGAGTTCCTAGAAACTAAACTATTGGTACACAATGCATTTAAATATACCTCAGAGGAGTGCACAGAGCATCCTGGCTTGGCCTGGCACCCAGACCATGGCTGACCAGAACTAAGCACACCCCACTTTCTTCAGGAAGCAAGAATCATGCCTGTAGAACGGATGGAAAAGTTTAGGATCCATGTTAATTCTGTTTGAATTTGTTCTTGAACCTTGACGCTTCCTGGCACTGTGACCTGGGGCACTGTGATTTATGGCTGAACATGGGTAAGAATTACTCGGGCTTTTCTTTGGATTGTGACTCAACAGGTGTGGGCAGGGCAAGAGGCACTGCTGGGGCATTTTGTTCTCCAACCTCACTGTGTAGGAGACTTTTGTAGGTCTCCTCACCAGCGAAAGCCTCAGTTTCCTCTTCAATCAGATTGAGTTTAGAATGATGCCAACCTTCTGGGATTATTTGTAGAATGCATGACACTGGCAAATATGCTGGTGGGGGTCCTGGCCCAGGCTTGGGATCCTCAAAATAACAGCAGCAGAAGTCATCCGAGAGAGAATGTGACTTTAGTTTTTAGTTCTGCAAGTGAAGAAGTGTGTGCATTGTTCAGGAAGCTACTGTGAGTTCATGTGGTGTTTGAAATAGAGAAGCAGTGGTCAAGGGCATAGGTCATACTTGGAGTGAGTATGCCCTGACTGGCAACATCTGATCTATGCTTTGATTTGAGCCATTGACACAAATATTTTATTTCCCAGCTCTTCTCCCATATTATGTTATTATTTCCTTTCATTTTTCTGTAAGTTAAAAATGTCCTATCACTACCTCCTGCCCCTCCTAATGCTTAGCCCACTTCAACAGGGATGGTTGTTATTATTAATCAAATAACACACACAGGAAGCACCTTTAAGGTGTGCCTTTCTGTTCATCCCATGCTGCAGCACCAAGGGTTGTGCTAATGATGTAATGAGAGTGCCAATGAAAACCATGACTCCTGTAGTAGTGGAGTTTAGTGAGCAGCCCATGAGAAAGGCTTGAGGCCACAGCTTGCTTACTAATAACTCATCATTCCTTGTTAGGAAGCAGTTCTCACTGTCTGCTTCTCTTTGCAGAGACTGGTAATAGAAGGCTTTTGAAAGGGACTCCACATGGCTCAGCTTTGAAGAGGTCAAAGCTCATGAGTGCTCCCATTTTCAAGCATTGGGTTTGCTCTCACCAGGCTCCAGATGTCGGAGATGGTTGTCTGAGAGTGTGATGCAAATGTTGTTGGAGCCTTCACCCCAGGCATGTTTGTACAGCTCAGCGTAAAGAGACAGCTTATTCTCTGACCCAAAACTATCATGCACACGCCGGCCTGTTTTCTCTAAACATAAGGGAAACAACAGATGGCTGCCTTGAACAGACCCCGAGACTTCTGCTGGGCAGAGAGAAAACTTTTGGCTCTGGGGAAAAAAAATGGGTCGATTGCTTCTTCTTAGTGTACAAAAGTCTCCCCATCCCCAAGCAGTGGGTGCTGAGACAGGGAAGTTAGTGTTCTGTTCTGCTCTAGAATCACCAGGAAAGGATTGCAAATAACGTAAGTATTCAGAGAAAGCCAAGAGTGGAATGGCAAAGATGACAAGGACAACAGGAATTCTGGAACCGAGTGTAAGCAGGGGATCCTTCACTTGTAATTCTTAACTTTTCATGATGATAAAATTTCCTTGTGCCTTGTGACTACCTGGCAGCTAGCAATGTTCAGACATTTTCATGGGAGGAGAAAGTAGGAAGCAGGTGTTCATTGGTGTGGGGAAGAGGGAAGTTCCTTATACATGTTGCTACTTCTGTGGTCCTAAGTGTCTCACACACAGCATGCTCATGTTTATGTTACTGTCACTTGGAAAGAAACTTATATGCTTTGATACCAAAGCTCAGAGAGATTCTGACCTACAGCTGAATGTCTTTTTAAAGTTTCAGGACTTTTCACTATAAGATTCAATGCTCTTTGTATCACAAATCAACTTTCTTTTTTTTATGTATGTACACACACATACACACACACAAATAGAAGGTTGGGAAAAAAGAAAGAAAGATGGAGGCCAGGCATGAAGGAACCCAACTATAAACTACTACTTGGCTGAGCCAGAAGGCTTGAGAATCTACAGCTAGCTTGAGATGTATGGAAAGTCCCTGTCCAAAATGAATACCTTAAAAATAAAGCAAGAAAGAAAGAGAAAGAAGGGAAGAAAAGGATAAAAGAAGAGAAAAGAGGTAAGACATTGGTATATGTGATAAATAGATGTAGTCTGGCCTTATTGTTTCTAATCAGAAATCATTATTTCTCCTCCTTCCAAGTATCTGAGTGTTGGCTGGGTGCACTGAGTGGCTCCTGTCTCAGAAGACAGCCTCTTTCTGAGAAACTTGCAGTCAGTCCAGTGTGTTGAGTCACAGAGCAAATGCCTCTGGCATTCCCATCACAGGCCCACAACCCACATGTGGCAGGCAGTTCCCTTAACTGAAGCCTCGCTAACTGCCAGCGTCTGCCTTCAGGGCTTGCTGTGTGGCATTCTATGCCAACCCATAGAGCTTTGCTTAGCTTATAGATGCCACTCAGAGGACCTGGGAATCAATATCTCCAGGTGATGCTCAGCCAGTGAGAGATGCAGCATAGTTAATAGGTGCAGCAGCCCCTCACTGCAACATTAGGCAACATTAGGAAGCTTCCTGACTTCGTTTTATGCTTTGAGATAAGGTCTACTATTGTAGCCTAGCCCTGGAACTCACCATGTAGTCCAGGATAGATTCAAACTTGTCATCTCCTGCCTCAACCTCCCATGTACTTGGATTTTAGACTTATACCATCCTATATGCCTTTCTCCTTCTTCATAGCATGACCTGTAGAACCAAGACTTAATGTCTTCTGTGACAATGCTAATGGTGTTGTATTTGCTTGTATTAGCTCTTCAGTTTTCTTCATTCCATTCTGCCTGTTCTCTCATTCATAGTCCTAGGGTTACTTCTCAAACAAGCTACCACGGTCCAAGTCTTGTCCAGCAAGTCTTGTCCAGCATTCTGTGTTTCCAAGGCTTGTGAGAAGATGGAACACAGTCACTTAAAGTATAGTAACATAATATAATGCTACTAAGCAATATGATTCAGGAGACATATATTATATGTACATAAGCACACACAGAAAATAGAAAATAAACAGATCATATATAAAATACTGTTGGGGGGGAAGTACCACATGCTTGGATTTCTGGAACTGAACCTTTTCATGAGATTATGATTTTAATACATGGTTAAGTGGAATACTGGGCACGGGAATCTATGAGAGGCAAAATTTTCTGGAATTCTTATAAACCTCTGTGTTTTTATTTCCTGCTTCTATACAAAATGTCAGCCATTAGAAGTGCTTAAGTATCCAGTGGAAACTTTAATCACTAAGTCCCTACTGTGAAATAATGACTTGTTGATGGTTAATGACATTTGAAACTCAAGTTGTCCATTCCCCCCGACCCCTGTGTTCAGTTGTGGCATCATTTTATTAAGGTTGGGCCTTTATCTTTTTGGGATGATCATTCAGCTTTATTCCCTAGTAGGACACTTACAAACATTTCCATTGCCAACTTCTACAAACGTTCCAGGGAAAGTAGAATAGGGGAGCCAGGGTTGATTTGTGAGTGAGCTTGTCAGTCGGGAGAAGTGCAAATGCCATGTGGTTGGCTTTTAAATCAAGGCCAGATGGTCAGCAATATTTGGTGGGTCTTGGTTGCTCTCCAGTTTTCTAATATTATGAAGTCTGACGAAAAGGAGAGACATTTTTGCCACATTGAAACCCTGGCACCTTAGCCACTTGCCTTCACTTCCATGGATAGAGAGCCAGTTCTGAGGCATGGCCCACAGATATGATGCTGGGGAAGAGCTGGAAAAAGGGTGGTTCTCTTGGGTGGGTGATTAGTTTTGAAAACAGGCAAATGGCAGGCTGTGTGTGTGTGTGTGTGTGTGTGTGTGTGTGTGTATTGTGTAGGAGAGCGGGTGTTGGATCAGGCTGTGATATCCCGCATTTGGACCTGGTGTTTGCTTTAAGCACATAGCTTTGTTGCTAGGATGGAATTTTCTCTTACTCTCTGTCAGCACTGTTCCATAAAAGCAAGGAAGGGATGGAGAAGCAGAAGAGGGAAAAAATTCATAAGAGAAAGCAAATAACTGACTGCACAGTTATCATAAACAAAATATAAACCTTGAGTACCAAGCAGCCCTAGGCAGATGAAAGCAGACAGCGCGAGATTGCTCCCCGGTCACCCAGCTGCACAAGGCTCTATTGCTAAACTTGAAAAGCCTCACACAGTAACTATTTTGCTCTTTTCAAAGTTTATAACCTTTTCCCTTTTTGCTCAGCTGTGTTCTAATGATTTTTTTCTGCTAAAAAGGATCCGTTTATGAGAACAGGATGTTTGTATTAAATATTAAATCGTTAAGGCTTCCTTCAGCTGAAGGTCTCAGCTTGGCTTCAGTTTTGATGGAAATAGACAAACGTACATTCCTGTACAGCTACAGAGAGTACAAAGAGTTTGTCAAATCTTGATAGTGTAATTCGGCATTTGGCCAAGAACAGAATAATTGGTTAATGTCCACATAGTGCTTTGAAGATGCAAAGTCCTGTGTAAGTTCTAAGAGATACCATGAGGCAAACCAGCCTTGAAGGCCTGATTCCAGGGATCAGGAGACCAACTCTTCCCCAACCACCTTTTGAGGAGCAAAGACCCAGGAGGAGCTGGATTTTCTGTGAAAGCTGTAAGAGTCCACAAAGCTAGTTCTTAACTCAGATTTTTTTTTCAATTCCAGTCCCTTCTTAGAACTTAATTATACACTCAGCGCATATGGGAGAAAATCAATGACATCTTTGGCCTTCAGAGGCCATGCATTGTCCTTGAAGCAGTCCTTCATTTGATGTGCAAACCTTCTGGGATTAGTATGTGGGAGCTTAAGAAAATAGGCAAAAATATCATTGTAGGATTTTCCGACTCTTCTGAAGAAAGTCAAGACAGTGTTAAAAGAGGAGGTCCACTGATATGCTCCTCCCAACAGGGCATCGAGGCAGATGCTGAGACTCATGGCCAAACTTTGGGCAGAGCACTGGGAGTCTTATGGAAAAAGAGGGGGAGGGATATAAGAACATGGAAGGGACAGGAGCCCCACAAGAAGACCAACAAAGCTAAAAATCTGAACCCAGGGGGTCCTGAAGAGATTGATGCACCAACCAAGGACCATCGATGGAGAGAACCTAGATCCTCTGCTCAGATGTAGTCAATAGGCAGCTTAGTCTCCATGTGGGTTCCTGAGTAAGGGGATCAGGGGATGCCTCTGTCATGAACTCAATTGCCTGCTCTTTGATCACTTGCCTCTGGCAATGAGGCCTTGCCAGGCCACAGAGGAAGAGGATTCAAGCAGTTCTGATGAGACTTTACAAGCTATGGGCAGATGGCAGAGGAGGAGAACTTCCCTTTTCAGTGGACTAGGGGAAGGGGATGTGGGGAAGATGGAGAGAGGATGGGATTGGGAGGAGTTGAGGGAGGGGGCTTCAATGGCGATATATAGTGAATAAATTGTGAAAAAAGTAAAAATAAAATTTTTTAAATGAAAAAAGTATAAAACACATGTGAGGAATAGAGGGAGGAATGCTAGAGATAGACAAAATATTTAAAATGGAATTGGGGAAGTGGGAAAGATATGGGCTCAACCAAAAGTGAGGATTGGTAAAATCCTTATAGGCACCTCCTTCTTTATAATCTAACTGAAAAAAAAAAGAGTATTCTTATTTTTGCTGTTGTTATTTCACTTTTGTGTGTTTTGTTTTGTTTAATAGAGCTATCCTACATGAGTCAGAAACAGTGATTCCAGAAAGCACACTTTTTAAATCTAAAATTTCGGTGCTAGGTGTGGAGGTCCTTCCCCTACTTCTTAGGCCCCCATAGCTCCCAAACCAATACGGGCTAGTACCACTATGGGACTTCCCATAAGACAAGATGCCAAGTTCCTCTGGCTGCAGACAGGCACAGGAATCAAACTGGGACTAAGTTGGCAGCTTCCTTCTTGCTGACTAGCATTCATAGTACTTGGAGGTGCTTTGCAAACTGTTAAGGTAGAAGCCAGTCACCAACAGTGTAACCAACCGTAGCTACACTCTGTGCTCTGGGATTGACCGCATCATTCTTAGCATGGGTATTGCAGGGGTAGACAACCATTTCCTGATGGAATCTGTGGCTTGCTGTCTGAGAGAGAGGACATGCCTATTTCCATAAAACTGATCAAACGCCTATGGCTAAGTGGGCTCGTGAGCCCCAGGAGTGAATAGACTGCTGGTGTTTTGCTAAAGGTACATGTGGTTAAATTGCCTTCTGAATGCTTAACTTATGTTAGTACCTGTAGACTGGTGTGCCTCTCAACCTGGGCTCGATAACCCTCTTTATCAGTGGCTAATGGCTGGTGCAGACTCATAACTCTTCCAAGTGGCGAGATATAGGACAATAGAAGAGAAGCAAGGACTGTGAGACCTGAAGGGCATGGAGGAGGATTACACAACGATTTCTTCTGGACATCATGTGTCTGCTGCAGTCATGAGCACACAGCAGCTGGGACCTTGTACCTGCAAAAGAACTGCACATGGAAAATAAGACATGGGACTGGAGGGTGTATTCGTTGAAAAGAAAAAGAGCTTAGAAGAGTGGAAGGGGGATTAAAAAAGGGGTGATGAATGGGGGCGCAAAACATCACATACGAGTAGGAAACTGTCAAAAAAGAAAAGGCTGGAATAGAAAATAGAAAAGGGCTAAAATTATATACACAAAGGAAAATGTCATGTCATTTAGTTATAAATTATTACATATAACTAATACATGTAAATAAAAGCATTTACAAAAGAAAGTAATATGGCAAAATAAGTTTTAGGTACATGCATTCTTTCTTTTTGGGATTATAAAACACATGAAATTTTTTTTTTTATAATTGTTTCCATTGCAGTTTGCCAAGTAGTTTAGAAACATTGACTTCAGGGACTGAACTGGATAAGCACTGGGTGAGCTAAAGACAAGGAAAGCTTTAAAAATGAAGGGGTAAGAAGCCATTACCACACCCACATCTGGACAAGAGAGCTGGCAGGTAGCTGCTGGACCTCAGGTGCTGCATGGAGATTGGATCCCAGAAAGGCTCTTACAGGAAGGGCCAGAGCCATGGAGGAGATGTAGCTATGCCCAAGAAGCTACTCAAGGTAGACAGGGAGGCACCCACTAGATGGCTTCTTTCTCCTGCCCTGGTTTCTAGAACATCTACTGGACCCAGAAAAACAGAGGCCAGGTGCGCGAAATAATCTGGAAAACGAAGTCTATGTGGATCAGCAGTTTGGTGTGACTCTAAGGGTGTAGACCTGAGGCAGGTGGACAGGAGCATGATGGGTGCAGAGAAACCCTGCAGCCAAGAATTCCTTCAATACACCTTTATTGGTGTCAGGCAGCGTTATTTAAGTACAGAACATATTTTCCCCTTTTACTTGTATTGATCCTGATTTGATATATGTATTTCAAACTTCTCAAGCTGTGTTAATTTTGCGTCATGGTGAATCACACGGACAAACTGGTGGAGAGCAAGAGTCCTCACCAGGGAACTGAAGCGATGCTGTCAACAGAGCTTTTATTCCACAAGTAGGTTGGACTGACATATGTGAAAATTTGGATTATTGGTCTGAGGTATAGTATACTATCTCCACCTATCTTGTGATTTCTGTTACCTCAAACTACTTGAAAGACAACAATCACTGTTTCTGAGCTCTGTGACTTTTGCCTTGATGCTTTCTCATACTGTTGCCACTTCTTCTTGGTGCTTTCAAGGCCTTCTCCTACTTGTTTCTTAAATATTCACAGAAGGAAACATGTGCTAACAATATGCTGCTAATAATTCATACACACATTTGTATTTTTGAAATGTTGCACACTCTATGAATCCTTCCTAGTGCATATATATATAAATATATCCATTGTCTGTATATATTTGCTTATACTACAAGAGTAGTTTTACCAAGAACAGCATTGGTCTTTGGAGATTTATCTCAGACTGTTCCTGCTATGTGTCTCTCAGCAAAGGCTCTTTTAGATGAGCTGCCCTGAGTCAGGCCTAGGCATCCATAGCAAGGAGAGGTCTTCAGAAAGGATTAACATTGCCTTGCCTTGCAGAGGGCTATTAACAATGTAGCCCCAAATTAAGGAGATAGACTCAGGAAAGGTGAGTCTGGCTGGGAACCCTAGTGCAGAATCCCCTGGCTGCTGCTATCTAACCTTGATCAGCAGTATCAGGAGAACACTACTCAGCATCCACAAAAAGATTCCAAAAGTTGTGTCTTTTCATCCCTAGGCTCTATCTTTGTCAGAAAATCTACACGTTCAACAAGGCCAGCCTTTGAAAATGGAGCACCAAATGCTTCACCAGGTTCAACGAGTGATGTGGGTAATTTAGAACTTGATGGCGAAATATTTTGTAACGTGTGGGATTGATTGTGTGTGGCTTTGCTCTCTGAAGATGACATTTTCAATTTCCCCTCTTTTGGTCTGAATACACCTCCACTATTTGAATCAACTCTTGCACTTTGTGGTTAGTCTGACTGCCGGTAAAGATATTGTTTCTGTAGTCTTAACTATTAAATGTCTTCATGAACCATAACCTGCATTTCTTCCATTTTTGCTCAGATCTCTCCCTATCCAGTCATTTTTTACTTCTTAGATGACATGAGTCCAGAGGCTGCATCCCTGCTCAGTGTGACTCCCTGCTACTTTAGGAGATACTATCAGTTTATGCCAAACTCAAATACATGAGCTCATTGCATACAATGGTGGATGGCTTACTATAAATGGACCAGTCAGTTAATTTCTGGATTTCTCCCAAATTTAAGTCTATGGATTTAAAATTAGACCCAATATTACATAATCAAATAGATTACAAGGTGATAAGGAAAGTGAAGGAAATCATGATTATGATTTTATTTTGATTAAAAACAAAATTACTCCAGCAAATGAAAGGTCTCCGGAGTTGACATGAATCGTCTCTGGTGTTTGTTTTGAGCTTTTTATCTTCAGTGTGGCTCTCTAGCCTTCTAGCTAGAATCACTCTAGCTGGAGTGGTTGAATGGAAGTACCTAAGCCACAAGAGAGGGCTGTTTTTGTGATCTCACCAGCTGGATTAGAATAAGGAAATACTTGGGATCTACAATAAATGTGGAAACTTCCAGCCTCTTCTTCCCGTCTCAAAAGCTTGAATAGAGCTTAGACTATGCTGTAGATCTTGGGTGTTTCTTTCAACAGACTTCTGGTTTCATGGTCACCCACCCTGCATCAGAAGAGTTGCATGTGAAATCTAGGCTTGGTTATCTAAGTTCTTTGACAACCAAATCACATGGTTCTTTAAGTTGTTGACCTTGCCTGGAAGGTGAGCTCTGGCTATGTTGGAAAATGGGAAGGAGATATTATCACCTTGATGATCCTCCAATCCCTACTGGAACAGAGAAGGAAAATGTTGCCGCTTGCAAGTCACTTTAGCCTTCTGGCACAACCTGAAAGATTAGTGGCAGTGTCACCAAGCCATGCATAGTTAGAGTCTCTATGAACATAAATAGTTCCAGGAATCAGATGCAGTGAATTATAGAAAGCACAGGCCTAGAAAATTCCTAGTGCTCCTTTGAGAATTTTATGATTTCTGTTTGGCTGGTGAGTGATGGATTGCTTCTGTATATGGTGATCTAGTTAATTGTGTGTGTTGACTGTACAATTTCTGCAGCGTTATAATTTCGTAATTCTTTCAGTTAATTTCCCCAGATCTGTTGTATGGGTCCTCATGCTCTCAAATTGCTCTGCTCAGAATCTCTTTCAACTGAAAAGAGATGAGATTAGTCAATGAGGGCAGCAGCCTCACCTGGGACTCCAGTATTCCTCTAGGTAATTGGCAACATTCATTTTCTGTGGCTGTGTGTCTTAGGTCTATGTTTGCTTAGATGTAAGCCATATTCAGCCCCTAGATGCTGCTTCTGTTGATTCAGAGTCATCTGCTAGAGATCTTCTATCTGAAATGATTTTTTTTTCTTTATAATGTAACACAACCATGGGGTTGATACCTGTGGTATTGCTAAATCTGCACTCAAGGGCAATGACACAAAACATGCACACTGGGGATAACTAGGGACAGTGGAATTTTGACTGCCATTGAAACACACATATTTATACAAACATAAAATACCTATAATTTATGTTTGGGAAATTATAGGGACCATAAATAAGAATTCTTCAATGTAAGTGATATTTTCCTAATTTAACTTTTTTTCTTTTTTTTTTTTTTACCCTTATGCACTATTGGTTACAGATACCTTAAAATTTGAACTCAAAAGTACTCTTAGGAGGGAAACTTAATGCCATTAACATCCATCACAGTATAGATGCTAAGATATAATATAAACTCAAGAGCAATAGAATATTATCAAATTGAATGTATTGCCTGAATTTGAAGTCTGTGTCTAATGGTTGCTTTTCTTTGTTAAAGGGAGTGGCATGGGAGGAAAAGAGGGAAGGAGGGTGAGATTGGGAGGGGATGAGGGAGGGCGCTACAGCTGGGATACAAAGTGAATAAATTGTAATAAATAAAAAATAAATAAATTTTAAAATAAACAAAAACAACAAACAAACAAAAAGGAACTGGTGTTTAGAGCGGGTTTAAGATATCCTAACTCCAAATTAAGTCTCTTTCTTTCATATAATTAGTGGCTGAGAAAAATATAGAGTCACTGTTACTTTCTTACCATGCTATTTATGTTCTTAGTACTGTATGATTGCCACATAGCTAAGATCCACATTTTCAAATACAGCAGGCTTTATGAAGATCTTCAAAGTAGTGTGTTTTAGCTATAGTAGTCTAGTACATAGGTGCTATGTGTTATGGTATGCTGTTAGACTCTTTTTTTTCCTCCTATATAACGTATCAATGCTATTATTTACATATTCTGACAACACCAAAAATAATTTTCAATCACCCTTCTAATATCACCATTATCTTTGATTACATAAAATTAGAAATATAGACTGATAATCTTTAATGTGAAAACTGAGATTTGTAAGCCTGTAAAATTTTTAAAAATTTGAAAGCCAGCCTTTCACATCATAGATGTTTGATTCCAAACCAGACCTCTTGTGATGGGTTATAACCAAAATGCACCAAAAATCTTTTATGTTTAAGATTATCTTAAAGTATTTCATAAGGTGGATACCAAGTCTAGATACGTTTTGTGATTATTATTGGATTTTATAACCAAGATATCTCATTACATATATATATATATATATATATATATATATATATATATATGAAATGCTCTTTCATATGTGTGTGTGTGTGTGTGTGTGTGTGTGTGAGAAATACTCTTAAATACAAAATCTGGAACACATTTCTCGTCTTTCTCATACTTATAAGGGATACCAAACTCCAAGTAAGTATTCTCAAACTATTCATTATATTGGATAGTTGGTTACCTAATGAGGAGTAGCTTCTGTTGAGGGACTAGAATGTAGGAGGATATAAAGAAAGCCGTAAAGGCAATCCCACCTGAATAGGACAGTGCCTCAAGCAAGCCAAGCCTTAGAAGGATCACGGAGAGTTTGGGTAACTCAGGATAATGAGCTACTGGTGGTGGTAGCAGATCCTCCACACATTGGGATATGCCTGTCATCAGGTTTAGGAAGCACCAGAAACCATTTAACTTGGCTTTGCACAGGGCAGAGCTTAGCATTCCACTACACAGATAGTCGCTTTCTTCTGTTGCTTTAGGTCATAGCAACCACCACCTAGTTGTTCTGAACCCTGCAGACCTTCCCCGACTCAGTGGTAGGCAACACATGAGTTCTTGAGGAACATGGTGTCAGGGAATTGTTTCTCAGATGACTTCTGATCACAGACTGGCTGTTCTGACCATTGAAGACCACAGCTCTTTTGAGGCTGCCTTCTCCTACAGCTGTCTTTCAGTTCAGTAACAGCTCCCAACTTTTCTTTCTGTTTAGAGCTAAAAAAAAAAAAAAAAAAAAAAAAGATTCTTGCTGTTTTGAATTATCACCCAAGCACCTCTATTCCTTAACCTCTCCTCACTGTGCTGTGTGCCATCTTTGTCCTGCTGGGATCTGCTACACACACTATGAACAGATTGAAGGAAGATGGGCTTCACATACTTGGCGTCTACACTTAAAGGAGGCTTCTTGCTAAGACATACCTTTTCTACCTTGGATCTCAAGGGAAGGTGTAAAGCACACTAAAGAGCTAGTCACCCCTAGTAATTTAATCTGTGGATTCTAGATTACAGAGCTGAGATGTATATAAGAAAAGGCAGTTGGAAATAGTAACATTGTTTTTTCATATTAGGAAAAATTATTATCTGAAAGTGTAAAAATTATTATCTGAAGGTTTACTTTGCTAAATTACTGCTGTCCAATTTTTGCTTTAAATTTAATCTCAGATAATAAAATGTTTTGAATTTGGCACTCCTGTACAATGACTTCTTCCCTTTTGTATCATACAGACTTGAGCTGAGACACATAAGCCCATTGAACCTTCTCAATTTTGTCTATGAAAAGGATCAAAGTAGTAGTTATAAGCTTGAGACAGGATGCTGAGTGCCCCATAAAGAAAAGAGAAATGAGGCTGGATGCCAATTATCCTAGCATTCAATGGGTTTGATTTCAAATAGGATAGGGACTGAAAGATCTCTTTTAATTGAACAATTATCATATTCCAAAATAAGATTAGCTAGGATGAATCTCAATTTGAAGACCTAAAAACACAGGTATTTCTTTTAAAGAACATTATGCTTGTCATGTATTATTCCAATAGTCTTTGCTACTGGGGACAGGCTCATTCTGCTTCTTGGTGACTCAAATTGCCTTCAGCTGGAATAGGCTTAAGGACTTTCAACAGGGACATCTCAGCTAGAAAACTCTGACAGTTCTCTGTGTATGTAGCTAGGTGAAGTCATGTGGAAACAGTTGATCATTAGCTCTTTGTGTAAGAATATAAAATAGTTTAGACTTGTAACTAAAGCTTTTCTTTGAAGGATTTGTTTTCATCCTGAGAACAATAACTATTTTTCATTTCATATAAGAGTTGAAAAGTATGGGTAGCTACTACAGATCCTTAGGTGATCCAATAAATAACATAGCATGCAACCTTTTTCCTTTTAAGTAATCTCTCAGGCCTGCACATCATACTAAGGAGTTTGTTCAGTTTGTTTGTACCATATTTGGCTTGTTCTAAGATGCATGTAAATTTGAATGTTGACAGCATTAGAATTGAAATAGGCCTTGTAATTTTATCTAGTTCAAGATGTCACTCATACAGCAGGGCAGTAAGATGTAATTTGATAGCTATGTGTGTTTGAACTTCAGTTTGGTTTTTATTAGCACCGTTGTCATTTTACATCTAAGTTAAGTGTGGAAACATTTTAGTTTATAAAATATAAACATAAAGTTTATATTTTAGATGGCATGAGACTATTGCATTGTTTAAATAGCAGCAGGTTCCTCACCTTTGCATAATATTTTATAATGTTGTGCCTTTCTTTTCATGGCATCAGAAAGCGCATTATGGAACACTCTGTGACTTGGTGACCCACAGAATGGTCTTGCCAAGCCAGAAGGCTGAATTAACTTCTCTATTTACTTTGAGAGCATCTACATTGAGTCAGGAGCTAGAATATGTTGCTCTTCACTTTTCTGAAGCCCTGTGGTGCTCTGCCACCATTACATTAAAGATTAGACAAGGTACTGTAAGCCTGCATTTAGGATCTGATTGAGGCTTACTCAGGCATCACCCAGATTTTCTTTGATTATGTCCTCTTTCCTGCTGCTGTTCTCACTCTTATATCAGCTCCTCTTTGAAGAATTCTCTGTATAAATCACTTGTCCCATATCATTTCTTCACATTGATGCTGGAGAAGTCAACCTAAGACACCACTCTAAAGCATTTTCAGAGGTGTGATTTCCACAGATTAACACATTTCACAGCTCATTTCTTCATGCACGTATTTAAATTCACATAGTTTCAAGTATCTTATGTAAATCGATGCTGTAAGTTGTGGTTGGCAGGGCTTGAACTGCTTATCTTACAGATAAATACAGTGCTCTTTTCTCTGCTTTGTGTCTGTGGATATAAGACATACTATTGGATGTTCCCTGATAGGTTTTTAATGTCAACATCACTTTCAGTTGCAGGATTTTCCAAAGTTATAGTAAAGAAAATAATTTTAGTTTTCTTTCATCCCATAAAAATGCTTTAAAAATCTTATAGATATACAGTTTGCTTTTCTTTTTTTTTGTCTCACTTTTCTGTGAGAAACATGAGGAATCTGATCAGTCACTATGTGTGTGTTTCTTGAGTTAATTGTGTAGTTAGGGCATTTAGAATATCTAGGGTCTCACAGCAGATGTCCCATTCTACAGATAGCGTACATATTAGACAGTGGCAAACCCATCTATAACATTTAAGTAAACCCTTTTATATCAAGAATGTCATCACAGAGAGGGACAAAGATTTAAACTACTGAGTCCAAAGCTCTGGATAAAATTGGCCCATATTCTGACATCTAAGTAGACAGAGGAAAAGCAGATGGTGTTAGCTTTTCCCATGACGTCAACCACCTCACTGCAGTTGCTTCTTCATGAAGGCAGGCAGAGGAGACACATGTGGGGGTTTTGAGTGCTGAGCTGTCAACAAAGCATAGGTTTTCAGTTTCCTTCTAGTACATTTAGAACAGTAGTTGATGTCGGGAAAGTATAGGATGAAAATAGTGCAGTCATAAAGTCATCCACATTGATCTTAAAACACTCATGCCCTGTGTAATTTATATTTGCACTAACCAATTTAGCACTCCTCTGGGATAAATCACTTAATTAGAAAGAATTAGAAAAGCTGTTGTTTGATGTATATGTCTTCATTATTTTCAAGTGGCAGAATTGATTCCTCCCTCCCCTTTTATGAATTTGCCTCCATTTGTGAGACTAATGAAGCACCATTAAAGGGAATGGAAGGTCGGAGGTCAGCCTTTCTTTACATTTAATGTCCTCGAGCTGGTAGATTATTTATGAGGGTTATTATGCCTTGGATAATGTTC
This sequence comes from Meriones unguiculatus, assembly GCF_030254825.1. Classification (NCBI taxonomy): domain Eukaryota; kingdom Metazoa; phylum Chordata; class Mammalia; order Rodentia; family Muridae; genus Meriones; species Meriones unguiculatus. The sequence goes on along the minus strand of NC_083352.1, from coordinate 140,231,149 downwards.
CCAGTCTTTTCAGAGGGGTTCTCTGGCTGTACAGTGATGAGATACTATGCATCTCAGCCTCGTGTAGTCCTCCCCAGATGTAGTGCTCCCCAGATGTAGTCCTCTCCAGATGTAGTCCTCCCCAGATGTAGTCCTCCCCAGATGTAGTCCTCTCCAGATGTAGTCCTCTCCAGATGTCCTCTGGAAAGAGGTTGAGCAGCAATGTGAACAATGGCTTTGAGGGGCAGCAGCGGTCGATATGGCCTTCCTAATCTCAGATAGAAACATTTGACCATGGTCGACTGTAAAGACTGCTATTGCCCAGTGTTTTAAATGGTGCCTTATATTTATAAGAGAAAGACAGCAGGGGAGCTCAGACGCTGCATTCTAAGGCATTTATTCTTAGGATGTCGTGTAAGATATCAATCAAAAGCATATCTCTGGAATAACAAGAGTACAGTGTACAGCCTTACAAAAGACTTTTGAGTTTATGTTTCTAAAGTAGACTCTGGATTCAGACCCAAACCTATTTCCTACAATTTATGTAGTCATGGGCTAGTTTCTTAAATGCATTGCACTTCAGTTATGTCATCTGTAAAATGAGCCTTAGATACAACATTGAGAGCTAAAGATACAAGAATTTCCTGCACGATGGTATAGCGTCGTGGATGGACATTGTGTATTTAGGGTTAGCACTTGTTACACCATTGAAAATCGACTACAGAATTCCTTCCTGCTGTGTGCTCTTTCGTTTTTTCCAGGCTAGGCCAGTGGACTGGCTCTGGTTCATCTGCTCATCTTTCCCTCAGCTCCACCCTCTGCTGCCTGCTCTCTCCATGCCCAGCTAGGATTCCCACCATCTCTTAGGGGAGTGTTTTGCCATAGGGCAGTTCCCATGTGGATGAGGAGTGCAAAGATGTGATGTATTTCTGGTATCTCTTCCACTTTCAGGGAAAAGTAGGCAGAACATAGATTCTGCCTTCACATCAATCAGGTTTTTAATTCTTACTAGTTATTCCTAGGTATGAGGGTTTGGGCAAGTTATTATTCTCAGAGCTATTAGTTCCAAGTCTCCACCTACAAAATGAGCATAACTCATAAAGCTATGTTTAGAGGCAAAGATATCAAAGTGTTTACTGTAATTCCTGGAATGTGGGAAACTTTTCTGAACTGTCAGTTATTCTTTCAGAAACACACACACACACACACACACACACACACACACACACACACACAGGCAGAGCTAATGCTAAAGTTCCTACAAAGAAATAGACTGGCAGATGTCATGAAATGTAAAAACTTGGATCCATGAATGGGAGGACATATCTGTAATCTCAACATTAGGTGAGGCAAGAAAACTGCAGCTTGGAAGACATGGTAAAATCCTCTCTACAACCCAAAATGAAAGAAAGTGCCAGTGTGTTACCTAGTCTCTAGTTTGCATTGCATGTCAGAGCTGTTGGTGTCACACAGGGACTGCAGTCAAATGCAGAGCAATTGATACCTTTTGTCACCGATAAGACACAGGGGTCCAGATAGTCCTGATCTTTTTCTTTTTCAGAAAATCCATGAGAAGTCTCCATTCTTAGGTCACATTTGGGCTTCAGAGAAACGGTGAGTCTGAGCTCTTTCAGAAGGGCTGGTGTCAGAACTTCATGCTTATCATGGCTGTCAAGCATGGGGTAGGAGAGAGACTTCAGCTTTGATGATTACAAAAACAAAAAACAAAAACAAAAAGCTCACCCCTCCCCCAAACACCTGAGTGTGTCTAAAGGAACCTTCTCCCATTATTCTATGACCCAGGACCTGAAGCACTTTTTTTTTTTTCTCCATGGCATGCTACTCCTGGAGTCTTGTTGGCCAGTGCTAAAAAGGTCCATCTTGAGAGCATCTGCAAGAATCCCACTATGTGCTGGGGAAGACTGTGACAGAGTCATTTTGTAGCTCATGAGTATTTGCCTAAAACATCCTCAGAGGGAAAGATTTGAGGTGACAAGGGTTCAATCTCATGAGACAAGTTTCCTCCCAGGTGATTTACTTGAGTTGTACTAACTAAATTTTATCGAGTGCTTTCTATATAGCACAGGAAGTGCTCTTGTGATCAAACTTAATTTCATACAACCCAAGAGACCACGGCTTTGTTGTTCCCACTTTACAGAGGGAGGGAGTTTCACCAAGTGTCAGAGCTAAAAGAGAGTGGAGGCACGCTAGAGTGATGAACACCTAGAGTGACCATAGAGTGTATTCTCTATTTTCTAAGACGTGGTTCTCCACCTTCTGCTGAAACCCTTTCATACAGTTTCTCATGTTGTGGTTATCCCCAACCATGAAATTACTTTCATTGCTGCTTCATAACTGTTATTTTGCTATTTTTACTGTTATGTAAATGTTTTTGGAAATAAAGATTTGCCAAAGGAGTTTCTACCCGTAGGTTGAGAACCGCTGGCTTGAGACTATGTAGAGGATGAAAGGGGGCTCTGCTCATTATCATGCCTGGACAAGAATACTACAGAGCCACTTCTGCAAATTGTGGTGCAAGCTTCCAACCACCACCTTTCAAAAGGGCCCTTTCAATGGTTAATCTCAATTATCAACTTGATAGACTTCTGGAACACCTAGAATCCAAGACTCTAGATGCACCAGTGAAGGATTATGTAGCCTTTGGCCATGCTAGTGAGGGGTCGCACTAACTGAATTCATTGAAGAGGAAGAACCACATGGAAAGTGCGTAGTACGATTTCTGAAGTTTGGGTCTGGACTGTATAAAGCTGTGAAAACCAGCTGAGCACAGACTTTTCTCTCTACTTTCCCATTATGGTCCAGGATGAGCAGCGGCCCTGAGCTCCTTTTGCCTTGACTCTTGGCTGTGGTGGACTGTGCCTTTGAACTGTGAGCTAAAGTACCCGCTCCCAGTTCCTTTGTTACTGTACTTTATCACAGCGCCAGCAAAGGACATGCCATTCCCCAACAGAGCAAGCCCCTCCTTGGATGCTTCTATGTAGTCTTTGCTCATTACCAGTACCTTTACTTTCATACATGAGGATTTTCCACCAAACACTATGTTTCAATGTACTAGGCAGAGCTAGAGGCTTCACCTTGTACTCACAAGCAGTCAGACACATTTGTTACCAATGGTCCTATCAGAAGACATGTTAGATAAATCTCTAAAGATTCTCTGATGTACTAAGGGCCAGGACTGCTTCAGATTCAGCTTCCAGGGAAGAAGACTTGGGGAGAGCATTGAAATTTAACGTTGATAAACTCCAGGCAATGAAGGCAACATAAGTTAGAACATAAAACGCTCTGGTCACCATCACAGGACCTGTTCCAAGACACCAGGAGACAGGATTAGACCATTTATGCCCAATGCTGATAAGCCACAGGCCTAAGTCAAATATGGAAAGAATGTTTGTTTTGCCCAAGGGCTTGGCTCTTCAGGGAGGTGATGCCATTCATACTCTTCTTGAAATAAGCACTGATAACCTCCAAATGGGTCATCTAGAACTTGTGCCCTGATGGGCTGTGAGAAAATTTTTGGTGCTTGGTTCATTTTTGGAGTATTATAAGAGATAGGTAGCTTCCTAATGACAGGCCTTAGATTTTTACTGTCATCACTTGTAAAGACTGCAAGTTACACGTGATTGCCAAAAGTGGAGTGAAATTGTGATTTTGTGTTGTGTTGTTCTTTTTATCTAAATATTTTCAGCTTCAATTCTGTTTTGAGATCGTTGAAATGCAGTGATCAGAATATTTGATAGAAAGACTGAATTTTTTTACTACTTTGGATGTAACTGTAATATTCCATCCTTCCCATGGAAGTGAACCATCTCAAAGAGATGCAACCTGCTGGCTAGCTGCTTAGCCTCACTTATTGGATGAACTGATAGGGAATTTCCTGACTTGTCTTCAAATTACAGTGTGTGTGTACATGTGTGTGTAACTATAGTATATAGTATTAATAAAAAGAAACTGAGACCCTAAAAGATGAGTTGACTTGAAGATATCTTTCCAGAATGTTTTTGGTCAAATAAAAATTAAACACCAAACCCTCTTTCCTTTCGTCTGACATTTTCTTCACATGACAAGCTCTGCTCATGTTTTTGAAGGCTCCTCTGAACCAAGGAGCCACTATTACCCAAGTCTGTACATGGACCTACCTACTGGATTTACACACACACACATACACACACACAATGGAAGCCTTTGGGGAGGGACCATTTCATCCTTGTGATCAAACATTCTTATAATTGGGAAGAATTTTCTGGAAGCTCACCCTGAGAAGAATTTGAATGACAGTAGTTTTATTTAGGGAAACTGAGGTTCTTTTAAGACTTATCTTACAGGGAATCATATGAAGAGGGGGAGTTAGTATGACCTAGAGAGGACAGGAGCTCCACAAGGACCAAATATATCAAGGCACAGGGGTCTTCTATGAGACTGTTTTTCCAACCAAGGGCCATGTATGGATATATCCTAGAACCCCTGCTCGGATGTATTCCATGGTAGCTCAGTATCCAAGTGGGTACCCTAGCAAGGAGAACAGGGACTATTTATTTCTGACATGAACTCAATGGCTGGCTCTTTGACTTCCTCCCTATCCCTGAGGGAAGAGCAGCCTTGCTAGGCCACAGAGGAGGACATTGCAGACAGTCCTGAAGATACCTGATAAACTAGGGTCAGATGGAAGGGAAAGAGGACTTCCCCTATCAGTGGACTTGGAAAAGGGCAGGGAGGAGGTGAGGGAGTGAGGGTGGGTTTGGGAAGGAATGAGGGAAGGGGCTACTGCTGAGATACAAAGTAAATAACCTATGATTAATATTAAAAATAAAAATGATAAAAAAACATACCAGAAAGAGTATGAAAAATCAAAAGAGAGGGAGGAAAACTGAAAAGGTTGTAAAATCAGTAAGTAAGTGAAGGCAAAAGGAACCCCATCCAACACTGTGGAATAAGCAAATCAGAGTCAACTTGAGTAACAGGAAAGTATCCTAGGGGATTAAATTCTGACTGTACTTGAGGGTTTTTTCTCAGACATTTTGTTGGATTCTTTTTTTTTATTGTACAGGACTTACTTGTACAGCAATATAACAATACTAAATATGGTACAAACATCTTCATATATATTTCCCTTCCTTGGTCATATTTTTCTGAATGATGCAATTGCCAAGCTCATCTTTGTGTTTGTATAGAAGATTTTCATTAGAATAGTTGGACATGGTCTGTTTTTGTTTCTTTTGATAAGGTTGACAAAATATGGAATAAATTCCGTTGGTCAAAGATATCTATTATTGACCATATAGTGTATGTTCTGCATTTAAAATGGCTCTGTGAATTTTGATGCTTTGAATTTGTGCAACTTATAAGCTTAGTAGAAGAAAATAACTACTGAAAATTACTTCCTTCCAAATCAAGGCATTAGACTGTGATGTGTAAATAGAAAGAGAAGCAAAAACATATGTGGGTACATAAGACAGGAGTCTCCTAAGTGAATGTTACCATCAGAAATTACAACTTGAATCCAAATGCTCTTGTCTGTCAAACTAAATTTGGCTGGGGAGTGAAAATTTTCTGGATTCTAATTTAGGTTTTACTTGTGCAAAATGGACTTCATCATTTAGGAAAAGGCAAAACTCACATAAGATTTCACGAAGAGGACAAGACTAAACATACTATGGATAGAGTGGGGACAAAATCTGCCTCATAAACCTTTGCAGTTATAAGGGGACAAAGGTAGGTGAAGACAGGATTGAAGTAATGGAATGAATGAAGTTGACTCTCTAATAATATAGGATAAACCTACTAAAATCTGTACACCTAAAGAAACTAATCAAGAAGGAGGACTCTGGCTAAGATGCTCAATCCCCATTCAGAAAGGCAAAGAGGATGGACATCAGAAGAGGGAAAAAATAGGGAACAGAAGCCTACAACAGAGGGCCACCAAAAGACTGTATCCAGCAGGGTATCAAAGCAGATGCTGAGACTTATTAACAAACTTTGGGCAGAATGCAGGGAACCTTAAGAATGAAGGGAGAAATAGTAAGACCTGGAGAGGACAGGAACTCCACAAGGAGAGCAACAGAACCAAAAAATCTGGGCCCAGGGATCTTTTCTGAGACTGATACTCCAACGAAGGAACACTCATGGAGATAACCTAAGACCCCTGCACAGATGTAGCTCATGGCAGTTCAGTATCCCAGTGGGTTCCATAGTAATGGGAACAGGGACTGTCTCTGACATGAACTGACTGGCCTGCTCTTTGATCACCTCCCCCTGAGTGGGGAGCAGCCTTACCAGGCCACAGAGGAAGACAATGCAGCCACTCCTGATGAGACTTGATAGACTAGGATTAGAAGGAAGGAGAGGAATACCTTCCCTATCAGTGGACTTGGGGAGGGGCATGGGTGGAAAAGGGGGAAAGAGGGTGTGATTGGGAGGGGAAGATGGAGGGAGCTACAGGAGGGATACAAAGTGAATACACTGTAATTAATAAAAATAAAAAATACCAAAAAAAAAGAATAACTCTGGACAACATCTACCCAAGGCCATGAGCCCCTCATGGTTATTCTCATAGGACCCTCTCTCCATAATCTCCAACTTAGACTTGTTTAGTGTATATTAGAAAGAAGAATATAAAATGTGTACTCATAGGCCTGACATTGTGCTTTTTAAAATTTTGAATCTGAAATTTTTGATACTTCAGAAAATGCCCAAATACGAAGATTGGAATTAAGATGCCCATGTTTATTTTTAAAGTCTTTTTATTCATTGATTTCTTGCAAATAAAAAGAGTTATAAAGTACTGCTCTAGAATATATTAATCAAATCCAAATGAATTAACATATAGGAATGAAGCACAGATTCTTGGATATTGCTTTTGCTTTGTTTATTTCCTACAAGTAGAAATTTCTGATCTGAGAATTTGTAAATAAATTTGATTTTCTGTTCATGCATTTAATCACACTGGTCAGTAAAAATTTTATAAATATCACTAATGTAAGTCCAAAACTAAGTAAAAAATATTTGTGTGTGTGCAAGTACATACATGTAGCTATTAACTCCGATGTAAAACAAGCATTGCATATATGATCTTTTATACTTAGATAACTTATGTCGTTAGAAAGATGTAGGGTATAGACATCATAACAGATAAAATGCTAAGTGGTTTGACACTGGTTATACTAATAAAGTATATCAAATCTACTTGACTAAGATATGACAAATGCTGACCCAGGAAAGAAGAAAATGAAATATTCAATTGTATTTACAAGTTCATGCTGTGTCACTGTCTTTATGTATGGGGCATTTTTGAGCACTGTATTTCCTTTCAGTGCTACACTAGCTGCCAACTCTAAGTAGCTTTCCTATGCTCTTAGTTTGCACTAGGATGGAGGCCTTGAACCTCTGCTTCCTGTCTACTCTATTGGCCCTTCTGTGGGTAGGCATGTATGATCTTGTTAATCATTTTCTTAGGCCTTGAACTTTTGGGTGAAGCATTCTAAGTATGGAAAGAATTCAGCCAAGCATTGCCTTGTCTATTGATCATCTACTCCTAAGAACTGTTAAAGGGCCAGCTTATTTATTCATGCAGTCCTCAAAAGAAGATAAATCTTCTCACCTAATGCATGAAAAATATTAAATCCCTTTTTCTTAACTGAAGCAAGTTCTGAGCCATGGGAGAAAGTGTTAGAGCTGAGTGGGGTAAATAAGGGATTCAAGTTCCTTGAGTTGCAGTCAAGTCCTGCCCCAACCAGCTTTTAAGTCAAGTTGTGCCCGCAGATTTAGGCAACAGAGGTTCCTGCATTTGGTCCTATGTTTTCCTAGGTTGTGCCTTCGTTCTGCCTGATTGTATCTCCTCCCTGGGGCGAGAGTCTACAGATGTGGAGGAACGTGCTCTGGCAGCATGGAAACTCAACCTCAGATCATACAATAGGCAATAGACAGTGATACCATATCCCCGAGGCACTTGCAGACAGGCAGGGATCATTTTCCTGGTCTATCTCCTGATGGTAAGTTACTCTGCTTGCCCACGTCCTTTCAGGCAGAAGTGGAGCTAGACACCTATTTGCAGAGCGGAAGATACGAACAAAGCTCAAGCAGGCAGCCTGAGATGTCTGCACTTTGCCTGCTCAGTCCCTCATGACGCCGGAAAACCATCGTGGCATAATGAAGTGGGTGACGGCATCATTTGTTTTTTGACTTGAGCCCATAAATATCAGGAACAGGTCTATAACTAACAGCAGTCAAGTTATATAAATGCTAAGTCTCAGTTCTTCAACTTAGCAAGGGAGATGAGAGTAAACGTGTTGTTATGATTAAACACTTTGCGTGCAAAGGGGATGTTGACTTGCAGCATAGTTGACTCTTTAAAGAGACACCATTCTATTACTATAACACGCTGTAAAGAGATAGCCTGGCTGTAGGAGTGGTGTAGCAAATTACAAATCTAATAAAAAAAAAATAGGCAAATGCCCCTATATGGAGGTCTAGCATATGAAGTATTCTCATCTGTAAGAAGGATGTGAAAACATGGCTTGCAGAAGGTGATGGATTTACAGTTATCAAAAATCTCTAGAACACAGAGAACATTTTGAGAAAGATATGACTAATGTGGAAAAAATGCACCAATATCCTTAATACCTAATCTGCTCATTTCTCCTTTTGATGAAAAGAGGAAAAGGTTAGTATGAAGCTCAGTTATGGTGCTTGAATGCCTGTATTGTTTTCTGAGACAAGTTCCACAGAGGTAGTAAACTGTAGTTATACAGTATGGGGAATGGTTTGATTGCCCTTTATTAAGGAAATTAAGCCATTTATATGATAGGCTCACTTCTATGCAAAGGCAGAAACTGAGTTGTGAGAGACAGGAGAAGAAAATATTGTATGCTCTGAAAGTATTTAGGGGAAGAGGAAGAGAGAGGAAATGTCTGACATGTTGTGTTCACTGGAGGCAGCAGATTAAACACTGGGCCATCTCCCTCAGTTTCATAAGATGAGTCAAGTCACAAGATGGCATGTTCCAGGGCCAGGCAACCCCATCCCAGATGTCTGTGGGTTTCAAGTTAGAGACGGTTATCTACAAAGAATCATCATGAGAAACATTTACTTTTCTTACAGAGGCTGGGTAATTTCATCAATATATTTAAGGTAGCAAGTGCTCTTTTGGTTCCTATCCTATCCTATCACATAGTTCTTGCTGTAGAAATCAAATTAACAAAAGCAAAATTTCATCTCTTCCCTGAGGCGAAAGTCTATAGATAGAGGATCCTACTCTTATATGATCCTCCCAAATCATATATCTGGTCAATAAACAGTGCTGAATTTTCCGAGACACTTGTAGACATGCACGGATATTTTCTCCTGGCTTATCTCCTGAAGGTAAGTGACTCTGCTTGTCCATGTCCTTTCTATGATGTCTAAGATGTCAAACTGACTCTCCATAGCCACAAGTGTGTGTGTGTGTGTTTATCACCTGAGTGAAAGGCTGGTTTGGAGCAGGGAAGCAGAAATCTTATCAGAATTATTATCAGTATTATCAGTGGTAAATTATCAGTGGTTTTTATGTGAAACCCTTCGGTAGTGACCTTCTAATTTTTTTTGTAATTTATCTAACTTTATTTTATGTGCATTAGTGTGAAGGTGTCAGATCCCTTGGAATGGGCATTACAGACAGTTGTGAGGTGCCATGTGGGTGCTGAGAATTGAACCCTGGTCCTTTGGAAGAGCAGGCAGAGCTCTTTTTTTTTTTTAAATTCTTTATTAATTACACTTTATTCACTTTGTATCCCCCTGTGGTTCCCTCCCACCTCCCATCCCAATCCCTCTCTTTCTCCCCCCTCTGTATGCATGCCCCTCCCCAATTCCACTGATAGGGGAGGTCTTCTTTTCCTTTCTTCTGTTCCTAGTCTATTAAGTCTCATCAGGAGTAACTGCCTTGTCTTCTTCTATGGTCTGGTAAGGCTGCTTCCTCCTCAGAGGGAGGTGATCAAAGAGCAGGCCAATCAGTTCATGTCAGAGACAGTCCCTGTTCCTATTACTATGGAACCCATTTGGATACTGAGCTGCCATGGGCTACATCTGAGCAGGGGTCTTAGCTAATCTCCATGCATGGTCTTTGGTTGGAATATCAGTCTCAGAAAAGACCTCTGTGCTCTGATTTTTTTGGTTCTGTTGTGGAGTCCCTGTCCTCTCTAGATCTTACTGTTTCCCACTTCTTTCCTAAGATTCCCTGCACTCTGCCCAAAGGTTGCCCATAAGTCTCAGCATCTGCTTTGATAGTCTGCAGGGTTTAGCCTTTCAGAGGCCCTCTGTGTCAGGCTTCTGACTTGTTCCCTCTTTTTTCCTTCTTCTGATGTCCATCCTCTTTGCCTTTCTGGATAGGGATTGAGCATTTTAACAAGAGTCCTCCCTCTTGATTAGTTTCTTTAGGTGTACAGATTTTAGTAGGTTTATCCATATTATATGTTTATATTTGTGAGTATATACCGTGTGTGTCTCTCTGCTTCTGGGACAGCTCGCTCAGGATGATCGTTTCCAGTTCCCACCATTTACCTGCAAATTTCATGATATCTTTGTTTTTTTATTGTTGAGTAATATTCCATTGTGTAGATGTATTGCAATTTCTGTATCCATTACTCTGTTGAGGGACATCTGGGTTATTTCCAGGTTCTGGCTATTACAAATAAAGCTGATACAAACATGGTTGAGCAAATGTCCTTATTGTGAACTTGTGCCTCTTTTGAGTATATGCTTAGGATTGGTATAGCTGGACCTTGAGGAAGCACTATCCCTAGTTGCAGACAGCACTCTTAACCACTGAGCCATCTCTCCACCTCCTCTTATTTGTAAGTTAGAATTAAACCAAGAGCATCAGACACTTTCTTATCCCAGTTACTATAAGTACTGGTGATGAGGTTATGCCTTAGGTAGCTTTCATCTGGAGCAGAACCCAAGACAAGGATTACCCACACATGATTTATCGAGGAAGTTCTCAAAGAGAGTGAGAGGAGTGGGATGGGCCAGAGGAAGTATTGAGAACCTACATCATCTCAGTGTATGCTGATTCCATGACTCCACCTTCAGGCAGTGAAATTGTCATTTTTTTCCCTTTTAAATTTGATGTCAAATATTGACTGTCTTTTCACAGCTACCATGAACAAAAAATGTAACCTTTCAGGCAAGACTCCTGTAGTTTGGCCAAGGACAATTTTATAAATAATGGGTTAATTGTAAGATACCTACAATAACCGAACAATGGAGAAAAGAGCCCAATAAAGAAAACTGGGGTGGGGATTGGAGAATATTCACAGTGAGCATTGTGTTTCTATACAAAACAACAAACAAACAAATAGATTACTACTGTGGTGAGTTTGGTGTCTGCGTGTATATGGGAAGCCTATATTTAGTTTAGAAACTTGGGGCTATTTTGATATAAGCATGTTTCTGGGAATTATGCTGCAAACATGATTATATCTATTTATACATGAACACATTTAGTCTAGTAGTTAATATTACAAAGATTCCAGGCAGAGCAGGGGCCTTTCAAGATTGTCTAATGTTTACTTTGATAAAAACTATGCACTCTGGAATGTCATTTAGTAAACTTCAGTGCTGAACCAGAAGCACTTTGCTCCAAGATGTGGAATGCATGGACTGCCATTCTGTCTTTGGGGTGGAAAGGTGGGTGATGACATGCATTGAACCTTTGGGAACAGAATGTAGAAGAGAATCTTCCATTACCTTTGTTAGAATTCAAGAAAAGGAGAGAAAAGCCTTTATATGCTGTGCTGATGATATAGGCATTTTAGATCCTTCCTCAACTGTCTCTCTCTTGATATGAAATTAAGGTGTTCATTCACACTGAGGAATGGAGGAACACACCCTAGTTATGTGTAGGTAGAACAGAGATGATAGGAATAGAATTTGATATTTCCAAATTGTCAAGATTTCAAACTCCATTGCTTAAAGAATGAAACAGTCTCTGATTCAAGATCTAGATGTTTGCAGTTTTTAGATTGGCTAGCCAGAAGTACATTTGTGTGCTAGACCCAAGTGAATTAGTTATGGCCTTTCCCGTGAATGTGACTTATGCCACAGATAAACAAATCTGGTACAGAATCTACCTTGCATTGCACCTATGCATCTCCTTCAATAAAGCTGAGGTAGTAAAGTCTTTAAGGAAAAATACCAGACCTATTTCTATTTCATTTCAGACACAGATAAATGAGTTCACAAAAATAAACTAGACACCAGTTTTTTATGTACTGTTGAATAGTTTTTAAGTGTACTATTAATCGTTCTAGTTTGTATGAGTACATGCAGGCAATGCTGGGGTTCAAACCGAGACCATCATACATGCTAAACTTGTACTTAACACTCACTACTTACCCAGACAGAATTATTTCTTAATCTCAGAGAATGTTTTAAACGGCCATTTGGAGCTTTCAAAAAAAAGCTGTATCTGTGTAATATTGTTGAAATTATCAAAGACTCTTCATATTAAAAAGTTCCCTATCATAAGCATGACGTAGAAGCCACAGAGCCGGACAGAGCAATGCATCTTTGAAAATGTAGTAATGTTCCAGCAGCATCCTCCATTTTCTTGTGGTTTATGATTTTTAGTGCTTTAAAAAATTAGCTTAAGCTTTTGATTTTGCTTTATATTCTGTTGTTAATTCTATGCAGGTCAACAGCATGGATTTGGAAGCTGCTCTTGACAGTTGTTTTTATCCTAAAGATCAAAGATGTGTAAGATATGGTTACCTGCTGCTGCTTCCATACCAGAATATTCTGGCCATCATTATATAATATCAACTACTTTGCTGACAATACTGCTCAGCTTAGGGCATTCAATTACCTGATAATAATGAAGTAGGGAAGACCACTGGGTAGGATTCATAGCCTACAACATTGTCTGAGTTTCTCTTGTTAAGACACAATAGAAAGTCTGATGCAAGCATCAATGTGAGTGTTGGGGCTGGCTCTTGCTGCTCTCTAGGCCTTGAGATTGCCAAGGGAAGAGAGCTGGACTTGTCTTCTAGACAGTCAGGTACTGCCCTGATAACCTATGGTGTGAGCATAGCCTTCCTGGTTCAACCAGCTTCCAAAGTATGTAGGCACAGCAATATTGCCCCACCTAGCCCTGGCTGAAACTGCCCAGCCAAGCTGTGGAATAATTGAAATCTATTCCAAATGATTGTTATTTTGTTATTTAAACAAAACTGTTGTTATTTTAAAGGCAGTAAATAGAATCAGTTTAAGGAAAACTGTTATAGTCTTGAAAATTCCTTGGTATACATTTCTGATGTAATTTTCTTTAAACTGATTACTTAAAAGATAAATACAATTTTATTTTCTGGTGTGGTTTTTGAGTGGTACAATTTTTTCCAGATAGGTTATTTCTTAGTGTTTAGCAAGACTGGTATCTGACCAGGATAAAAAGCTCCAAAGTTGGCAACCTTTTTTCACTGTTTGGTAATTAAGCATGTTTCTGCATCTCCATTCCCTGCACTTCAAAGGAATATTATCCCTCCCTCCCCGCAGCCAGCACCATCTATATCGTACCTGTGAGTTAGGTTTTCTAAGGGATCACGGTCATAACCACACTCACTGAACTTATCACTATCTGTCATGTCAGAATGGGGTGGGCTGGGCTGCCTAGAAATGTGACGTGATGAACAACAAAGATCACTGCAAAGCAAAGACCTGACTGTCAGAATCCAGGCCTTCAGTGTGAGATTTGGGTCTAGTACAAAGGAAACAAATTACCTAACGAATGATTGCATGTTCTTAAAATACCGGATGTGGGTCCTTACCTACCCAGCACTAGTGTTGACTTGTTAAAGAACACATTCCACCTGCAAGAGTCAGCAGGAAAGCCCCAACCCTGGCCTGGCTCTGCTCTCACACACACCAACTGCTGAACATGGGGAGAAGCTTGCAAGCACGAGGGATGTTTTGACTTTTAGGCCATTACTTCCAAGCATTTATCTTATAAGATGAAATGAGTCTTTGCAAATGAAAATGAGTCTCAGGGTGTGAAGAGTATGAAGAGAATTTGGAAGCTGAAGTTCCTCCTGGGTTCTGCCAGCTTCCAGACATACGAAAATCAGCAAGGCACTGTCTTACAGAGCTCTTACATTTTATCATTGACAAAATGAGCCGAACCATTGCTTTTCTTGGGCAGTTTGAAACATACAAATCTTATTCAAATGCAGAAGTGAATTCTTTCTCCCTCAGAGCAGCACTTTAACTTACTGACGATACCAGGGAAAATTGTTAATGTGGACATTCCTTTAGGGGCCTTGGAACTCGTGAAAATTAGCATTTTCCCAGGTAACGCTGATGCTATGGTCCATGGGTCACACTCGAAATAGCAAGACTGTACAGGATGTGGCTTGTATGTTAATTTGTTTCAATTTTATAAAGAAAATAGGAGTGTTTATTGGCAAGCTAACTTGAGCAAAAGCTTGAAAAGCTCAAATCACTTTCTTTTGAGAGTTTGGAGGTGACAATCCACAAGATACCATTTCTCACCGTTTTTTTAGCATTTAAAGTAAAAGCTAATGCATTTCTGGAGTCCCCTCTGGATTTGTAGAATGATTCCTGGGGAGACGCTCCTGCTGTGAGGCGATCATTTGAATGTGCTTGATGATAAGGATGTCCTTAAACATCTGTTAATGTTAATGTTTAAGATAATAACTTATTTATTTATTCGCTTTACGTCCTGATCTTAGCCCCTTCCCTCCTCTCTTCCTGGTCCCACCATAACTCTCTCTCCGTTCTCAGCTCTACTCTACTTCTCAGAAATAGGGGGTCCCCTGCCATCACCCATCCAAACCAGCACATCAAGTTGTATTATGCCTGGAGAGACAGTCCAGCCAGGGAGAAATGATCAAAATCATGCAACAGAGTCCATGTCAGAGACAGTCCACACTCCCCTTGCTAGGGAAACCACATGAAGCCCTAGCTATTTGTCAGCTACATCTGTGTACAGAGCTTAGGTCTAGTCCATGTATGGCCCTTGGTTGATTTTTCACCAAGCCTACTTTATTTAGGGTTCTTAAACACCTTTACCTCCCTTCCAACCCCCGACCTTAGATAGGAGATTGGTAGGGAAAGGGCTGTAGACCTCTTTTATCTATTTCCTGCTAATTAAGGTTGATGGGTCTTTAGGGGATTACCAAACTCAGTTGTCAGTCCATTCCAAAGGCCAACACCAAGCAACAGCATTAATCAGCATGACAAGGTAGGGAAAGCCACAAGCCTCAGTTGGATTCCTGGAGAAGTTCTCTGAAACATTTTTCTCTGCAAAGTCAAGTGTCAAAGCTCAAAGATCAGTGCAGAGATGTCGACCCAAAAAAGTGAAGCCTCGCTGTGTGTGAGCCTCTCTCTATGTATCCCCTCTCCTCAATGTTCCACGGATGTTCTCAGCTGGCCAAGTCACACCCCTCCCACAAAAGAGCTCACAGCAAAACATCATGTGCCCAGGTGCCCAGCTTGTAGCAAAGCATCACATGAGAAAACTGAGTTTTCAAAGAAATCAGAAACTCCACTTAAGGTTGGTGCTTCAGTCTCTGAAAGCCTCTCTGGGCCCTGGTTAGTTGGCTCTGTTGTTCTGTGGAGCTCCTGTACCATCCAGGCTCTTCAATCCTTTCTCCCACTTTTCCATAAGATTCCCTATGTGTTTGGTGGTGAGTCTCAGGATCTGTTTCCATCTCCATGCTGGGTGAAGTCTCTCAGAGGACATCTATGCTAGGCTCCTGTCTGCGAGCATAGCAGATTATTTTTAATAGTTTCAAGACTTGGCTCTCTTCCATGGGGTAGGCCTCAGGTTGGGACAGGCTTTGGTTGGACATTCCCTTCATTTCTGCTCTATCTTTATTCCTGCACATCTTGTGGGCAGGGTAAATTTAGAGTCAAAGTTTTTGTGTGTGGGTTGGTGTTCCCCTCCCTCCACTAAGAGTCTTGTCTAGTTAGAGGTTGTCTTCTTCAGTCACCATGGCTCCTGCTCTTAGGAGTCTCAGCTAGAGTCACTCCCCATATCCTCCCAGAAGCCTTCCCTGTCTATGGTCTCCAGCTTGTCACAGAGATGCCCCTGCCAATGACTTGTCTTTTAATATCATGATCTCTGCCCCCAACATGGGTCTGGTTTTCATCCTCATTTCTCTCTGCTTCCCCTCTCCTACCTTATTTCCTCTCTTCTACCACTTCCACTGTCTATTCTATTTCTTCCTCTGAGTGAGATTTAAGCATCTTCCCTTGGTCTTCCTTATTACTTATCTTCTTTGGGTCTGTGAATTGTAGTTTGTTTATTCTGTACTATAATGGTTAAAATGTGCTTATAAGTGAGTACATACCATGTGTGTCTTTCTGGGTCTGGGTTAACTAACTCAGGATGATCTTTTCTAGTTCCATCCATTTGCCTGCAAATTTCGTAAGTTCCTTCTTATTAATAGCTGAGTAGTGTTCCATTATGTAAATGTACCACAGTTTCTTTATCTATTCTTCAGTTGAGGAACATCTAGGTCGATTCCAGATTCTGGGTATTACAATAAAGCTGCTGTGAACATGATTGAGCAAATGTCCTTGTTGTATAGTAGAGCGTCTTTTGGGTATATGCCCAGAAGTGGTATAGCTGGGTCTTGAGGTTGAGCTATTCCCATTTTTTTGAGAAAGTGTCAGATTGATTTCCAAAGTGGTTGTGCAATTTTGCACTCCCACCAGTATTGAAAGAGTGGTCCCCTTGCTCCACATTTTTGCCAGCATGTGCTGTCACTTGAGTTTTTAATCTTAGCCATACTGATAGTTATAAGATGGAATCTCAGAACTGCTTTGATTTGCATTTCCCCGACAACTAAGAATGTTGAACATTTCTTTAAATACTTCTAGGTCCTTTGAGATTCCTCTGTTGAGAATTCTCTGTTTAGCTCTGTAACCTATTTTTTAACTGGATTATTTGGTTTGTTGGTGTTTAATTTCTTGAGTTCTTTATATATTTTGGATATTAGCCCTTGGTCAGATATAAGGTTGGTGAAGATATTTTTCCTATTTGTAGACTGCCATTTTGTTCTATAGACAGTGTCTTTTGCCTTATAGAAGCTTTTCAGTTTCAAAAGGTTGCATTTATTAATTGTTGATCATAGAGCCTGAGCTGTTGGTGCTCTCTTTAGGAAGTTGTGTCCTGTGCCAATGAATTCAAGGTTGATCACCACTTTCTCTTCTAATAGATTTAGTTTATCTGGTTTTATGTTGAGATTTTTGATCTACTTGGACTCGTGTAGAGATTTGTGCAGAGTGATAAATATGGATCTATTTACATTTTTCTACATGTAGGCATCCAGTTAGGTCAGCACCATTTGTTGGAAGATACTTTCTTTTTTTCCATTGTATGGCTTTGGCTCCTTTGTGAAAAATCAAGTGTACATAGGTATGTGGATTTATTTCTGGGACTTTGATTCAATTCCACCATGCTTTTTTATTTAAATTTTTATTTTTTTTATATTAATTACAGTTTATTCACTTTGTATCCCAGCTGTAGACTCCTCCCTCATTCCCTCCCAATCCCTTTCCCCCTCTCATTTCCTCCTATCCCCCTTTCCAAGTCCACAGATGGGGGGGAGGACCTCCCCTTCTCTCTGACCCTAGCTTATCTGGTCTCATCAGAACTGGCTGCATTGTCCTTCTCTGTGGCCTGGCAAGGCTGTTCCCCCATTGGGGTAGGTGGTCAAAGAGCTAGCCACTGAGTTCATCAGAGACAGTCACTGTTCTCCTTACTAGGAACCCACTTGGATACTGAGCTGCCATAGGCTACATCTGAGCAGGGGTTCTAGGTTATATCCATGAATGATCCTTGGTTGGAGTATCAGTCTCAGAAAAGACTCCTGGGCCCAGACTTTTTGGTTCTGTTGCTATCCTTGTGGAGTTCCTGTCCTTTCCAGGTCTTACTATCTCCCCCTTCTTTCCTAAGATTCCCTGCACTCTGCCTAAAGTTTGTTTATGAATCTCAGTATCTGCTTTGATACCCTGCAGGGTAGAGTCTTTCAGAGGACCTCCATGGTGGGCTTCTGTCCTGTTTCCTGTTTTCTCCTTCTTGCAATGTCCGTCTCATTTGCCTTTCTGAGTGAGGATTGATCTTCTTACCCAGGGTCCTCCTTCTAGCTCATCTTCTTTAGGTGTACAGATTTTTGTAGATTTTATTCTATATTATACTGATCAACCATTCTATCTGCATGCCAGTACCATGCAATATTTATTATTATTGTTCTATAGTATTACCTAAAGTCAGGAATGGAGCTGCCTCCAAAAGTATTTATTGTATAGGATTGTTTTAGTGATTCTGATTTTTTTTTTGTTTTTGTTTTTCAATATGAAGTTGAGATTTGTTCTTTCAAGGTGTGTAAAGAACTGTGTTGGTATTTTGATGGAGATTGCGTTGAATTTGTAGATTGTTTTTGGTAAGATGGCTATTTTTATTATGATCTATGAGCGTGGGAATCTTTCCATTTTCTGATATCTTCTTCATTTTCTTTCTTCATGACTTGGATTTCTTGTCATACAGGCCTTTCACTTGCTTGGTTAGAGTTACACCAAGATACTTTGGGGGGTTTTATGTTTGTTTTTTTCTGTGCCTGTGTGTGTGTGTGTGTGTGTGTGTGTGTCTATAGTGAAGGGTATAGTTTCTCTAATTTCTTTCTCATCCTACTTGTCATTTGTATAGAGGAGGACTATTGATTTTTTTTTGAGTTAATTTTTCATCCAGTCACTTTGCTGAAGGTGTTTATTAGCTGTAAGAGTTTCCTGGTAGAATTCTTGGGGTCATATGATATTGGAAATCATATCATCTCATATATCACATGATATGATATACTATCATACCATCTGTGAATAGTTATACTTTGACTTCTTCCTTTCCTGTTTGTATCACCTTGATCTCCCTTAGTTGCCTTATCTTTCTGGATGGGACTTCAAGTACTATATGGTAGAGTATGGTGAGAGTGGGCAGCCTTGTCTTGTCCTTGATTTCCGAGGGATTGTTTTTTAAGTTTCTCTCCATTTAATTTGATATTGGCTATAGGCTTGCTATACATTGGTTTTATTGTGTTTAGGTATGTGCCATATATCCTTGATCTTTCTAAGACTTTTAACGTGAGGGGGTATTGGATTTTTGTCAAATACTTTTTCAACATCTGATGAGATGATCCTGTTTATATGGCAGATTATGTTGATGGAGTTCCATATACTGAAATATATTCCTGCATGCCTCGGATGAAGCCTACTTGATCATGGTGATGATGTTTTTGATGTGGCTTTTGGTTTGGTTTGTGAGTATTTTGATGAGAATTTTTGCATTAATGTTTATAAGGGAAATTGGTCTGAAATTCTCTTTCGTTGTTGCGTCCTTGTTTGGTTAAGGTATCAGGGTAATTATGGCCTTATAGAATGAGTTTGGCAATGTTCCTCCTGTTTCTATTTTGTGGAATAGTTTGAGGAGTATTGGTATTAGCTCTTTGAAAGTCTGGTAGAATTCTGTGCTGAAATCATCTGGTCCTGGACTTTTTTTTTTTTGAGTGGAAGACTTTTAGTGACTACTTCTATTTTATTAGGGGTTATAGGAATATTTAACTTGTTTACCTGATCTTGATTTAACTTTCATCAGTGGAATCTGTTAAGAAAAGTGTCCGTTTCATTTAGATTTTCCAATATTGAAGTAAGACCTAATGATTTCCTCAGTGTTTGTTTTTATGTACCCCTTTTCATTTCTGATTTTGTTTATTTGGATACTATCTCTATGCTTTTTAGCTAGTTTGGCTAAGGGTTTGTTTATTTTCTCAAAGATCAAGCTCTTGGTTTCTTTGATTTTTTTGTGTTGTTCTCCTTGTTTCTAATTTACTGATTTCAGCCCTGAGTTTGATTATTACCTCCTGTCTACTCTTCTTGGGTGTCTTTGCTCCTTTTTCCCCCCCTAAAGTTTTCAAATAAACTGTTAAATTGCTAGTATGAGATCTCTCCAATTTCTTTTCTTTTTTCCTCCAATTTCTTTCCTCTTATCATGGCTTTCATGGTGTTCCATAAGTTTTGGTATGCTGTGCCTTCATTTTCATTGATTTTAGGAAGTCTTTAATTTCTTTTTCTGTGTCTTTCCTACTCAGTGGTCATTGAGTAGGGAGTTGTTCTGTGTCCATAAGTGTTTATTATTTCTGTTGTTGTTGAAGTCCAGCTTTAATCCATGGTGATTTGGTAAAGTACAATGTGTGAATTTATTTTATTTTTTTTGTATTAGTTGAGGTTTGCTTTGTGATTGACTGTATGGTTGTGCTGAAAAGATGATATATTCTTTTGTGTTTGGGTGAAAAGTTTTGTAGATATCTATTAGGTCTATTTGATTAATGATATCTGTTAGTTGAATTATTTCTATACTTAGTTTCTGTCTTGATGATCTGTTCATTGGTGAGTGGGATTTTGAAGTCTCCTAATATTAATATGTGGGGATCAATGTGTTATTTAAGTTTTAATAATGTTCTTTTATAAATGTGGGAGCCCTTGTATTTGGGGAATAGATGTTCAGAATTGAGATATCCTCTTGGTGTATTTTTTCTTTGATGAGTATGAAGTGTTCTTCTCCATCTCTTTTGAACAAGTTTTGTTGGAAGTCTGTTTCATTAGATATTAGCTACTCAGGCTTGTTTTGTGGGTCAGTTTGCTTGAAAAACCTTTCTCCAGCATTTTACCCTGAGATAATATCTATCTTTATTGCTACGGTGTGTTTCTTGTATGCACCAGAATGTTGTATCCTGTTTACGTATCTATTCTTTTGGCCCATATCTTTTCATTGGAGAATTGAGTTCATTGATTTTGAGAAATATTAATGACAAATTATTTTTAGCACATTTTAATATAATACTGCTGGTGATAGTATGTGCTTGTCTTCTTTTGGTTTTCTTATACTGAAGTTATTTATTTTTTAGATGTGGTTAAACTCCTTGGGTTGGAGTTTTCCTTCTAGTATCTTCTGTAGGGCTGGGTTTATACATAGATATTGTTTAAATTTTGTTTTGTCATGGAAGATCTTGTTTTCTATATCTATGGTGATTGAAAGCATTGCTGGTTATAATAGTCTGGACTGAAATTTTTGGTCTCTTAAAGACTACAAGACATCTCCCTAGGCCTTTCTGGCTTTTATAGTCTCTGTTGAGAAGTCAGGTATGATTCTGATAGATTCTGATAGATATGTTACTTAGACTTTTTTCTCACAGCTTTTAATATTTTTCCTTTATTTTGTATATTTACTGTTTTGATTATGTGGTGTGAGGAATTTCTTTTCTGGTCTAATCTATTTGGTGTTCTGTAAGCATTTTGTATATTTAAACACATGTCTTTTTTTGTTTTTAGATTGGAGAAATTGTCTTTTATGATTTTGTTGAAAATATTTCTGTTCCTTGGAGATGGGAATCTTCTCTTTCTTCTATTCCTATTATTCTTAGGTTTCATCTTTTCATTGTTTCCTTGATTACTTGGATGTTTTGTGCTAGGATTTATTTTTCATTTTAATATTTTCTTTGACATAGTTTCAGTTTTGCCAATTGTATCTTCTATGCCTGAGAGTCTATCCTCCATCTCTTGTATTCTGAAGTTGATGCCTGCCTCTGTGGTTCCTGTTTTCTTCCCTAAGTTTTCTATCTTCAGGATTTCCTCAGTTTGTTTTCTTTATTGATTCTATTTCCATTTTCAGATCTTGAACCATTTTATTAATTTCTTTCACCTGTTTGACTGTATTTTCTATATTTCTTTAAGGATTTATTTGTTTCCTCTTTAAAGGCCTTTACTATCTTTATAATAATAGATTTACAGTGGTTTTCCTGTGTTTCACCTGTTTTAGGATATACAGAACTTGCTGCCATATTGCCCTGGTTTTTGTTGATTGTGTCCTTACACTGGCCTTTAGCCATCTGGTTGTCCCTGGAGTTGGCTGGTTATTTCTGGAGCCTGCTGGATCTCTCTGGTATACAGGGACCAGTCCTAGCTCATGGGCTTTGGGCTAGATCTCAAGAAGCCTACAATTATGCTCTGCTGGTTGTGTCCCAGTTGGACCTATAGGCAGGGAATTAGGGTGTGGGTTTCTAACCTGTGTGATCTTGTGAGGTCCTGCAGGTCTCCTCAAGAGAGACCTGAATATCTCTATCTGAATATATCTGGAATCCCTAGTCATCTCACTATGGCAGGAGTAGCTGGGAGATCAGAGAGTGGTACCATGCATGTCTGGCAGTTGGGATCCTCTCATGTCTCTGAGAAAATACTAATGGATACTGGTATTTAGGAGCCAACAGCATGGCAGCTTGCTTGCTCTGCAGTCACTGAGCTCCTGGTACTCAAACCAGCCCCAACTCAACTGGGTGCTGCTGTCTTGGAATGGAATCCTGTGTTCTTATTGTCAGGCAGTTTCCATAGGAGGACAGGTAGCGCTATAGACTGCAGGCTGGCATCCTATGTTTCTGGTATCTGGAAGCTGTCCTCAAGGAAGCAGGAGGATCTGATATCTGAATGCTAGAGCTGTGTTTCTCTGGAGCTCAGGAGTCATGTTCAGGTAGGTAGAAGGCACAGGGTGCCAGAAGGCTAGGACTGTGTGTGTCTCTTGGACCCAGGAGCGTTCAGTGGAATCCTGGGACTGTGTGTCCCTAACTCCTGGGATGGATCCTTTCATCTGGGAAGCACAGATGTTAGTGTTTTAGAGTCAGCAGCCAGGTCACTTGTTTGGTCCGTAGTCTCTGATCTTTTGCTACTCAGATAAAGTGTATGCTGGGTGCCAACATCTTGGAATCCTACCAAAAACAGGGCTTTAAAATAATTTATGGCCAGACACCTCCCCACCCCCATTGGTACAATTCATTCAACAGTGACAGTCAGAGATGTGAAAGACAGTACCTTTCCATCTTTCCTGAAGAAAAATGAAATGGGAGGATATAATCTTCCGTTGTTTTCCAAGAGAAATTCTTGTTTTGCTTTGTTTCTTGAACACCCCGAGGGGTATATTTTATCCACTCACCTCAGTAATATCTAGACAGGGACTGCAGATTTAAGTGTCTCAAGGTTTCAGTGGTGACATAACAAAGTGTCAAGCCTGGAGTAAGTGAGTAAGAACTGGTAGTGTCTTAGTTATGGTTTCATTTCTGTGAAGAGACACCATGACTAGGGCAACTCCTAGAAACAACAACAACAACAACAGTTGAGTTGGGGCTGGCCTACAGTTTCAGACTTGTAGTTCAATTTATTTTTATTTGAAATAATGCAATTCTTTTTGACTTCTATACATAACACTTGTTAAGATTTTCTGTGGCCTTTCAAAATGTTTTCCTGTCCTAAATAAGGAACAGCTCAAGGAAAGTTCAAACTGTTTTTCTTTCTCTCTACCCTTCTCCACACAACTTGTTCTTCGGTAGTTTTGACAGGAGGCTTTGTGAAAGACATTTTCAGAGTTTGTGCTTATATGGAACTCATCAAGATGGGTCTGCCTCTGCCTCCCAAGAACTGTGATTAAAGGTGTGTAGCGGTATCCCTGACAATTAAAAATTAAGGTAAAACAGGGCTGGGTCTGGTGTTACATGTCTCTACTCCGAGCACTTGGCAGGCAGACATAGGAAGGTCTCTGAGTTTGAGGCCTGCCTAGCCTACAGAGAGAGTTCCAGACCAGCAGGGCTACACAAGTCTCACTGAGTAGCTTTGCATCACCTGGTACTTACTATGTAGCCAAGACTGGCTTTGAACCTGCATTGAATTGTTTCAGTTTCCCGCCTGCATAAATTAGAGGTTTATAGAACCATGCCTCACCTTCATGACTAGTGGGACTGCTGCCCTTTTCCATTGCCTTGCCTTAAACTGCTTTTCATGGTGAGTAGACATCATTGAAATGCTCTGATGACTTACAGTTCTGGTTATCCACAAGCACATCCTTCACTTATCAGCCAATGCCAATTAATGCGGGTTTTGTTGTTGTTTAGTCCTTCTTCTCTTAAGGCTCTTTGTGTTGGTTAAAGTATTTATTTCTCAAGGACAAATACCTGCATTTATTTTAATGGCTAAAGTATATCTGTATATTATAGCACAATGAAATATTGAACCTCAGATAAAGGCTTCTCTTAGGCCTGTCTTTCCCAGTGTTAGGAAAATATATATGGAAAATGTGTAGATAAAGGTGATCAAATATTTTGAATTTTGAATGTGGATAACAAAATGTCAACAGCTCTCTTGGCTACACAGTTTTCATGATTTTAGCATCTTTTGCATATTTCTTCCATGCTAATTCCACCATTTCCAAGACCAATTATCCTTCATCATCACCTCATCATTGTGGAAATACACTGGAAGTTTTTCTACCTTCAGACTCTTTCCTGGTACAGTCTTAGACTTATTAGCTATAGAATGCTTCACTTTTTTTTTTTTACTCACTTAAAATATATTTTGATGTTTTTCTAATTCTTACAGGTAAAGAAATAAGGACACCAATATATTGCAGAAGACAACCAAAGTGACTCTGGCAACAGTTATCTTCTATGAGAAACAATTCCATGTTGTTTCCAACATCTGTAGCTAAAAACGTATCTAGCCACTCTGGTCTTCTCATCAGATAATTTATCCTGGGCATTTTCACTCTCCTGAACCTGGGTGCCCTCCCTGGGAGATGTACAACTTCCTTTCTTCTTCATCATACTTCTTCTGTTATCTAGATAGATTTTCTTCATACTTCTTCTCTGTTATCTAGATAGATTTTCTCCATAAAGGTTGTCTATGATAACCTCAGAGTTTACAGGTAATAAAGCATCACTTCTGCCATACCAAATAGGAAATATTTTCAACTTGTTATTTTGCCTCCTAAAGTGACCCTTAGATTCTTGAAGAAGCACAATGTATTCAGAAAAAAAAATATTCTGTATTACGAATTTTATTTTGAAATAATATAAAAAAACCTGCAAAACAAAACAAAAACTACAGTGTTCTCTACCTACATGTATCATCCTCTTAAATCACATACACATGTATGTGATAGTGTGCAGACAGTGTTTCTGTCATGTCTGCGAGTTAATACTTCTTTTACTCCCAAACATTTCATGAGACCAAAGGGTTTTCTGTTCTCTAACTCTAGCAGAACCATTGGAATCAGTGCTCAGAGTGGTAAAGGTCTACTACCTAACCTGCAGACTGCACTCCACGCTCACCTCACCTGTTTCTCTGTAACAAAGGAAAACTCTGGCCCAGCTTGTGTCCAGCAGCACTTGATGCATGCAGTTGCCACGCCCTTCCTATCTTTTTCAGTCTGGAATGTTCCTACATCCTTCTTGTCTCCAGAAAACCTTGCCATTTTTCAAGAATACAAAAAGTTATGTAGACTACAACCCAGCCTGTGTTTGTCTAAGCTTTCTCACCATTGGGTTTATATGTGACTGTCCATGCTCATTTTAGTTTTGCTTGTGATAAAGGCGGTAGTCACCAGTATTCTCCACTCTGAAGTTGCTAATTTTCCACTTGTAGATCAGTGACCTGTAGGGCGACACTTTAAACCTCAGGAGTATGATGTCCGTGGCTTTTATTTTTGTGGTGATTGTTTAAGAGGCAGGGTTTCATTATGTGCCCAGGCTGGTCTCAAATTTAAGGTTTTGACAAAGCCTCCCAAGTGCTGAGAATACAGCCTTTCCTCTTATTATAGATGATTGGAAACAACTTCAGACCTTCAGAAAAGTTGCAAGAATCATACTAAGCTCTTGTGTGACAAAAGCTTACAGAAACTGTGAAATTATTAAAATTAGGAAATTAATGAGTGCAACTCTTAACTGAGTGTCCTGCAATTTCATTTATTTTTCTTCATAATGAAAAAAAATGTTTAAGTTTCAAGGCAAAATCTAGAATCACACACAGCTTTTATTTGCTGTGAAATCTTAGTCTCTTCTGATCAGTGGTTGTCCTACACCTGCTCTTTCCCTGTGCTCCATGACTTAGCAGCCTCAGTAAGCACTCACATTGGTTTTAGACTTTCAGTTGGAGGCTATCTGTGCCATTCTCCCTATGCACTGGTAATGTAACATCACAAAGCCGCAGAAGTCACCTTGTGTTTTCTTGGTGCATAGTATCATGTTAGCCTTGCTCACTTGCTTGAACGTTGTCTGCTGGGCTTCTTTATTGTTAACTTCAGGCCTTTTCCTTCTGAGTCGATTGATATTTTAGGGGAGATGCTCTCAGACTATGCAGATGCATTGATTTTCTTCACATGTTCTTCACTGTTTATCCTGGGCATTTTCACTCTCCTGAACCTGGGTGCCCTCCCTGGGAGATGTACAACTTCCTTTCTTCTTCATCTCATACTTCTTCTGTTATCTAGATAGATTTTCTTCATACTTCTTCTCTGTTATCTAGATAGATTTTCTCCATAAAGGTTGTCTATGATAACCTCAGAGTTTACAGGTAATAAAGCATCACTTCTGCCATACCAAATAGGAAATATTTTGTTAGAATTTTGTCTGTAGTCTATTGACATACTTTGCTAAGCGATCACTTCTGATGTGCTGCATCTCTACAATGCTATATCATTTATTCCAGCATTCATTGATTGTTTTGACTGGCATAATTGTCACTATATGATATGATATACTATGACTCCATCCTCATGTTTTAATGAAAGCATTGAGTTTTTCAGGCCCCTTTTTTTAGAGCAGGCCAATTCCTCTTCTCGGCTGTGAACCTGCAAATTACATTTTACTCAGTTCTAATGCCAGATCACAGAAACTGGATTGCTATGAAGGGAACTCCAATCTCAAAGGAATTGTTGCAATAATCCTCAGGTAAATATACTTTAGCTATGTAGTTGTCTTCTTTAAACAGAGTGAGAGGTGTTTTTTGACACTTCTTTGTTTGGACATCTTCCTGTCTTTTTAAATATTTTTGAGGGGCTGAGGAAGGACACTAGCTTGCAGTGTCAAGCAGCACTGGCCCTCTGAGTCTCAGGAGCATGACACAGTAGCTTTATTTTTTTTGCAGAAAGAGGGTACTATATGTTTGTTCTCAACCAATGGGTGATTTCCTTTCCTTTATGGCCTCTTAATGCTTAGCTGGAATCCCAACATTTAGAAAATGCAACAGAATAAAATAAAAGAGAGAGAAAGAAAATTTGGACAACCCATTGGGAGTTTTTTGTGGCCATAGCACCACTGGCACATTTCGCCTCTGCTTATACTACATTGGCAGGCATTCAGGTATATAACTATTCTTCTAGCAGGGGAGCCTTGTGTATACAAGAAAGCATTGTCATGAAACGGTTTCTGTTAGCTGTGTTCTTGGACATTATAACATTGACATCTCAGAGGTAATTATTCACTGTACTGTTTTCACTGAATGTAGCACAAGGGGCATCTCTGGGGAAAAGCTTTCTTTTAGACATAGTGCTTCCCGACTATTTAACTTTGTAGGGTTTAGAGCATTCTTTCTTGCTCCTACCTCTATGATTTTTTACATGAATGAATTAGAAGTCATATTCTTTTTTTTTAATCCTACAGTGTAATGGGGACTAAGTGAATTTACAGAAAGATAATTAAAAAGGCTTACCATTCCAAGCATCATTACCCAGAAATTTAGTCTCTTTGAGTTAGCATCTTCAAGTGAAATAGCCACCCTTCTCATTCACATAGTAAAAATATACTGCTCTCTTCTTTAACTTACTGAAAGATCCACTCTCCTAGTAGTTGAACAATGAGAATGCTCCTTACTCCATAGGGAACTCCATTATCTAACCTGTTAAATTGGCAAAGCATCATGGGCAGTCTCAAAGGGATTGTGGAGACAACTGTTACTTTTATTATATCTTATTTTTTTCTTTAAGACAGGCTCTTGTTTATATAGCCTAGGCTGGCTTGACCCTTGAGATCTTCCTGCCTCAGCCTCCCAAGTACTGGGATCATAGATGGCCACCTCACTTGGCTGTCTTGTTACTTACGATGCTTCATTCAGAAGAAATATGATCCCCCTTGGAATTCTGAGTGCACCATGATTAGAGCTTAAGAAATGAACATTTCAGGATGAAGTGTACTTTTATCTCTAGGGAGCCATTTAAAACACGTTGTCATTGATGTAACTGACCATTCATGAACCAGAAGACTGTTACGGTAATGGGCTTGTCATAGTACATGCATCTTATGGATAACCCTGGCCATGATATCTTCTGACAGTGAGAAGTCATGGCCATGCTGGCACTGCCACCCTCTCTTTGTTGTACTGCCAACCTTGCTCTCTGGACAGGAAGAAAAATAGGGGTGTGATTTTTCTCTTTTAAAACATTACAACATCCTTGTATTTAGAAGAAGTAGGGCCTCCTCCCTTCCAGCCTGGCCTATCTTGAGCACTGTAACTGATGTGGAAATGGGAGCTTTACCATTTGACCTGACTGCTGCCATATGACCCGACTGACTTTCACTGAGTCATATCATCAAACTGTCTTTTTTCATCATTCATATTTATTGTTCTTCCTTGAACTCAGCAAGCAAAAGTGGTTCATAGAATATCTCTGGCAGGGCCAAAACAAATTGATATATTCCTACCCCAGCTTGGTGAAGTTTGGAGACATGCATGATGCTGAGCAGAAGAACAAAGCAGAATGATGCAGAATAGAGTAGGTGCTATGGCTCTTTCTCCCATTTTTTTTTATTTCTTTGACTCAATGAATAGATCATTCATATGTGCTATGTACATATCTCCATTTTTGAATAACTGTTCATAGAACGTTGAAAAGATTTAGTTATTTTTATAACTTTTGTACAGATAAAAAGTTTTTTCATTCCAGTAATTAAATTTTTTAATTGGCACAATTCAACTTAATTTCGGTCACAGTTCCTTAGAAAAGAGTGTTGATGGATATTATTATTAAATATACATATCAGAAGGAAATGAAGAGATGAAGAAAGAATTTGAGCATGACTAAACACACAAATGTATCAGAATATTCCTTTTTAAATTCTTATTATTTATAATTTTAACCTGAAATGTTAAATTTTGAGACGCAGGATGTTACACTCTGTAGTCCAGGCTGGATATTTATATGCAATTGTATAGCCTAGTATAGTGTCAACGACAGTATTTTCGCCTCAGCCTTCCCAGGACGGGGATGAAAGGCTTCACACAGCGCAATTCCCAGCAACATTTCGAGTTTTACTACATGCGACTGAGTTTAGAAGCATCTCCTGGAGTTAGCAGGAAAGAGGGAGAATGGTGATGCGTAGGAAAGGGATCAGATCTCGCCAGTGGGTCAAACAAGTGAATTACTATCACAGCAGTGAGTGGAAGGAGAAACACATGAATCAATGAAGAGTTTTTGGTTTATCTTCCTTCCTTTTTCAAAACAACTACCAAGTCACATATTGTAACTTTCTGCTCGGCATTTGCTGCTGTCTTGCCCACTGTCTTCTCTCATTTTCCCTAGAAAAAGCTTTTGTATGTTTCCTGAAGTCTTTTCCTTCTTCAATGATCTCGAGACTCAGGCAGAGAAAACTTCATGTGTATGTGCCAGGGTACTAGCATAACCAGTCAGGTGATCATGGAGCCACATTCATTTACAATAAAACAGTAGCTTTTGCTGAAGGTCTATTCATTCTTGGAGGAGATAAAGGTGGATGTGTGTATAGTAGATCATGTCTGTCCACTGTCACTGCTAAGAGGGACATAAGGAAGCCTGGGACTGAGGAATTTGTCACCTTGGGTTATTGTGATGGATTCAGTTTGAAAGGAATACACAAAGAAAGCCTATAATCCCAAGTTGTACAGAGACACTCCAGTTCTTAACTGTTATAGTTCTTAAAAAATCCATCATCAGGTCCCGGAGGGGACAGGAATTCCACAAGAATAGTAACAAAACCAAAAAAAATCTGGGCACAGGGGTCTTTTCTGAGATCAATACTCCAATCAAGGACCATGTATGGAGATAACCTAGAACCCCTGCATAGATGTAGCCCATGGCAGTTCAGTGTCTAAGTGGGTTTCCTATTAAGGGGAACAGGGACTGTCTCTGACATAAACTCAGTGTCTGGTTCTTTGATCACCTTCCCCTGAGGAGGAGCAGCCTTACCAGGCCACAGAGGAATACAATGCAGCCAGTCTTGATGAGACCTGATAGGGTAGGGTCAGATGGAAGGGGAGGAGGACCTCCCTATCAGTGGACTAGGGGAGGAGCATGGGAGGAGAAGACAGAGGGAAGGTGGGATTGGGAAGGGCTGAGGGAGGAGGCTACAACTAGGATACAAAATGAATAAACTGTAATTAATAAAAAAAATACATTTAAAAAGTCCATCATCAGATGCTGAGTTGGTAGCTTTTGTTGTTTCTGTTATTCCTTTTGAGTTAGATTTACTGTCAATTTGACAGGAGAGTTTGTAAAATGGATCCTTCCTGACACACAATTCACATGTTTATTTAAGAAAGTAAGCCACTGAGATTTCACAGTGGGTGAAGTCCTAACCATCAAGACTGATGACCTGAATTCAATTTCTGGAACCAATATTAAAATGGAAGGAGAGGACCTTCAAGTCCTCTAGTAGATATATACTTTCATACATTTGCGTGTGTGTGTGTGTGTGTGTGTGTGTGTGTGTGTGACTTTTTCGGAGAAGAAATATATCTATGTGACTTTTTAGGAGAAGAAAACTAGAAGCTTAATAGTGTTTTCTAGTGTAAATTTCCTTGTTTCCACTAGGGTCACCAAATTTTCTGGTATTATTTTTTGTATTTTTATATAATGTAAATGTTTCGTATTTGTCTTTATCTACTGCTGGCCTCATTATCAGCCTATATAAGCGAGCAAACATGCTTTAGCTTATTAGACAGCAACAGTCATTGCCGCTGGCTGCACTGTGCTTAGGTAAAGCTCCTCCCCCATGACCAGGGTCTGGCTGAATCCTGTCTCCAAAGAGGAAATGTTTCTGTCACTCTCCCTCTTCCTGAGGAAGCAAGTCTCCAGCCTTGCAAAGTCATCAGGCCTGAAAAATCACCACCAGACTGTGATAACAGAACAGATCCCTCCCCTGCTGCTAATTACCCTGTCTCCCCATTAAAGCCACTCACTCTCGCACTGTCCCCATTATTGATGACTGGTTTTTCCTGGGACAAACACACAGGACCTGCTATAAATACAACTGGGAAATGCTAGGTAAAAGGAATAAAAAAGAGAAGTGCTATTTTATGTTCCATTATTAGTAGCACGATAGCTTTTTATTGCCTCTTTATTTCTCTTTGGTTTGACTCATTTCCTGGAGGTGATTTAGCCTGGGGACCCTGTGATCTTATCCTGAATCTTTACCCCTTAGCTCACCAACTCCACTGTTCTAGACAAGTAATTTAACTTCCTGTGCTACATCCTCTTATTTGTTAAAAATTCAATTGAAAATTTAAGATACTTGTAAAACATAACTCATAATGCGATTAGAATTAAATCACATGATCGTATTCAGGATATTACCTTGTATGCAGGGTACCTTCCACTAAGGCCAGCTGCTGTCTAGTGTTTGAATAGTCTCTTTCCTACTTCCCTCAGTATCTGTTCCATCCTTCAAAACATGACAATCATTGACTCCCTGAACAGACAAGTTCTCCTATAACACAAACCAGGATGCCTCAGAGAAGTGAGCACTGCTCTAAACACCCATTTTTGTTGGCATTTTCTTCACATTTTTTTTTTTACTGCTGAGACCCTTATTGACATGTAAGAGCTCCTGTGCCTGTACATGTGGAATCATTTACATATTTATAAATATCAGATTCTGGAAATATGAGACAAAAAGATGAATAACTGAAAAATTGGTCAAAACTTAGTGGTTTGCTTTGACATGTTTTTTGAATATATGTCAGTATAAGTGTTTTGAGGATAGTGAAGGAAGGAGAGGACCTCCCTGGACAACTAGTTCACCAGAGGCAGAGAGGTAGATGCTCAAGCGGATGATGAAAGCTTGTCTAGGCATCAGTCAAAGGTAATTGTGGAAAAACAAGAGGACTTAATTTGAAACCAGAAGACATTTAAATAGAATTGTGTACACAGTTGGTGGAAGACCTACGATGCCAAACCATGGCTGGTGAAACAACATGGAGAGTAACAGAATAAAAACTCAGCATTCCCACCAGGGCTAGATACCTACCCAGGGGTACAGCACATCCCTGACACTAGGATCTGAGGCCAACAGACCACTGAACCATGAATAGCCTCTGTGACAGGCACCAGAGCCACAGCATAGTCATAGCTCTCACCTGAACCATTAGTCAGTGAAGTCTTGCCAGGTACTACTGACAAGCCACCTAGGTTTGTAGTCTAAAGAATAGGTGCAGGACCCATTTCAACAATGAACAGTAGTTTCTCATAATCTGCAAGGATTGGTCCGGGATTTCTTAGTGATACCAAAGTTGCTCAAGTCATTTGCATACACTACTTAATCTTCCTATATACTTTAACTCATCTTTTGATTAGTTGCAATACTTAATACGACTAAATGATTATTATGCCGTAGTGCTTAGGTAGCAATGTCAAAGTAAACGTGCATATTTAATACAGATGCACTTAAAATATTTTCTAGATTTCCAGGTTAACAGATCAAGAAATGGGGTTAAGAATGACATGAGGGTTTTGTTGGTATAGTAATCTTATGGAATGTACCCTTGTTCATTCAAATGCTGATTTCTCTACCCTACTATCTGGTTTCAATCTGTTCTTTGTATTGTGATGTTTATTCTAAGCATCACCTGTCTCAAGTTTATGTAAATATGCCACCATTTGTTCTCTGTGTTGTCAATTAAACAACCAGCTAATGCTGTGCAATGGAGAGAATAGGGTGGGACATCCTGGTCCAGAGGAGGAGCAGGAGAGAAGGAATGAGTAGGAAAGTAGGAGCAGAGGTCAGCAGGACAGGACAGGAACCATGAGGAGGGGTGAACTGGACCTAAGATATGACTACAATCGAGTATAACAGGTAAAATCTGAATGCTAGGAAGCTATGCGGGCTTGCAGGTTTAGGATGGAGTAATTATTGCCCAGCATTGTGCTCTAGGTTAACTAGATACATCCTAGCCTCTGGGTAGTGATTTGAATTACAGCTGGTTTAGGAATAACCGCTCTTTAGTAAATATTAAAAACCAACAACAGGGTTTGAAGAGGTGGCTGAGTCAATAAGAGGTACTTGCTGTATAAATATGAGGAAGGACTTGGGTTTGAATTTCCAATATCTATTTAAAATGGGCATGATTGTAACCTCAGTGTTGAGAGAGAAACAGGAATATTCCAGAAACTCACTGTCCAACCAGTCTAGCCCAAATGGTGAGCTTTAAGTTTCATGACAGATCCTGTTTAAATGGAATAAAGCAAAGAGCAATAAAGGTGGATTCACTATATGCTTGCACATACATGTATGCACTTATTCCTATATGTACACATGCACACACACACACACACACACTATTCTTACACCACATGCATAACATACACTGACTAAAAAATAGAAGAAGAAAAGTATTTGAGAAGAGTGAAAAATAGGCACAGTCTTGAGCAGGGTAGGGAAACCATTATGACCACAGAAGTGTTTGAATGGTCTTTATGTTTGCTGTATTGTCTAGGAGTTTTGGCATAGATTTTACTCTGAGCCTAGGTATTCTGCATATTATGCAGTCCAATCCTTTAGAGTTTTATTATTTTTGTTTTTTATTTTTTGTTTTTGTCGTTCTTGGACAATGAGTGACAGCTCTATGAAGTTCCAATCTACTGGTCTGTTCATCATCTGTCCAAAATTTCTAGCTAGGACATAGACCACTGATGAGAAATAGCTCTCATTCAAAGATTGATGGTTTAACTTAAGAGAGGGCAACAAATTCTCAAGCATTTTAAGTAATCTTCCATCCCAGGAACAGGGTTGCACAACTGAAAAAGTTAGAAATAGAAACCAGAGGAATTCTTTGATGTAAGAGGTCACTGAGATAGTCTCCCCAGCTGGATTACAGATCATGGAGCTCAGAGGCCTTGGAAAAATGAAGACAGGCACTTGAAGCCAATTGCCTTGTCTTCCCTTCAGGGCTGCTACAAGGTTCATTCCGCATAGCTGTAACTGGAGCTTACATGCGGAGATGCAGATCCTTTGGCTGAAGGCTCCTTTGGTTTATGACTTGAGAGCTGTACCCTCTCTGAGGAACCTGTGTAAGGATGCTGCAAGAAGTTGGAAGAGTTGCCTTTATTAAGAGATTGAGAATGTATTGACTGCCTGGGTCCTCTGTTAAAAATGCAAATGTGGCATTCGATTTTCAAGAGGATGCTAGCTTTCAGGAGGAGGAAGCTAGTATGAAAACAGTGTGCACTCTGCATGTATGTGCCATTTACAATGCTGTGGTAAAATCTCATTTCCCTCACAGCCACACATTGAGCTGAGGTATTGCCCGGGTTTTATGGAATTCAATAATACATCTAAAAAGTCAGTCTTGCCTGGAGACTTTCAGAGGAGAGTAGAGTCAACTATAATAGGTACATTACTAACAAATGTCAGTTTTCACTATGAAGAGGAAGGACAAAGGAAGAGGAGCAAAAGAGAGGGAGAAGATGCTAACAATATTGGAAGGAAAAATAACAAAGGAACATAGGAATTAATATCTACTGCTTTACCTTTTAAAGGACCCCTTAGTTGTGTCCCCGTGACATACTCTGAAATGTTTATAAACAGAAATGACATGAAAGTGAACAAATTCCATTTTCAAGGGAAAATAAAATCTTGTTTTCCATGTTTTCAGATTTACTTCTTTATAATTATTGTCAATTTAGTTCTTTGGTTTGTTCTGTCTTTCTTTTGAGAACAGTAGCAATGAGCTGGCATGTTATAGTGTCGGGTGACAGACGCTAAGCTATGAGTAATACAAATATATCTTAACCTATAAACCACAGAAACTCTTTGCTTCCTCCCCCCAAGTTTCTTTTAGTTATGGCATTTCTACGCACAACAGAAAAGTAACTAATTAAGAAATTGGTAAACAGAACATGGGATGTTGCTTTGCGGATGTTTGTGGAGGATTCTTAGCATTTCAGGCTAAAAAAATCATTGAATGCTCAGAGGTTAATGAGCTGTTGGAGAGCTTTGAAGATAATACTGAGAGACTTGTAGACAATGGAGGCATGGACTGAGAAGTTTCAGACTGAAACAAAGACATTTTGCGTGATACTTTGGATTATGAATCTTTGGAAGTGAAATTTTTGCTTTACTGGAACAATCAATGCTGGTTAGCTGAAGCTAAAGAATCAGATGTAATTAGGAAGTTATCAGCATCATTGAAGTGAAATTTTCTGGGAAACATGCCTTTAGACTCAACATTGAAAAGCTTTGGTCCAGGGCAGGACAACACTGCATCTCAAGTTGTCAGATGAATTGGAGATGTTTAAGAGTATCCATGTGGAACTGGTTTGAGCAGCATGAAATCTGCACGACTGAAGGGGTCATGGAGAGCAACTGAAGTTTGGGACTATGAGAGGCCAGGGAAAGCCACAGTGGAGGAGCAACTTCCATTGTATTGGAGACCCCAGGACTGAAGCATTCATAGAAACAAACTCAAGCTTGGAGCAATGTGGCAGACCTGGAGAACCATAAAGAGAGCACTAGTGATGGGGCAGCCATAATTGGGACTCCAGGATATTGACAATGCCAGGACAGTGGGATGACCACCAAGAACAATGACAAGTGTGGGGTGAAGCAGTCCTGATCCCACCACACAGGCTGCATGTGCTGTGGAGAGCTAGGGGAATGGAGTTGTTCCAGCATTTTGGAGCCCTAAAGATAATGAGTGAGTTCCAGCTGCCAGACATTGAGCTACCAGATTTGGTTTTCAGGATAGAAATACTAGGTGTTGCTTTGGCTGTGCCCTGGTTCTTCCCTCTTGGAATAAGAAAATATATAACTTTAAAGCTTGGTTTTCAGGAACTCACAGTTAACCAACTTTGTATTTTTAAAGAGATAAACTTTTAAAGTGTTGGATTAAAATATTTCTGAGACTCATACATGAACACTGTATATACATCTCTCTTATACCTGCTCTCACTCTTGAGCTCCTCCCATGCCTTTCCTTCTTCCTTTCTTCTTTCAAATTCATAAATTCTTCTTTAATCATCATTGTTACACACACAGACACACAGACACACAGACACACCTTAGTCTAGTTATCATTGCCTCTGTGTCCAGGTGTCCAGGGTTAACTCCTGGAATTGAACAGCCTATACAAGAACTTGTCACTAATGAAACTGTTTCTCTAATTATCATTGTTACACACACACACACACACACACACACATACACATCATAATCTAGTCATCATTGCTTCTGTGTACAGGTGTCCAAGGTTAACCCCTGGAATTGAATAGCCTATACAGGAACTTGTCACTAATGAAACTGTTTCTACCTCTCTTAGCATCATAATGTTGAGGGTTCATGGCTACATTTTCCCCATGAAGCCTATGGGACACTGCCTCACCAAAAGAATCCTGTACCTCATTTTCTGACAATGTTTTGCCTCCTTTTCTGTGATTTTTCCTGAGTCTTAGGTATGAAAGTTACATTTCAGATGTATTAGTTGGGGGTGGGAATCTTATAGTCTAAATAAGCCTGGGAATATTTAAAAAATTGGGAGTTTCAAACATTGCATTATGTTTTATATTAACATATTAATTTGAGATCTTGGGATTGGGCCACAAAGAAAAGTTAAAGTATCATGTTTGTAGGTCAAAGCTGACAAGAGGTGGAATGTCATAGTTACAAAGCAACATAGTAAAAGACCCTTTTGGAAAGAGTTTATTGTATCTAGACTTCATTGAACTACCCCTGAGTATTTCCTGTCTCTCCAAATCAGTTTCTACACCAAAAACCAAGAGGACTCTGCTATTGGCTGCATCTCTGATAGAAGAAAAAATATGCAACAAAATTATTACAGGTGTGAAACATACAAAAAAGGACATGAAACATGAATATATAGCTTGGTGAGTTTTCAGGTTGGAACATAATCATGCAATCAGCACTCAAATCAAGATGAAACACAGTCAAAAATCCCACCCCTTTGTTGCTTCCCGTCATTCATTTTTGCTTGTCTTGCCTTCCGTGATCATTTGCCTGTGATTTTCATTTGCTGTAAATGGAATCACAGTTGTCTGGATTCACTTACTTAAAATGAACATATAAGTTAGTTAGCATGGTCTGTAAAATTTATTTCCACAGCTCTATACTGCTGTCTTATGCGAGTAAACCAACATTTATCCATCCATTTTAGTGTTAAGGGCATTTTAGTTACTCCTAGATTTATTTTTCATTAATAATGCTGCTATGAGCATTCCTGTACAAATCTCTGGCTAACATTGGTATGAAACTCATTACAATGTGTCTGCTGGATTTTAATGTGAGCATACATTTATTTTTAGAGAATACAGCCAAACAACCTTCCAAAGTGATGTCAAGTACTATTTACATGCCAATCAAAAGTGAATGAAACTTCCCATATCCTTTATGTTCTCATTAATGTTTAATAGTTATTGGGCTTTTATTTTACTATTTTCAATCTGTATAAAAGTAAATCAAAATAACAGCAATATAATCCAAGAAGGAGTGAAAAAAAAAGCTCTTTACTACCCACTACCCAGTCCTAGCATTTCATTGCGCTACTACACTTAATCTCTATTTGATGGCTAGATTAGTCTGTATATATAGTGAAAACAGAAACGTTTCAGCATTTTAAGTACTCTAAGTTTGCCATTGCTACATATCACAAAATTCTATTTTTAGGAAAGAGTCATGGACATTCTTCTACACCCACTAATAGAAGGGATAATCTCTTTAATTGCTACAATAGATAATGAGTCCATTTGAGAGAGCAAAAGAGCCTAAGACCTGCAGAGGTTATACTGTTACCTCTCTAACATGGGAAGAGGATGCCATGCTTCTTAGAACTAGTGGCCAGAAATGTGTAGTTGCTATGAAGATTTCAAAACTTGAAAATACAGCAGCTGTTTCCTGGGATGTTCAGCTCGCAGCATGTGTGTAAATAATGCAAAAACGTTGAGAATTGCAAACAGGTTTTTTTTTTTTTTTTTTGTCATTTAGCATTAAAAACTGATCATTAATTCTATTTCTGTCCAATGACATTAGTTATAGTGGATACCATTTCCTGGAGTCCTACTTGTCTGGAATAGTGGAAAAATAGTTACTAACGACAGTAACTAACTTATGCCATCATTGTATCAGCTATTTATTGCTAGAACAATAAGGAGTTACAGAAAACCCTGGTCATAGATAGCCCCAAAGAGCCACTCACTTTATGAGTTTGGAGATCTCACAGATCTGTGCTGGAATCAGCCAACTCTGGCTGGGTTTGTTTGTGGTCCTATTTGATGAAGACTGGTTATTCAGTGACCTCGGTTAAGCTTTCTCAGAGTCTACAGTTTGGTTCATTTAGAGTAGGCACAGCTCAGAAAAGATCCCTGGGCCAGATTATTTGGTTCTGTTGCTCTCCTTGTGGAGCTCCACCCTGAGTTTGGCTCTGAGTCTCAGCATCTGTTTTGATACAATGTTGGGTAGAGTCTTTCAGAGGCCCTCTGTGGAATGCTCCTGTCTCCTTTCCTGTTTTCTTCTTCTTTCAATGCCCATCCCATGTGTCTTTCTGAGTGAGGATTGAGCACCTTACCCAGGGTCCTTCTTCTTGCCTAGCTTAGGTATACAGATTTTAGTATGTTTATCCCATATTATATGTCTAATATCCACTTATGAGTGAGTCTATACCCTGTGTGTCTTTCTGCTTCTGGGACAACTCACTCAGGATGTTCTTTTCTAGTTCCCACCATTTGCCTGAGTCAATGCAGCCTGTCCTGATGAGACCTGATGAGCTAGGGTCAGATGGAAGGGGAGGAGGACCTCCCCTATCAGTGGACATGGAGAGGGGCATGGGAGGAGATGAGGGAGGGAGAGTGGTATTGGGAGTGAATGAGGGAGGGGCCTACAGCTGGGAACAAAGTGAATAAACTCTAATTAATATTAAAAAATTAATAAAAAAAAGAATAGGCACAGCTGAGATGACAGGGAGCTGTTCGGCTCTCCATGGACACCAAGGGGCATCCAACAAGCCTTTTTGCCTATCACAGTGCTAATACATCTGTGTGGTTGTGGTGTCAGCCAAAGCCATTTAGTGAAATTTCACTTAATTTTCTTTTGTGTTTAAAGTAATCTCCTCCTCCTTCTTGTCCTCCTTCTTTTTCTCCTTTTTCTTGGTACAGGAGTCATTTCACAATTTAAATGTAGCTGTTTCCTTTATCAAGATTGACCTAGGGGCAAGACTGGTTCTAAAAAGATGATCTTGTATATATTAATACAGTCACAGGAGCAACATTTTATATTTAAATGAAATCACAGCCCACACTCACACTCAATGGAAAGGATTTCATAGAGGAATGGACACAAGCAACCCAGAGCCATTTTTGGACTTATTTGCCTCAGCTAGGACCAATTTACTGTCAGCAGATGTAAAGGACTATGTTCATGTGGCAAAAACCAAGGCAAGAGAAGGTGTGGCAATGCAGCAGTAATTTTTTCATTTCCTGTCATTTGCTAAACTGTGTTACATATTGAGACGTAAGAGGTGGAGGCTAGTGCAAGGTTAAATAGGTTAAATGGTGAATAGTCTAGATACAGGGCAAGCATGGAACTGGGGCTCTGAACACAATACTTGACTTCAGTTGTGTGATTCAAGCCTTTAACCTTTATAGGTTTCACAGTCTTCTCCTCTGGACAGTATTCTTGGAAGAGCAGAAGACCCTCTCTGCAGCTACGCATGTGTGCACCATCCTACATCGCTTTGACACTTGCTGTAGCTGTCTGCTGCTGCCTGGGTGGGAACCTACAGGCACGGTCTGCCCTCACCCTTCTAGGAGACTGTGTCGGAGCAGACCCTGGTATTTCCAGGATGCCCACGCTGATCAGTGATAGAGTTCTTACCAGAAGAAGAAAGAATACTGCTTTATTCATCATTGTTGTCTTTCTTCTCTCAGGCAGTCACTCACGAAGTCAGTTTCTACTCATCACTCTTTTCTTGTTGAGGGTGAGGTTAATTCATGGTGTCCTAACCACCCAGCAGCATATATTAAGATATCTTAGAAGTATCACTTGGTGCTTTCTTCTGATTTAACTAACATATGCTCCAGATTTCTCGTGGTTTAGTGCAGAAAATCATCTGGGACCCTTTAAAATCACCATGTCCAGGGCTGGTGTCCAGAGAGGGTCAGCACTTAGCTAGCATGCACACAGCCTATGCTCTATATCCAAAAGAAATAAGTAACCATGATGCGCCTAAGAACCAGTTCCTGACATGGGTACTTAAAAACTTGCCCAGAAGCTTCTCTGTTTGAGAGGCTTATTGATAAAAGATTGGCAAACCAGTGCCCCAAAGTAACAGTTGCATGGAAGAGTTTTGCCTCCAGGTGGGTAGAAAGTTTTATTCGTTCTTGATTGTGATGCTTGTTGTGAAAGTTTTAGTGAAAAGTTTCTACATTTATGTGTAGATGGAACTAAAGTTACTTTGAGGCATCTTCTCATAGACTTCTTTGAGTCACAATGAAAAAAAAAATTCTAGTGGATTAATTCCTCTACTCAAGATCACAAAACTAAAGTAAAGCCAGTACTGGGTTCCAATACACAAGATTTTTTATATCTAAAACTTGTATCTTAAAATTTATACATAAAACTAGTTACTGTTGCTATTATTGATCAAATTTAGAAGCAGGTGTGCAGAGGAGGACACTGCAGCCAGTCCTGAAGATACCTAATAAGCTAGGGTCAAATGGAAGGGAAGGAAGACCTCCCGGAGCAGTGGACTTGGAAAAGGACAGGGAGGAGATGAGAGAGGGAGAGTGGGATTGGGAGAGAATGAGGGAGGAGGTTATGGCTGGGATAGAAAGCAAATAATCTGTGATTAATATTAAAAAATAAAATTAATTTAAAAAATAGAAAGTAAATGAAAAAATTTTAGAAGCAGACTTTTTGAAAGTTAGCAGACATTTCTAGAGTATGAGTTAATTGGAGCTCTCTAGAGTGAATATCAAAATGGTTATCAAGCTTAATGATCTCTGAAAATTAGGCATCAGTTTTAAAGTCTATATTTAAAAGCCACATATTTATTATTGAAAATTTTGGTAGTCTTAAGTTACATATTCACCCTTTTCAGGATATAATGACAGAAAAGGATCTTATTATTTAAAACATTTAAAAAAGAAAGTCTGTCAACACTGAGGAGAGAGGAAAGTAAAGTGCATGCTATTTGCTAAGATTTTTCTGTTCTATTTGCAGCACTAGAGCACCTTGCCTGAGGGCTCATAAAGACAGGTCTTCATTCCAACTCTCTCTTTCGGATCTTTAACCCATATATGTGTGTATTGACCTTATAGAGTTTCTATAAGGATTAGATGAACCAGATACTAGAAGTATCTGAGTATAGCCTGTGGTCCATAGCTAAATTTCAAAATACATGCTATTATTATTCAAGTTATTTTAGGTATAAAACACAAATTACAGTAGGTTTTATTGTCTTTCCTTTATATAATAAAATTTTATGACTAGAGCTTGAATTAGGAACAATTGTACATGATTAAGAGAATCTAAAAAAAAAAAAAAAAAAAAACAACTTCTACTATGCACTAGAAGAAACTCCCAAAGATGGGCTCTGAGTAATAAACTTGCAATCAGTTAAGTCTCACCACAGGGTTTCATGTAGAAGAAAGTCCTGGCTTCCAGGTTGCTTCAGCTTCCATCTTCCTGTTGGCAAAGCCAGTGGTGCAATGATGTAAGTCCTGGTATGGCCATGTAACCAGAGTTGTAACTATGTAATACCATGTATGCTTTGACCTATGGACCTCCCCAACATAGGCAAACTTGACCTGGAAGCAATTTGAGTGTCTCACAGGAAGTTGGGTAATCACTATTCTTTCTTCGTCTTCCCCGATCCCCCCCCCCGCCATGTGTGTCTATTATTGTATTGTAAGAACCAAATTGGTGGGAAACATATTTAAATTTCCATATAGCCAATTGTATAGAGATCACATTTCATTCTTATGCCTTTAGGGAACATTTTCCACAATAAAGCACAATTCACATGACTTTTCTCTGTGAGTTAAAAGGATAGATAATTAGACTAAAGAGAAAGAATATATTTTAATGAGAATGAAGGAAAGCTGGAGAAAAATAATTAAAGGTGAGGGCTTTGGATTTTCATCAGCCAGCGAGAATAAAGAATAAGTAGTGACAGAATGACTAAGTGGTAGGAGAAATATCCAAAAGGAATGTGGTTAGGTAAAGGGTGTAACCAATGTTGCCTCAAGTGTAGGCAATGATTTTAAACTGTGCTTGGTAACATAACTAGCCATTAAAGAATTAAATACAGTAGAGCTAAAAAAAGGCATTATATTCTTTAAGACCTCATGTGTGTTTGCATGCACATGTGTATGCACATGTGTAAATGTGCATGTCTATGTGAAGTTTGCAGAACATAACTCATTGCCAGTAGATTCTGACTAAATCTACTTTAGATATTCTCTGAAGTGATTTATTTAGGATCCTGACCAGAGCTGAATAACTCTAAGTTAAGAAGTTTTGTACAATCAAAAGAATTTAAAAATAAGATTACAGTATTTGTTGTTTCAGAATTTCCAGAAGAAATACCCTGAGATTGTTGTCTACATGACAAAAGTACAGCTGATGTCATCTTATGCAGGGATTTTACGTCAAGAGAATTGGCTTCTGCCTCAGTCCTTTGGCACTCCTGTCCTACCCTTCTCACTTCTTCAGGTCGGGTCTACTACCTCTGCCTGCTGCGACCTCCTCTCTGCCTCCTTTCTACTCTTGTGGGCAGGGGTCCCCTTGTACAAGAGATGCAGGCCTCGGGCTTGGGACCCAGGCAAGAAGAGTTGCTGCTTATGTCACGTTCTGCTGAGTTTTCTCCTGTTCTCTTCCATTGTAGTTTCCCACATGCTTGGATTCCATGGCTCTGCTTCCAGTTGGTCCCACACGGATTTCATGCTTTCCTCATTCAGTGATTTTTCCTGAAGCACAAAATTGACAAAAAGAATATATTAAATAGGACAGCTATAGCAAACAATGCTACAGGTTGTGTGGGACTGCCTGAGGAGTTTGAGGACAGTGTATTTCAGTGTCATTGGCTGCATCCTCCTCTCCAGAATTCTGTGGATGTCTTGACTAGCATTCTGGGAGTCCTGTTCCTGTAGGAGATCAGACTCCGAATATGCTCCCAGAACTCTCAGGTAGTGCAAATGACAGCTGCTGTCCTTCACACAAACGAAGACAGCTCAGGTGGACATTCTTTAGGAAGTCTACTCCACTGGTGTCCTCTTACTGATGACTGTCAATGCATTGCATTTTAACCTAGCATATCTTGGAGATTGGAGCTATTTTTTTCTTTGCCTGGCCACATTCTCATGATGAAGTGCTGTTTCAGCAGAGAGAAACCAATTGCATGGGGGAGTAGAATGTGGAGATGACACTGAGGTTATACTGGAGGCAGATGACAAAGCTCACATGCTCAGCCAGACTAAATAGCCTCCCCAAGATCAGGCTACACTGCCTATCCAGGGCATTATGGAAAACTATTTAGACCTTTGTGTGCAGGGAACTGCAGAAAAGCATGTGTGGCCCAAGGCCTGAAGTGCACCTGTCCTTGTCCTCCTTTCCTGAATGGAAGATCCTGAAAACAAAACACAGGCAGCAAGTGCTAGTACAGCCCTGAGTCCTTCCTGCTTTACACAACAACCCTTTTAGTGCAAGAGCAAGCAAGCCGCAGGCGCAAGAGAGAGGTGCCTTTGTCCCCACTGAGACTTTTCCGTTTCAACACCAGGGCTAATTTTTCCTTTCTTTCAATCGGTTTGGCAGTCCTCATTGCCATGCACCGGCTGCCTCCCACCAGTGTGAGATCGGGAGAACTGCCAAAACATTCATCTGGGCACTTGTGAATCGTGAATTGGTCACTTCATTCTGCTTCCTCCTCACAGGCAACAGGTTGTTTCCTTTACTAGTGTAGAAATCTTGATGGTTCCTTGATGGTCCCTAGTGGTATTTTGTTGTTGTTGTTGTTTGTTTGTTTTTCGTTTTGTTTTGTTTTGTTTTTGTCCTTTGTGTTTTAGAACTCAAGATTTTTTTTTTCCTCTTCCTGAATGTCTCCCTCCCTGAACTTCATAATTCGGGGAGTGATGCTTTGATCCTGACAGAGGACAATTTTGTTGAAAAGAGGTGGTAGATTTTGAAGGAAAGTCCAAATTGCCTTCTGCATGGTTTCCGCTGCACTTGTTTGACAATTTGCTTAGGGGGGCGAGTGCAGACAGAATAGATTGCCTGGGTAATTCCTGCCATTGCCAAGTGGTTCAGAACTGAAGCAAAAAAGAGGGGCCCTAAAGACTCCAGTTACAAGTTAAAAATAGCCATCCTTGGGCTCCTCCTCTTCCTGCTCCTGTCTCCTCTTCCAACAGGGAGAGCTTTTGAAAGGGAGTGCCTTCCCCTTGTCCTC
Source organism: Meriones unguiculatus (assembly GCF_030254825.1). NCBI lineage: Eukaryota > Metazoa > Chordata > Mammalia > Rodentia > Muridae > Meriones > Meriones unguiculatus. The sequence goes on along the minus strand of NC_083352.1, from coordinate 140,186,602 downwards.
CCCCCAATCCCTCTCTCTACTCCATAGCTGACGCCAGTTCATTTGAATGGAAAGATTTTTCTGAGCTGGGATAAGTGAGATACAGGAAATCACCACTGAAAGATGCCTTTGTGCTTGGTGTTATCATTACCTTAGCATGAGGGAAACTCAGGGGGTCAGTGACGACAGCCAAGTCCTGAGCCACAAGGGTGTCCAAGAGCTCAGAGCAAGAGAGATGGAACCATTCATCCATACAGCTCAGCGGCACAGCCAAGGCACAAACCTCGCTTCCTAGGACATCAGTGAGATTGTACTAGACAGTTCAGCAGTTTTGCTTTATTATTATTAATGTGTGTGTTTGGTGCATGTATATGAATATGCAGGTGCAGAGGCCAGAGGCTGACATTGTCTACCCTCTTCCTCAATCCTTCTCCATGTTATATTTCAGACAGAGTCTCTTACCAGATCTGGAGTCTGTTATTTTGCTAGGCTGTCTGGCCAGCCTTGAGGTCTGCCTATCTTGTCTCCAAATTCCCTTACCTCCCACAGTGCTGAGGTCACAGACATTCGGCCAAGCCCAACTTTTTCATATGGGTACTGGGATTCAAAATCAGGAACTCATGTCTTCACAGCAAGCATTTTAGCCTCAGATCCATCTCAAAGGTTTCAGATGATTCTTTGCTATGTTGGTCATGATGGTCATGAGGTGAGGGTGGGTATATTCTAAAAATACCTTTTTTTCTACCCCCAAACATGATTGATGCTTTGTATATGCACTAAAAAAGTCTACATTAATATTTAAAAATCTTTGAGAAAAAGTAAACATTTTGCCATAATCTACATGTAGATGTCATTTTGAATTTATACACTTTGCAGTAAATGATGGTTGAGTTATTATGCACATTAGAATAGTAAAATTCTGTTTTACTTTTCAAAGATTTTCAGAGAAATTTTCTTCCCCTCAGTCAGTCCCATCCTTCACAATTGAATAAGTGGCTCTAGGAAGAGCAAGATGAGTCCAATGAGGGAAGAAAGAGAGTGTTGTATAAGCAGAGGCACATCTAAGGAACACTGGGTTGTGAGACAGGAGTCCTGGGACACCTTGGTGTATAACATCATTAGCTAGTTTTGTACACTTTACCTCATGAAGCATACACTAAACAGCCACAGCGCTCTGCATGCCTCAACAAGTGTGGAACATGAACTTCACACAGCCATAAATAGAATAAATGTGGAAGACTCTGTGACAAAAAGCAGGACTTTAGAATCAAATCAGATCAAATGAAATGGGCAGAAGCTTTGCATAACAAATGCCACTTTCAAAGGAACATGTCTCTGAAATTGCCATGGGTTTGCAAAGCCAATGCTTCCCTTTGCTGAAAACATAACAAATGATTGATTTGGGTGGCTTTGTAAACTCAGCTCAACTTTCCTAATCTTTCTACTTCAAACAATTTAATTTTGCTAAAAGTACATGTTTTCTACAGTCTTCAGTCACTCCAAAGGGACTAAAACTTATGTTTAAACTTCCTAGATGAATGAACAGTCATTTATGGTCTCAGTATTAGGAAAATGAATGCACATAATATTTGGGTTGATGATGTCTTTTAATTGAATTATGTTGCGGCTGAGTTCTCATCAGAAACCTACTTGTCTTCTATGTTGCCTCATTTGCCAATTAGTCTTTCTTAAGAACAAAGCTTCCTCACTTGGGTTTCTTGTGTGAGAATAAAATGAAGGCTTAATAAATTCACTGTCTCCTGATCTGCCAATTCATGTCTAGAATTAATTCTGCTCTTGATTTTCCATGTAACTAAAGTAGATTTGGTAATGTCATCTGGAACTTGTACTTTCAGAACAGAAGGGAACCTTTGCTCTAACATTGTCCAGGCTTGTGATTTTTATAGTGAGCAAAATACAGTGTATAAATGCTAACTGAACATAACACAGGTAGCCTGGTTAAAAAAAATGTTCCCAAGTATTAGAATATAAGGGTGCTTAAATCTCAGCCTGTGCATCCCCTCTGTATTCACTGCTCTGATCAGTAATTAACTGTTAAGCATAAAAAAAAAAAAAAAGCAGTGTGCCATTCAAAGTATCTGGTCCATTACTCAGCTTCTTTGTCTGTTTCAATCAAAGAATTAATTGCAGCAGGATGTCGTTAAGAATTAAGAACCTGAGAATGAACACAGGTTTCTAATCTGTTGAATGTGCATAGTCATTCCTAAATAAAGAATCCTTAGCTGAAAAGGCAGTTTTGTATTACTTAAGATACATTGCCTTTATTCTAGTATTATTTGTGTGGGTTTTTTGTTTTGTTTTGTTTTTAAATAATAAAATTTTGTTTTTTTCAAGCAGAAGTTTATAAGGAGAGAGTATTTGTTTAATTCCTCATAATCAACTCCAGATTTAACAATTGCTGAGGACTTGTGATCCTGTTTTTTTCTTTCTTTCTTTTTTTCTTAATAATTTTAAGGCACATTCCAGACATTATTTCTTTTCACCCTTACATTCCTCAGTACACATCTCTAATATATATGCCTAATGCTATTATCACATCTAAAATTAGAATTACAAGGTCATTAATATTCAGTTAGCATTAAAATCTCCCTGATTGTGTCAATGAATATTGCTAGAACTGCCTTTTCTTCATTGTTAAGATGTGTGGCTCTAATTGCAGAGTTCTGTCACATACTGCAAACTTAAGAAAGAAAGCCGATGAAGTAGCTCAACTTATTTTGTAAGAAGGGTTTTCCCAAATTCTCACAGCTGTAATCTGGACACCGTTCAGTGTGACCAGCTTTGCACTGGGTTCCCACAGCTGGTTAGTGTTTTGAATTCCAGCCCCATGAACTCACCCCGGGCCACAGGGCTAACGCTTAGAGCCCAACCTAGAGCTGATTATTTCTGATGACAGAGTAATAGAGAAAACTCTGGCATTGTCCACTCCTTCTAAATGCACCATCATCTGTATTTTTCTTCATCCCTGCTAGGAAGAAAGGGGTTTTAATGATTTTTGGATTAATCTAACCCATGATAGAGACACAAATTATATCCTCCAAGAGTATTTTGTTGAAAGACCAATAAAATAACCAGCTACATTGTCTTCTTTTAGTTTGTATTGATTCATAACTTAGTAAGAATAAGAATAGGTTCTGAGAAGGGGTAGATGCTTAAGAATTGGGACAGATACACACTGAAAGAGAACGCCTAAAACACCTGTGCTGAACTTTATCTTCTATTAGATGGTGCAACCCTGAACAGCCTCAACTCATGGAAATAGTTGTCTTCGGTTTTGGAAAGTTGCTACAAGGGTAATGCTAGGCAGCAGTTCCTGGCAAACATTTAATATCTGTGGTGGAGAAATGCTTTACAAAAGGGCTGACATTTGAAGTAAAAACTGAATGAGTGAGGGGGTAGGCATGAGCATGGTTTTGCAAAAGTCCTCGGGGAGAAAACTGCATAGGATGGCAAAGCATTTGTGATAGACACTTATAGGCGAGGGCCAAGCCCTGGCCTTTGATCATGGATGAGAGTATTTTAGGCTCTTGGTCATGGATAGCATCATAAGTAGACACATGAGCTCCTCAATATGGCAAAGGTTCTCAGACTCTTTAGGTAGCACGATCCTGGAAGGACTCCTTGCAACCCCTGGTACTGTCCCCAGTGAGGACTTCTGACTTAGATGGCCAAGTGGCGTTTGAGACTACCGTTCTTACACGTTCCTCGTGGATGCCCAAGTGGCTCGTCCAGGGAGTCACACACTAAAGCATGGCTTAAGAGTAACTCTAGGCAGCTATGGTCTGTTTCTCCTTGGCACTTACTTCAGAAAAGAGATTTCTAAGTGTAGCAGTTTTTAAGGTGGGTGCTGTGCCATGATTTGTATATTTTCGTAAGATACCTGACTTTTCTTTAGAATGAATGTGAACCTTAATATTGCTTCTCAAAGTGGAAGGAGATTATCTCAAAGCCATCAAATATCCTTATCAAGTAACTCCTTGTGGGTTCCGAGATGTTTTTCTTGCAGGAGCCAGAGGCTGTAGCATCCGTTGCTAGGGCTATAAAGCAGGAACTCTTTCTTAAGGTAAAGAAGAACTGCCTGTCTCCTCTTCTGGGGCTCTTTGAAAAGGCACTTAATCTTCCCAGACATTTACCCAAGAGTAAAGCAAGTTAACAGAGGCCAGCAGCATCACTGATCTCCAACCAGGAAACATGTAGACCGTTAGGAAACACGGGTGAGCAGATGTTTACGGAGCGTGTAATTGATATGATGCCCTGCCCTGTCTCTCAGTCCTTAGTACCATATTTCCTGTTCAAGGCAGTGGAAAGTGAAAATATCAGTTGCTGTTTGACCAAAGTGTCTTCCAAATGAACACATGATCTATTAGCAGCCCTGCCGAGCCTTCCCATGGGAACAGGCATTTTACTTTGTTTTACAGCTAATTTCTTTCTTACAGCAGGTTCCCAGACACATCAAATGCCTTACATTGAAGGCTAAAGTCAAGATTTATAGTCCAAGTTCATGTAATTTAATGTAAAACAACTCTGATAACATAAAGGCTGAAAGTCAACTGTTTTCTCATGGGTTCTCATAAAAAGTCATTTTAGCCAAATTGAGTTTGAAAAGTGGGTGTGCCTTTCTGATTTGATGATGGTCCTTACCCATGAGCCTCCAAGAAGAAGCTGGTTACTCTCTTTTGTTACTGTAGCAACAGAATATGAAAAGGGACTGAGTGATTCTTAGATGGTGTTATTGTTGGATAACCCCAGAATGGATTTTGATACTTCTTTTCTCTTTGGACTTTAAAGGGGAAAAGAAACTGAAGTTGTTTTTATTTCTGATAGTGCAGTGGTTTTACCCATCCTACTCTCAATACCTTTGTTTGTCCCCTTATCTGGCCCACATCTTTCTGTCATCTACAAGCCCCGTGTTATGATGGTCTAGTTTACTAGACTGATTATACCACTTGTATAAGAAATTAATTGGAAGGGAGGTATTTTCTTTGGTTCTTATCTACTCTGAGTCTCATAGGTTTCCAGACTCTTGGAAATAATAGGACTTTGGGAATCATTAAAACGTACCCATATTTTACAACAAAAGTGGGAATGAAATAAGTCTGCTTGAGTGACACACCTAGTAAGGAAGAAGGATGAAGCCTAGAGGTTTCTCCGCATTTTCCTTGGTCTTTTAACTAACTGTGGGGTAAGAAGAGTGTGATTGCATCTTCTTTAGCCTTATGCTTCCTAGATTATGACATAACTGGTCCTTTATTGTAAGGAAGAAGAATAGATCTGGAAGACAAGAACAACACCTCCGGAAAGACACCTGCATGGAGTCGATTATTTGTGGAGATAAACTGCTATGGGATCTCTGAATAGAATTGAAAAACAAAAGAAAATGAAAAGAAAAAAGAAGAATCTGAGAATTGCTTTTGGATCCAAAGGACACCAAAACTGGAGTCCTTCTTGGGAGATTTATTCTTTACCTAGAATTTAGCTCAGCATAATCTTTCTTGGAGAGAAATACCCAGAAGTAGAGAAGAGAATAAAAAAAAATAGCAAGTCACTGTTACTTATTATGGACTTGTTTTTGTTTGCCTATTTATTTATTTATTTATTATGCCTTGAGCCCAAAGCAAACCAAAGTACAACAAACTTGCACTTATGAGGAAGAAATGTGCACCAGGGCCTTGTAACTAAGAGCTAAAAATGGGGAATCCAGACCTCAGCCTGGTGGTATATGGTCAACAATCTCATTGTGACAGCAAAGATGACAGTGGCCCTAATGATGATGGAGAAATTGGAGGGGGAGGCTGTGGCACCGTGTGACTCAAACTGTCTTGTAGGCCTAGCCTGAGGTGGCAGTTCGACAAAACTGCTCCTGGCATCTTTCCAATGTTGTTTACCCTGACATAAAGCAATACTAGTATAATGGTGCAATAAGAATGATTTCAGGGCCTTGTTAGAAATGCTGTCTTGGGATTTACCTTCTCCTAGAGAGGTGGTTCTCAACCTGTATGTCCTGATTCAGAATTTGAATGCCACATGGGAGTATCCTAAGACCATTGGAAAACACAGATATTTACATTATGATTCATAACAGTAGCAAAGTTACAGTTATGAAGTATCAACAAAAGTAATGGTTATTTATGGTTGGCATCACCACAGCATGAGGAACTGTGTTAAAGGATTTCAGTGTTAGGAAGGTTGAGTACCACTGTCCTAGAATCAGAATCTCTTGCGAGTAGGATCTAGGACTCTAATTTAGGGTATCTTCCAGTTAGTCCTTACTTTATTCAAGTTTGAGGAGTATTATCAAGAGCACTTATCAGGGAGCGACATATGGTCTCTTGTCTATGATTCTAGAAATCAGAAGGTTGAGGCAGGAGAATTAGGACAAGTCCAAGGCCTGCGTGGGCTACATAGTGAGTTCAAAGCCAACCTGAGCTATGCAGTGACATTTTGGTAGAGTTATCTGATAAGTGCTACAGCCAGCTTCCAGTTAAGCATAGAAAAGAAAGTTTATTAGGATGCCACTCTCTCTACAGGCATCCTCAGTAGAGAGACATTGTCTTTAAACCCTACGTGGCAATCCCTGATGCACCAATGTTTGGATTTTACCCAAAATGCTTCATTGTGGGAGCAGACAAGGTGGGCTCCACGCAGATGCAGCAGGTCCGCATGTCTCTCTCTTTCTTTTTTCTTTCTTTCTTTCTTTCTTTCTTTCTTTCTTTCTTTCTTTCTTTCTTTCTTTCTTTCTTTCTTTCTTTCTTTCTTTCTTTCTCTTTCTCTCTCTCTCTTTCTTTCTCTTCTTTTTCTTTTTTTCTCTTTCTTTCTTTCTTTCTTTCTTTCTTTTTTTTTTAAGATAAATAACCCTTTATTTCCGTGCTTTTCAAAATAAGCTAGCTGAACTGGTTGTTTTGGGAGGTGATTAGTCAAAGAAACCAAATCCCATATCCTCATCTGATTCCTTCGACTCTTCGTTGGCTTCAGCCTCGACTGGGGCCTCAGCAGCAGCAGCAGCAGTGGTGGCCGTGGCCACAGGGGCAGCAGCCGCAATGCGGATGGATCAGCCAAGAAGGCCTTCACCTTCTTAGCAAGTGAGACGGTGCAGTCAGTCTCCACACACAAAGCCGGGACCCGCTTGTGTCCACTGATGACAGAGTGTGACACTGAGGCAACAGTCGGGTAACCAGTTTGCAGACAAACGCTGGTAACATTTCGGACACCTTCTAGAAAGCGAGTGTGCAGAGTCTGCTCCGTGACATCAGGCACTTCCGGGTTACAGATGCTGCCACCGTCAAACACCTGCTGGACAGTCAGCAGAAGGAGAAGAGGAGGTGTTCAGCATGTTCAGCTGCGTGGACTCACTGGCTCCCACTTTGTCTCCAGTTTTGATCAGCTGCACATCGCTCAGAATTCCAATGGTGCCTCTGGAGATTTTAGTGGTGATGCCCAAAGCCTGGAAGAATGAGGTCTTCTCAGGCCCCAGATTCCCCCGGATGTGAGGCAGCAGTTTCTCCAGAGCTGGCTTGTTCTGCAGGTGGCCCCTGATGGACTTGCGCACATGGTGTTTTTGCCCACCAGCACCACCGCCTTCCCGCGAAGGGACATGCCGATCTGCTGCAGCTGCGTGGAGCCCACCTTGTCTGCTCCCACAATGAAGCATTTTGGGTAATATCCAAACATTGGTGCATCAGGGATTGCCTCGTAGGGTTTAAAGACGATGTCTCTCTACTGAGGATACCTGTAGAGAAAGTGACATTCTAATTAACTTTCTTTTCTATGTTTAACTGGAAGCTAGCTGTAGCACTTATCCGATAACTCCACCAAAATGAATTCCATCATGAATTCAGGTTTATTTCGCAGAACAATAGAGGACTAAATACTGAGGCTTTCTTACAGCCAAGAAACCAACAGCAGAAAGGAAATGCCAACACTTTGACCTTTGCAAAGTCTGGTCTGTACCTGTAGATTTACTATGGCCTCCTGTAGTCAAAAGGACATCTTGTTTAGCTCCCAAATGACTCCTTGTTCCAAAGTTTGGTCATACCACTCAAATGACATGTTTCTCTAGACAAGCTTAAGTATCCACTTTCAGGTTCTATGTCTTTATCTATAAAACTAAAAGGATAATTGCTACCTCACAGAAATTCTGAGTGATGGAATAGTACAGTCAAGGAGGCTGAAACAAATATCCAATATCAAGTTTTATCCATGAGCATTTTATTTATTGAGGCACCATGATTTATGATAATGCTTAGTGTGTTAACTATGACATTGTTTTTGTTAAAAACAACAACAATCCTCCTCCCCCAAACCACTTGGTCTAGGTCAGAAGGTACCCACTTTGTAATTTATTTTTTTAAATAAAAATTTGATATAAATCTTATTGAAGTATGTCATGAACTCAGTAGAAGACCTGTAGCATAAAGCTTGCTGTGTCATGAGTTGATGATTGCTCAAGATGATGGCCAGCCAACAGCCAAATCTAACCAGTGACAGGCAGGGCTTAGTCTTTCCCATCCAGGAGAGACACCTTATCTCTAGGCAGAGCTGTCCTCATGGCTGTTAGCACCTACGTCTAATTTTACTTTCCTCTAAGTGTTAATTTAAATTATAATGCTCACACTATTTTTTACTGGCTTCTATTGCTCACTGTGTTGCTATGTATATGAGTGCACTGTATATACATACATACATGCATGAATGTATATACTGTGTTGTAATATATGTATGTATGTATGTATGTATGCCTGCATGTGTGCATTGTGGTTACTTATGCATCCATGTATGTGAGTGCAAGTTGTATGTATACCTGTGTGTTATGTGTCTATGTGTTTGCTGTGAATTTAGGTATACATGTATACATTTATGTGTAAATGCATTTGCATGTATGTGACGCATATACTTTAACGTTTTAATGTAACCAGTCAGTCTCATTGTCAGGTAGCATTTCACTATAAGAATATACCTACATTTGTTGATTTTATTTCTTCAGCTATTTGTGCTGTTTCCAGTTTGGGCTATTGTGATTATGATTACTGATCCATGGATCTATCTATGTATCTATCTATGTATCTATGTATCTATGTATCTATCTATCTATCTATCTATCTATCTATCTATCTATCTATCTATCTATCTATGTATCTATCTATGTATCTATCTATGTATCTATCTATCTATCTATCTATGTATCTATCTATGTATCTATCTATCTATCTATCTATCTATGTATCTATCTATCTATGTATCTATCTATGTATCTATCTATGTATCTATCTATCTATCTATCTATCTATGTATCTATCTATCTATCTATCTATGTATCTATCTATCTATCTATCTATCTATCTATCTATCTATGTATGTATCTATCTATCTATCTATGTATCTATCTATCTATGTATCTATCTATGTATCTATCTATGTATCTATGTATCTATGTATCTATCTATCTATCTATCTATCTATCTATGTATCTATCTATTTCAGAGAGAGAGAGAGTATGTTCCTGTTCAACTCATCTAGTGATCTTCCTACCTCTGCCTCTTAATTTGGGAATAAATGGAATGGCCCTATATGATCCTTTCTTTCTGCTCTTACTTTTAGTCAGTCATTATTTTTTATTCACTGACAGACTGGGCCTCTTGGGAGTCAAGAACGGGGAAAATAACTGCTGTTGTAACTGATGAAAAAATGAGAAGTGTAGGAGACAGGAAAAATTGGGGATGAATGCTGGAAACAGAGAACAGAAACAATGCTGGGCAACGTGGCAGCTTCCTGGGAATTAGGAAGGGTGTGTGGAAAAAAAGCAAGAAGGGCTCTGTTTAGTAAATATTATTTTATTAATTTGTTTTAGCTTTCTGCATATGCTCCAAATATCACAGGGTAAAATGAAATTTAGGTTCTAAGTGCATTAAATAAATGGAATTGTCAGAAACTGCCAAGAATCCTATAAGGTCATATGGCAAAGAAGAAAATATGGAAGCTATGTAACAGAAGAAAAAAAAAAGGATGGGAATCTAACTGAAAGCACTGTCACACACCAGTGAGGCTTCTGGAGAGGAAGCACACAGAGAGAGAGAGAGAGAGAGAGAAAAAAAACCTAGTCTTCATATTCTGGAGAACTGTGCAGAATGCCTGATTTAGTTAACACCTGTGAACACTCACTTTTCATTGAGGTGGAGGCATTGATGCCCAAATACATAATTTGTGGCTCCTGTGCCCCAAATCCACAGCATCTGGAAGCTCCTTAGGAATTCAGGATCCCAGGCATGTCTCTAAATCTATGTCATCAGACCCTCTAGTGACAGAGACCACATATCTGTGTTTTAGAAGCCTGGCAAGTGTGTTCTAATGTGGATAAAACACTAGTGTGCTCCAATATTTTCCAAACTTTAATGTGCACCTCAATCAGAGGGCTTATTAAAATTAGAACCCCAAAGCTTACATTATTGCTTTACAGATCATATTTGGAAAACAAAGCGCAGAAATAAACTTCGAAAACAAGAAGGGAACAATATTAAAGGGAAGATGAGAAGGATAAAAAGCCAATCTCACAATGCAATCACTTTCATGTGGATGGTTGGGATCATGAAGCATCACTCTGGCAATTAATGAGCATTCTGAAGGTAAAAGACAAGGTTGCTGTATGTAGGACTCAGAAAGGAAATCTGTCCAGGGAAGGTATACACAGGGGCTCTTTCCTGATTAAGATTCCCCACAGCAGAATGCTCTAATATTCTCTCCTGAAATCTGGGATTATTGTGTGTTTGTACATGTGTAAGACCTATTTGTCTTTAAGAATTTGTTTACAGACCCATTAGACACACAGAGAAAGAGGGAGGGAGGGAAGGGGACAGAGAGAGAGAAAGAGAAACTCAATGCCTGCAATGCAGGCAGATTCCCGAGCCAGTGGAGGTCACACATGTCTTGGCTCCAGCCTAGATTGAAGCCCTGAGGAATCCCAGCCTACACCACATTTAAATAAGGCAAACCCCAGGCACTTAGAGTTCAAGTTATGGGAAGTGGCATGAAGCTCCTGGCAGACAGATCCCAGGCCTGGATCTTGACTTTAGACTCTAACTGTCTGACACTTAGAAAATTGTTATGGTAGGAGAAGCCTTGTCTGGTGTGTGTGGTGGTGGTGGTGGTATGTGTATGTCTGTCTGAGTATCTGAGTGTGTGTATGTGTATGTGTGTGTGTGTAAATGTGCATGGCAATCAAAAAGAGCCAACTGGATGCAAGTTGATAAAGATCTGTGTTCCAAGACTTTGCAATAGAGGAGCAAAAAGTGAGTGGGGAAGAAGAAAGGATTGTGAAGTCATTTTTTTCTTGATAATGATTAAGAAAATATGTATTAATACTTTGAGTACATTAAAAAACTGCTTTTTAAAACTTTATAAATTTATTTAAACCTTCTTACATTTTTGAGAGCTGGGCTCAACTTTATTTTGTAGGTGAGGAAACAGGTTACACAGTGGTTACAGGTTAACTAATTTGCACAGTCACATAGCAGTGTTCACGGTTTGTAATACACTAGAGGCAAGGCATAGCTCTAAATCTAAGAAGCTCTGTAGGATTTTAGGTCTACTGATTGGATCAAAGGCTTGATGTAATTTGTGCTACTTAGTGGGTTATTAGATAGTATCTTGAATTTTTAAATAGAAATATTCCTCCTAACATTGAGACTGACTATATGGACTTCATTGATGAATTCTAAAACTGGCACTGAATCTTCCTTTTTACAGCCCATCCCTTATTACAGAATTGTTGGGGGTTGTTCTGATGCTCATATTTTGATGAGAATTACTGGCCCTCAAGATCTGGTTACTGCCGGGATACACCTCTCCGTGTTGTGTAACACTGCCTCCAACATTATTCCTAATTGGTTGAGTAAAGGCCTAGATCCTGAGCAGGACAAAATGGGGTAGGCACGGCTAAGGTTCCCAGGCTTTGGGAATCATAGGAAAGAGACAGAGGAAGAGAGGAGGAAGGAAAATGCCATGATGGGTTAGCATGTAAAGAAAGCACATGCTCTGGGAGGATGGACTCCAGTAATGGCATGGAAAGGCCCAGACAAAGAACACGAGCAAGCATTTATAAGATTATGGATGGAAGGTAGTCCAAATAAGGATGGTTAAGGCAGATAACATTAGATAGGGTGTAGGAGTTGGATGGCATGGTTATTAAAACAGCATAGGTGAAATATCTGTCCAGCCCAAGGTAAATAAGACAATCATAAAATTTAACAGGTGTCTGTGTCTTATTATTTCTGATAGTGGGTTAAATAATGTGTCCATAATAATCATAAGGAAGATAATAAACAAGATTTATCCTAACAGAACTTTATGGACACCAACATAGGGTCTTGGCAACAACAAACAAATGGTGTCTGTCTAATGACCCCTGTAAAAAGCTTTGGCCTTGCTACTTACTTTTCACCAATGAAAAACAAAGCCTGGTTTTCAAGATGCTTCTTATGCTTCTGATAACTCTAGGACAACTAGCCACCCCATGAGACCTCAGTAAGATTAATTTCCAGATGGTAAGAAATGTGTACTCCAATAGACATGCCCAACCATCCCATATGGAATGAGACCCTTACAGCTTCTAGCAGTCTTGCAAAGAGTGAGCATACAAAGGTTAGTTGATCTTGGCCCAGATGAATTGAACTGCCTAGATGATAGCCCATAGCCTGGATATTTAAACACAGGAAGTTTGGGGTAGTTTCTTCCTTTTGGGAGGGTGGTTAACACTATATCTATCTATCTATCTATCTATCTATCTATCTATCTATCTATCTATCTATCTATCTATCTATCTATCTATAATTTGGAGGTTTCTTGCTAGTCCAACTTTCATGAATGACCAAGACCACGGGAAAAGGGGAAAAACCCCCATCTGGTGCAGAGAAGCTTATTTCTACAATATTCAATTTATACATAATGTGAAACAGACAAACATAGAGTCACTGTTATGACTTGGAGCTGGCAGCATGGAATGGAGAGAGATGGGGAGTGGGGATGTCATTAAAAGAGACAGAATTCTCACACACTGAGTGCCTAGAGGAAATATGTAGGACCATTTCAAACTGGGTGCCTTGTAGGAACTGCTCTATGTCAACAAAAGAGAAATAAGAAAATCCAAAATGGTTTGGGAAGGCTTAAACCATCAGGGATTTGGGAGGAAGACTGTTCAGGAGGTTGGGATGAGGGATGAAGTGAAGGAATGGTTCTCCCTTTGCTGTAAATCCTCCAATCCATGAGGTCTGCAGGAAGTTGGCAGCATGTAACACTCAAGAGTAGGCCTGGTATAGCCAGATGCTTCAAATGGGGGCTGGAGGCTGCAAATTCAGCTGTGTGCCCCAGGGAGACAGCAGTTTTCTGCCTGGATGCAGCAGTTCCTGACCCGCTCTTAGCTGTTCTTTATAATTCATGTTTGGTCTTTGTTGGGTTCCTCCTGATAGTACCTTTGATGCTGAAGTAATTCATTTCATTCTTAAGGGGTACATTCTTAAGGACCCAGAAAATGAAGATAAGGACCTCTTACTTGTCCTTGGCATATTAGTTTACATTAAAGAAAGCATAGCAGCATTCCTGGTATACAATGTCTTTTCTAATAAACAATGTGTATGGGTGTTTTGTCTGCATGTATGTCTATATACTCTTTGTGTGCCTGGTATCTACAGAGACCAGAAAAGGAAGCCAGATCCCTTGCAACTGCAGGTACAGGTAGATGGTTTTGAGCCCCTTTGTGGGTGTTGATAATATAACACACATCCTATTAACTATGGAGCCATTTTTCCAGCCCTGTCTGGCAGCATCTTGACAAAGATAGTTTTGGAGTTATCTGAGGTTTGCCCTCTGTCACAGCTCAGGATCTTATTGGCCTCCTATGAGTTGGTGTTCTTATCCTTATTCAGGCAGATGAACACTGTCTTCTTGCATCTCTTCACTTCCTCTGTTATTGATGACTTTTGAAACTTCATGGCATTGAAAACCCTCATGACACCTTCAGAGGCCTCTCAAAGTGAACGAGAGACGAGAAGAACCATGGAAGAATTCAACTGTCATAACTACGGGGATCTGACTGAACCAAGTGATTTTTTAAGTAGCACTAGGTAACTGATTGATTAAATGATTCCAGGAAAACTAGTTAAACTTTTCAGCTTACTGATGAGACAGAGCATGTGAGACTACCCTACAAACATCTCATAAGCCCACTGTCTATAACCTGTCTTGTTGTTCTGTTGTTGTCAAGATTGTGAAGTATACTTTCTTTCCTCTTACAGAGGTTTGCTAAATATTTGCCTACCCTGGGAACCACTGCGGCCCATTGTGAGGTTTCTTGTCTCCACTTCTCCAGACTTTCCAGTATCACTGGAGCTTTCTCTCTGTCTTCCTACTCAAGAATATTTGGTAATTCACCAATGTCTACATGTGGTTTGCTTCTTTGAAGCCTTAATTCATGGCGTCTTGAATCTTGAGTACTTCAGGAGTAGCCAACAAGTTTGACTTTCCAAAACATATCCCTAGTGGGTGTGAAAAATGCTCACTTATTAAATTTAAGGAATGCAAAGAGGTCTTTATGTAAACATTCAAGAAGATAACACATCTTTTTTGAAGTTCATTCTCACTTCAGTAAGCATATAAATGATTGGGAGATGATAGATAGGTTGCTTTCTACTGATGATGAACTTTCTTCAGCCATTGTTAACAGTAAATTAAATTCTGGACAGAAGTCAAGCTAATCTGTTAACTATGGTGTAGATTTCTTTAACTGCAGTGTGAAGGGATAAATGCAGTTCTGCCTCCTAGAAAGGGAAGAAAACAAATCTGTGTTGTGTTGGTAACTGCTTCACTGGAGCTCTCTGAGTGTGCCACATGTGTGTGGTTTAGCTGGCGACCATGGTGTCTGTATGTATGTGGTCATAGATTTGTTAAAACCTCTTGTCTGCCAGGGCAAGACCACTAGTTCCATTTTAATTCTAAGTTAACCTCAGGCTGGAGCCAGTCCTGGAGCTCAAACATAAGTGCTGACACTCAAGCCAATCATCCTTTTGGCCCTAAAATTTGTTCTCTCTCTCTCTCTCTCTCTCTCTCTTTCTCTCTCTCTCTCTCTCTCTCCCTCTCTCTCTCTTATCCTAGGGAATCTGAACATTTGTTAGCAATCCAAAACCAGCACTTACACTGGAGACAATGATTACATAGTTCTTCAAGGATCCCAATACATTCACCATGTTACAAACTGTGAAATGGTGTCATAAGAAACTTCAAATTAGAGGACAATTAGTAAATGGCATAGTTGTAGGTAGAGCATCAAGTTTTACTGTCATGACCCTTTTAATTCTTTTGAGAAATGCAGAATCAACATCTTAAGTGAATTTCTCTTTCTAAAGTGTGGATTTAGGTAGGCTCCTGTTTGTTGTATAACGTAGTGCATTTCCTGTGTATTTTCCCATGCTGGCTATGCAAATGGCAGGTGCTATTATGCAAAGAAAATGAACTACCTTTTTTATAGTTTTTTTTTTTCTTGAAGAAAAGCAAGAAATGAAGTTTCTAAACTTTTCAGACTTATTTAATTGGTATTATGCCTTTAACAATGGCAGGATTCTCACCCTCAATTTCTAAATCTGGATTTAAGTCTCCCAATTCTTAAACAATCCAAGCAATTGTGAGCTTGACAATGAGTTGGAAAATTTTTGTTCTAATAATACTTTGTGGTAGACTTCATGGTGGGCTCTGTACATTGGTTCAGTTGTAAAGTCATTTGACCTATATTTAAGTCAAATACTATATGTCTATATAGTTGGAATTATGACTGTTTGCTAAGATTGCTTGCTCTTCTGAAACCTTGCTTGGTGACTTATTATAGTTAAAGTTGGTGACATTACCAGAGGTTTCTTTCTCTGTTGCTAACTAAGTCTCACACAACAATAGAATCATAAAAAAAATGTCCTGGTGATCATAAAAAAATATCTGTCCTGGAGAAAATGACAGTTATCTGCTTAAAACACTGGCAATCTTATGAGTGATCTCAAAGGTGAGTTAAAGCTGCCAGTCACCACACTTAGTTATCTAGTTGTTGAGAGAAGCCAATGGCACAGTAAAAGAAATACATGGTAGAACTGATCAGATGATTGGGAGCTCCAACTTCATCTAGACTTGTCCAGTATGCTGTGGGATGGGCATGACACTTAGCTACAACATAACTTCTGCTTTTATCTGTAGGATGCAGAGAATGAATACTTATTTTATTAATGAATTACTCTAAGGACTAGTTTGGACAAATAATTCCTAGAGGTTGATGTGACCTCTTCTCTTTTCCACCTCCCTCCCCGACCCTCACTGTCCACTGTGTGATACAGTACAACATCTCCCAAACACAGCATGCTAGGGCCTTGAGTTACAGTCTGCAGTAGCCCAAACTTTCAGCTGAGTCTTTCTGCAACCTCTCCAAATACACAGAAATCCAATATTTGGTTTCTAGCCATGCTGCTCATTGGCATGCTTCATGGCTCCTGCTGCTCCCTTCTCCAATCACACAGCAATCTCCTACTATTGCTTTAAGGTACAACCAAGTCGTCACTTTCCTTCAACTTTTGCTTCAGTTTGTGTACCTCTTCCCCAGTGTATAGCAGTTACTAGATGTTGTGACTTTTTCCCTAGCATCCGCTGCCTACATAACTGCTGTTATTCAGATTCACCCCAACTTCTTTCTTCTTTACTGACTGTGGTTCCTGGAATTATTAAAGGCTCTTTTTATTCCCCCAAACAGAATGATTTTGCTTTAAAAGAATCACATCAGGGTAGTCATGTTCAGGTTGGGCTGACAAGGCATGTGCACAAAGAGATTGCTAAAGTTTGCTGATAAGACAAAACCTATTCTTTCATTTAATAGAAGAAAAAAATAAACCCAGGAGAAAATGATAGGCTTGACAAAGTCAACATAATTTGGAAATAAAGAGAAAAATAGACGCAGATTGTCTGGTTTCCAGTTCCGTGGCCTTCTAAGATCACAGTAGACTTGGTAAGAAATAGTTGACTCAGAAAAATGGCATCTATTTCCCTTATGCTGACAGTTTTTGGTGTTCTTTTAGGGAGTCACACTTGTTCAACTATCAGTACTTCTGGTCTAGAGGAGAAGGGATAATTCCCTAGCCCCAAGGGTGGTACTGGAGTGATGAACCAGCATATTCTGTTTGGTGTGTGGCAGACATGATTAGTTAGTTTGTTGTAGTGAGATGCAATTCCAGAAAATGTACTTGAACTATGAAGAAGGCTTGGTGGAATTCTTAGTCATAAAGAGAATATTAACTTTGATCCTCTGGAAGTCCTGAAGTGGGGGATGACTTTAACTGAACAGAAGACTAGTTCAAGGAGTGGGAGACGAATGAGAGAGAAAGGATAAAAGGGTGACAGTAAGAGAGAATGAGGGCAGAGAATGTGCATTTCAGCTCCTGGATCCAGCCGTATTTGAAACAGAACACCCTGGAAATTTTAGACACATGAGACAATAATTCTCTCTTAAACCAATTTAGTTTGAGTGTTCTGTTATTTGTGACTAAAAGTGTCCTAAATTATGCATAATCTGGCACATCTAAAGTGCTTCTCCTTTTAAAAAATGTTTGTTTCCATATGATATTTTTTAATTTCTGTGAATAATTACACAGGAGTTTTGGGAATTGCCATCAATGATAGTGATTTACATATTATTAATCCTGTCAATCCATGTATATGGTAACTGTTTCCATCGTCTTGTATTTTCTTCAGTTTTATTCTTCAATGTCTTAGAGTTTTGTTATATGACTTTCACATTCTTAGGTTTATTCTAGTGTATTTTGAGGGTATCATGGGATTGTTTCCCTGGTTTCCTTCTCAATGTGTTTGTTTATTTGTCTATTGGAAGGCTACTAATTTTTATGTATTATGTATCCTGCTATTTTGTTGAATGTATTTATCATTCTGTGGGGGTTTTCTGGTGATGTCTTATTCTGGGTATAGAATTATTTCTCCTGCAAATAAATACACTTTGATTTCTTCCTTTCTTACTTGTGTCTGCTTTATCTCCTTCCCTTGTCTTGTTGCTTTAGTCAAGACTTCAAGTGCTACCTTGAACAGAAGCAAGGGTAATGGGCATCCCTGTCTTGTTCCTGCTTTTATTATAAATGTTTTGAGTTTTTCTCCATTTACCATGATGCTGCCTCTGGGATATTAAGGTATGCTCTTTGTATGCCTAGATACTCCAGTATTTTTTATAATGAAAGAATGTTGGGTTTTGCCAAAGGCTTTTCTGTGTCTAAGGAGATGATCATGTGGTTTCTGTTCTTGGTTCTGTTTGTGTGACTGATTACTCTTATTGACTTATGTGTATCTAACCATCTCTGGGAAGAAGGCAACTTGATTATGGTTAGATAATCTTGGATTCAGTCTACAAATATTTTTCTTCAGATTTTTTGAATATGTTTATAAGATTAGCTAATCATTTTCTTATTTTTTGGGTCTTTGGTTTTGCTATCAGAATAATACTGGCATTGGTATTAATTTTTCTTCAAAGTTCTGGTAGAATTCTCTGCTGTATCCAAATGATTCTTGACTTATTTTCATTGGGAGATTTTTAATTACTTATTGGTTACTATGTGTTTATTTACATTATTTACTTCACCTTGATTTAATTTTGATAGGTCTTATTATATGTATCTAGATTTTTTTATTGCTCCTAAATATCAAGATGGTTTAGAATTTCTACTTTAATAGAATATAGATTTCTTAAGATATGCACTTTTGATTCTCTGAATTTTCTCAGTATTTCACTTAGAATTTTATTAATACCCTTCACTTCTCTCTTCCTTTTGCTTATTTTGTTGGTTTGTCAATCTTTTTAATCTTTTAAAATAACCAAATCTTTATTTCTTCGATTACATGGGAATAGCTCACAGACCTATGAAAGACCAGTGTCCAAAAACAGAAGTGAAGTTGAACCAGGGTTTAGAGAACTGACGTTCACTGCTTTTTCACTCTTCACCGAGTGATCTTGAGAAAGCCAACTAAAGCCCATCACGTGAAGAGAACAAGAAATTTAGAAGGAACACTCTTTAATGCGTCATGTGCCCCTCCAGCTATTTTTCATAGCAGTAACTAGTTTTCTTATCAATTTCAGACCTAATTTTCAGTCTCATTATTCATTTACTGTTTTGACATGTTTTTTTTTTAATTCTCTCCCTCCCCCACCACGGTTTTCAGGTCCATTGTTAAGTTATTAATGTAATATTCCTACAGATTTTGAAGTTTTTAGATACTTAGTGCTGTGTGCCTCACATATTTTGAGATGTTGGGTTTTCATTTGCATTGGGTTGTAAGAATTATTAAATTTATCTCTTGACATCTCTTATGACACAATTTTTATTGAGTAGTGTGTTGTTTGGTTTTCAGGAGTTTAATGTACTTTCTGCCACTCCTATTGTTGTTAATATCCATCTTTATCTATCTGTGGGCATCAAACATTTATGAAAGTAAAATAGGTGTGGCCCCAGCTAAGTTATAGATAAATGTAACTTTTGGACCCAGGAACAAACTTTCTATAAGGTTATAAGCCTGTGGAGGGCTAGTGGTCCTCCAGTTGAGGGGTCTAGGAGCACAGAGGAAATGATCAATGTTTTGTAGGGGCCCTTAGGTAGACTGATGGGGTGGGGGCACTCAGGTAGACTGATGGAGGCCAGGCTGGAGACTCTTATCTTATTGATGGGGTGAGGGTATAGATTATCACATAGTTCCCAGGTATCGTAGTATATGGGGTGGCAGAGTGGCTTGGGGTCTCCATTGTTATTCGATGTCCTAGGATAACATGAAGCTCTTGTACTGGCTGGTGGGTAAGATGTCTGGCCAGCACAGAGGCTGACTGGCTCTAGGGTCACCTGGTGTTGCCTTCACAGGATACCACAGTGTCTCTGAGCACTATGGTAGGTGGAGTGGCAGTTGGATGGGCAGGTAAGTAAGCAGACAGACTGGCACTGGAGTTCTGGGTCACAAGGACAAAAAGTGATTTTTGAGTTCATACTATGTGCTACATATATACAAGTGTTGCCTTACAGAGCAAAAATGGAAACATTTCCTTGGAGTCTATTAAATAGGTACAAATACATACAAGAACTCAGATGTTAGCTCCGGAAATATTCTAGTGTTTAAAAATAATAAAATAAAAATAAATAATAAAATAAAAAGAAATAATCTAATGTTCTTAACTTTGACCTGGCTTTAGGATTCTCTCTCACCATAAACACAGAGGACTTTCTGGGATAGCATTACAAAGTCTGGATTCCACAAAGCTTTGTATGACTTGAATGACCCTGCACCCTCTTGCTTGGCTAACCCGATGGAGGCATCTGGAGCCCAGTTTCTCCGATGGCTTCAGGCAGTCGAAGTCTAGCCTAAGAGCTACCCAGCTGACTGGAGGCAAAACAGGCGCATGATGGAGCTCAGCCAGTGTCGGAAGAAACAGAAGTGGATCCAACCCCAATCCTCAACTGCAGCAGGGCAAGCTAAATAAACAGCCATTGTTCTAAACCACTAGAATTCGGGGTGGTTTGTTAGCCGGCAATGGCTAACTGCTGTAATAAGATGTAGAAAACTTTGAAATAATTTCACACAATACGTTTTGTGAGTCATAGGAGTCTTTCTGAACCATGAGGCCTGTGAGAACAATGCTAACTAAAAATAACATGCTTTGTCTGTTGCCGCAGTTAGCCCCTCTTCTTTTTCTATAACATAATTGTAATTGTTAAACTTCTTTGGTTCAAAACCAACACAAGATGGTTTATGTGTCTGTACTGGTAAAGATGAGAATATTCGAAGTGGGTTTTTTGTTTGTTTGTTTGTTTATAAGAAGAAGAAATTTTTTGAATTAGAGGCCCCAATACGTGTTTTTGTTCTTTTAAAACAGACTCATAGAATCATGCTTTAGGAAATCCAATGCCTCAGATAAAGTATTAAAAGTATATTATACAGGACACATGAAGAAAGTTTTAGTTCTTTCATTCAGCTCACATCTGTTTGTGTATATACCTGTGTGTATGTGTGTGTTTGAGCACGTGTCTTATAATGCATTTATTTTGTTACCAGCTTTGAGAGGCCCTAGGGAGGGAAGAACATGCATAAACCACATGATCATTTCATTCAGTGTCTCTCACTCACTTTCGAGTATGGGACTTTCTCCAGGTCTCACGGCTTCTTGCTTTAAGCCTTTCCCTCTGAGTACGGAGGCTGAGTAATTTGTCGGGCATATGTCAGGAGTAGATGAGAAACATGATAAATGTGATCACAGTTGCATACAGTGGATGGGGGCAGAGGTGAGTTGTACATTAACTAAATTTGAATATGGAACCATCTTCAAAAGTATTTGCATTTATATCAGTACCTCCAGAGGCAAAATTGGTTAGCCAGTGGTGCTTATACAGAACTAAAATCCCAAGGTTGGGAAATAGAAATTAAAAACAAAAAACTTAACCTCTCTTGATTTTAAATGACTTTAAAACCAGTCATTTGCTAAGTTCCTGAAACATCTAGTGTTTGTAAATAAAGGTCTTCGCTGAGAACGACATTGCTTTGCTGCCTGGCTGGCGGTGGTTCTGTCTGCGTACTCTGCAGGATTTTTCTCCATTCTCCCTACAGAGGAGCTGTGGGGCCTACTGGTTGTGTGGACCATTAACAAGTCCACGGGCATAGCTCACAGGCCCATGAAAGATCAGTGTCCTATAGTGAGAGAACTGACTTTCACTGCTTCTTCACTCTTCACTGAATGATCTTGAGAAAGCCAATTAAAGCCCGTCTTGTGTAGACAACAAGAAAGTTAGAGGTAACAGTCTTTAATGCTCCGTGCTCCCCTCCAGCGTTTTTCATAGCCAGTAGCGATGGGAGACAGCACCGCTTTGTTTATGATTTTCACCGCAAAATCTAAAACATTAGAGAAAGGACCTCACGTGTTGTTTCTCCTTTTCTATAGCTCTGCCTTGGCTTAGTACTTAATGTCATAGATAATAACCACATAGTATTCCCAATTGAATGTTAATTGTGAAATAATTTAGAGATACTTCAATTTATCATATAAAAATTTCTATAGGATTTGATTTGGGAAATGGAGTTACTCATATGGACTTGGAATGTGTTGTTATGCGACACATTGGCTTTTAACATTTTATCAACTCCATGAAGCTATTCTGACAGCTTCAATGAAGGAATGGTATGATTATCCAGAGCACATGTGTTCCTTTTAAGAGAAGAATGCTTTCCTTTGTGGGAAATTTTTCTGATCAGCTTTGAGAAAGCTTCAGCAATGATTTATGGGTTTCCATTGACCCATTTGTTATTTGTTTAGACAAAATGAGTTTTCCATTGATTGGACATCTCCCCTGATTGAATTAATCTTTGGAGTTGCATGTTAGGATGTGAAAAGAAAACATGATGAGAAGTCTATCTTTTTCCCTAGGAAAGCTTGAGAATAGGACTTTTTATACCACATAGATCTTCTGTCATTCTGTCTTTATGAACAGCACAGAATCTCCTGGAGTTCCTGTGATCAGATGTACATTTTCTGGTTTGAGATGCTTCCAATGACAGTAACTTGTGCAGGGAGCTAATGTTGTGCCATGTGATATTTACTTTGGTTATGCTTATATGATGTGTTGGTGGTAAGTTATTGCAGCTTTAATTTATATTGCTTATAGCATTTATATTGTAAAGTTCACGAATCTTGACAAAGACAACGTAAATGGCATTTGTTCTCTGTATGTTCGTACCTTACATTTGGTCTAAGATACACATGTAGAAAAGTGAACAGTGAACAACTTGATGCCTTTTACAAACTGAGTACCCTCATGACTAGCACTTAGATCATAGGCCCTTCTTGCTCAGTTCCTTGTACCCTCTGTAACTGAAATGAACCCATCTCTAGACTTCTGACATCCTGCCTCAGTTTTAGTCTTTGGTCCCACAGTATTGTTCTTTGTTTTTGGCTTTCTTTGCTCATGTTGTGGGATTCATCAGTACCTTTAGAATTGGTGGGTTATTCTCAGTGCTGGAGAGTAGTCTGTTTTACACATCTGCACTGCTTATTTCTTCATTTCTCCCTTCACATGCATTTGGGAAACTTAGGATTCACGAATAATACTATTAGGAACATTCTAATATCTACTAATGAACATATACTTCCCTTGAGGATATGCCTATGTGTGAAATTGCCAAGTCATGGGTATCCATTTTTAAAACAGATAGTATTAGAGTCAAAAGCAGAATGGTCTAAACTGTAAAATCAGATTATTTTTTTGACACCTGATGCTATTGGGAAGAAGTGAATGTTGTCATGGCAATACATCATAGATCCTAAGAGTTCACATTGCCACTTCCTGTGTCTAAATGGCAGGATGTTGAAAGTATGCTGACAGGGTCATATTCTACCAAGTTGCTTTCAGCCCAGAGCTCTTGCCACATAAACACTTTAGTCTAAACCCTGAGAGTGTTCTGGGAAGTGGCATAAACTTTCTTTGTGTTCTCTTCCAGCCCAAGTTGCTCATCAGTCCCTGTGCCCACCTGAGGTAATAAACTGACAGTTGTCAAGATGAGTCACGACTCTTTTTCAGACACACAGGAAGACCAGGTTCGTGACTAATCGACAAATCCTGTGGACACATGATGAGGCACCAAAAGCCATCTCATCTCAGCAAGTTCAGGCCTGAGCTGTACCTCTGAGCTGGAAAAGCAAGCAATTGGCAGAACGGTTGTGTTTATTTGATTTGCTGATTTGGGAGACATGCTGTATCTTTCTCTCCCTCCATATCTATTTCTTCTAAAAAGCATATGAGTTTTATTTATGGGCTTCAGTGTTTGTCTGTCTATGAGTGTGCTGCGAATCCAGGTAGTATGAGAATAAACTGAACCTCAAGAAAACTGTGAGCCCCAGGTTAATTCTAGTGCATTTATGCCATGACCTTCTTCCCATCTTTCACTACCTGCTGACTCCTCCCACCTTCCTTATCAACATTACAGGATTAAAATGACAGAGAACTTGGCAGTGTTCAAGAGAACTGTAACATTAGGAGGGACAGAGTGAATCTTTGTGTGGTAGCTATTGGTACCTGCATAAATGTTTCTTTGCACCTTAGGCTTCTTGGGAAAGGACTCCCCAGGAACCCCAAGCCAACCCCCTCTGGCAGTTATTGAGAACCTTGTACATGTATGTACTAGCCAGTTGCCAACACCACATATTTGCAGTCACCTATGTGCCACTGGTTTCATAGCATTGCCATGGAAATGACTTTCACTCTGCAAAGCATGTATCTGATAATTTCAACTGTAAGTATTTCCTCTGTGGGTTCGGCATGACATTTTAAGTTCCTGGAATTGACTTTTCCCTTTTAAACATCTTTCAGGTTGCACAATTTGCTCAAAGGAAAGAGGAGACAGGGCATAAACTAGTTGAAAGGGTCTGGATCATTTCATTCTCACCTACTGAAAGCACCATGTTTGTTGTAGAAAAACTTCCAGAATGGACCCAATTAAGCCCAGACAGTTTGATTTAACTCATTTTTAATTGTAACTGGTTATTTTTCCTGGCATAAAGCCATCTAGAATGTCATTTGTGTTTGTTTCCCAGATAATCTTCATCCACATTAATAGTTTTCTAAGTGGTATTCAGATTATTAAAGTGGGCATTCCTTTCCTCTTTCTTGATATAATTTAGTATGGAGATTGAAAGGAATTCTCTTGATGGATTGGGGTCAGGGAGGTAAGTCCTACAGATCTATTATCCCTTTCCAGAGGCCACAGTTACTTCCTATAGAACTAGAGGGTCCAACAATGGAATATTCTATCCTTGTATTAAGAATGGATCTTCCTAACAGTTAAGAAATGAGACGATCATAAACGTCATGTATTATGTAATAAGTGTGTCTGATAAACCTACCACCCAAACATCATAGCTGGCTAACTTGAACACGATAGTTACACTAGCCTACAGTTAGAGGCCACAGCCTATAGTATAGCCTAGTAATTAGCCTGTTATGTGATATAGTGCTGAATATTTCGTGTTATTTTTGCATACTGTACTGAGAGCATAAAGACAAAGCAGTTGTATAGGCATGCTGTGAAAATGACATGGTAGGTTGGAGATTGTAATTCATTCTTTGCCTCAAATTACAGACTCTTCTAGCCTGATCATTATTGCAAAGAAGGGTTCCTCTCCATCTCCTATGGAAGAAGACATAGTCTAAAGGATGAGGGAGTTAATGTTAAGGAAACCACAGAATTTACCTCCTTTAAGATGGTTTGCAAAGTGTAGTCCTAGAGTAGCAACATTAGCATTTTAAGACCTTCTCTCAGGGGCTGGGCAGATGGCTAAGTGGCTAAGAGCATTTACATTGCAAACATTAAGGATTTAGTTTGAATATGCAGCAACCACATACAAAGCAGGAGCAGGACATGGCTGCATGTGCCTGTGTCCACAGCAAGTGGGGAAAAAGAGTTAGATCCCATGAGTTTACTGGCCAGCCAGCCAAGCTGAAACTGAGCTTCTATTTGTTTTTTTTTTTAATTTTAATTTAATTTTACTTTTAATTACACTTCATTTACTTTGTATCCCCCCCTCTAGTTCCCTCCCTCCTCCCCTCCCAATTCCTCCCTTCCTCCCTTCTCCACGCATGCCCCTCCCCAAGTCCACTGGTAGGGGAGTGTTTCTTTTTCTTCCTTCTGATCCTAGTCTGTTAGGTCTCATCAGGAGTGGCTGCATTGTCTTCCTCTGTGGCCTGGTAAGGCTGCTCCCCCTCGGGGGAGGTGATCAAAGAGCAGCCAATCAGCTCATGTCAGAAGCAGAGAGTTAGATCCATGAGTTTACTGGCCAGCCAGCCAAGCTGAAACTGAGCTTCTACTTCAAGGACGCTGTTTTCAACAAGGCAGGAAGCCACCGAGGAAGACATCAACATCATGCATGCATGGGGCTCTTTGTAGCCTCATAAGGTGCATACATCTGCAGAATTCATGTATCACACAAATAGCACACACACAAACATGCACACCAGTTCACACATGAACACATACGTACACACAATGTTATTAAATTTATTTTTCTTTCAGATTCAGAGCTATTGTGGATCTGGTTCCAGCAATTTGTGTTTTCATAAGGCTTCCAGGTAAGAATAAAACAGGCTCCAATTTATATTATTTTTGCCAGCCTTAATTATTAAAACTGTAAGCTTTGAAATTATGTAGTTTTTTTCTTTGCCATTTACTTTCAGTGTTTTTTATTTGTTTGTTTGTTTTTATTTTTTTGTGGTGGTGGTAATTTGTATTTCAAGTAAGATGACAGGAATACAATAAACACACAAAATAGCAGTTGAAACTCTTAAGCCAGTCCCCTTTCTCCAGGCAGACAGACAGAAAAGCTGCTGTGTAAAGTATACAAGTATATTGAATATCTATTCCTTCACCTTGTATACATTAACAAAAAAAGATGATAAGTCTTTAATCATAGGCCTGTGGCTTTCATGCTTTCTCAACTGGCTTTTGCTGTTGATTATCTGAATGAAGTCTCTCCTTGTCTTTTTTTCCTTTTCTTTTCTTTTTTTTTTTGTCATTTGTTTATTTGTTTCTTTTTGCCCCCACCCATTTTGGGCCATAGTTACTTCACAACAGTGTTTGCCCCTCCACTCCAATTCTTTCTAGAAACTTCTCTCAGGGTGCTTCATTAACTCAATTATGGGCCTCTTGTTCATGACAACACAAAGTTCTAAGTTTCAACTGAAGAAAATGGAAGTCAGAGGAAACCGTCTCCCTCTTGCTGTGTCAGTAGCTGTGGCTCTTGCCTAGCTTGTCTACAGCAAGACAAGTTTAGAATGGAAGGACTCAAATAACGCTGTGATAATCTCCATGCCAAGTTCATGGAAAGCTTGGCCATGTGCCCATTTAATTGTTGGATGATCAGCTGTCTGTGTCTATCGGGGTTATAATGAAAGCACAATAGATTACCCACACTCGAAATATGTTAAAGAGCTGTCAGAATATATGCTTTTACCTCTTGAATGGCTTATTATGTTGCCTAGTGACTTTTTCCCTAAAGCAAGCACAGAGAGAAAATGTTGTATTCTAAAAAGACAGTTATAGGTAAGAATAGTGGACCTATTAAAAGATGGTGATGGAGATGCTCAAAGCACACCCAGATGGCTGAAACCTCAGAAACGCAATTGACACTGCAGGGGGAAGCTGGTCTGACATCTAACCCTCTATGTGTGACAATCAAATTCTAAGGTATTTTAGAATGAAAGTGGTTAGTTTTTCTTTTGAAATTGCCATTCTGTAATCCAATAACAAATACCCAAACTTAAGTCTTAATCTGCATTATATTATAAAGAGGGAATCATGCAAAATCTTAAACACCCTTCAGGAAAGGATTATACGTCAGTCAAGAACCACTAGTTCCACACAAAAACTTATTTTCTTTCCAGAGCTTAGAAATTTCTTTTCCTTCTGCTGTCTTCAGAGCTGTAAGGAGAAATGCAGCAGTGCTGGCTGAAGGCAGGTGGAGTGTGGGGCTGGAGTATCAGAGCTCACAGCCCTCAGTCACTCCTCATTCTCCACATCTCCATGCCTTTACAGGGGAGCATTCTTAGCTAGGCAAAGTTAATGTTTAGTGTTAGAGATCAGTAGCTATCCAGGGGGAAAGACTCCACGCATTGCATTGAATTGTTTCTTTTCTCTCCTCCAGACAGATTGAGCCTTTTATTAGGATGAAAGACAAGATCTTGTATCAAGTCCAACTGATAGGCTCTGAGCTCTGCTTGCAAATTCAATGGATTATTATAGTTCTAGTTATTTATCTTTTACTGAGTCTCTTTTTTTAAAAATTTCGTTATTAAAATATCATGCTCACAGTATCAGACATTAGAGGAGTGTTTGATGATTTAAATGATGTATATTACTTCTCACCAATTCAGATATGTGGCATTTTTATCAGTCTAGAAAGTTTCCTGCTGTCTCCTTTCACTCCCCCACATTTCTTGTCCTAGGAAACCACAGATCTGATCTCCATCACTGTAGCTTAACCTCGCCTGTCTTAAACCTTCATACAGATGCAATCATGCAGCACATACTTTTATGTCTGGCTTCTTTCACTCAATGTAATATAAACATACAAATGTAAGCCCTGAGCTAACATTTTCTTTGAAAGCAGAAACCATGAGAGAATTTGAAACTCTTTTAGGTCTTGTGGTTTTTATCAGTGCATTTCTCCTTTTCCTCATTGTGTAGTATTCTACTGTTTGAATATTCCTAAAAACCTGTTGATAAATATTTGGGTTATTTATAGACTGTGGCTATTACACATTAAGCTTCCATGAATATTTAAGTACACATTTTTTTGTGTTTATATGCATAGATGTCTTGATTTCTTTTGAATACCTGAGGATAGAATTACTTGGCCACATTTGGCTTTGAAACCAAGGGTTCATTGCTTTGGAGGGTGTTGTTCACAAAACTGTATCCAGGTTCTAGCTGCACCACTTTTTTATAAAGAAATAGATTTCACAAAAATATAATGGAAGTCTACAAATTTTTTAAACAAAATCATGTCTATATATTTGGTCTGCATGCAGACCTGTGTACCATGTGTGTGTATTTGCTACCTAGGGAAACCAGAAGAGAGTATACACTACCCTGGAAATATAAAGGTGATTGTGAACTCCCATGTAGTGCTTCCAATCAAAGCCATGTTCTCTGAAGGAACATCTTCTTCTTTTCTTTCCCCCTTTTCCCTTTATGGAAAATAGATGACATGTAATGTATTCTGATTATGATTTCCCCTCCCTCTGCTCCTCTCAGTTCCTCTCTCTATTCTCTCCCATCTGGATCTATATCCTTTTTGTCTTTCATTAGAAAACAAGCAGGCTTTGGCCTGTTTGCCAAAAATCAAGTATCCATTGATGTGTGGTTTATTTCTGGGTCTTCTATTAGGTTCCATTGATCCACAATTCTGTTTATATGCCAATACCATGCAGTTTTTATTACTATCGCTCTGTAATACAGCTTGATATCAGGGATGAAAATACCTCCAGATGATCTGTTGTTGTACACTCTTGTATACTAGCATATCATCTGTGAATAGTGATACTTTGACTTCTTCCTTTCTGATTTGTATCCCCTTGATCTCCTTTCGTTGTCTTAGTGCTCTAGCTGGGACTTCAAGTACAATGTTGAAGAGATATGGAGAGAGTGGCAGCCTTGCCTTTTTGCTGATTTCAGTAGGAATGATTTAAGTTTCTCTCCATTGAGTTTGATGTTGGCTATAGACTTGCTGTATATGGAAAAAAGACAGCATCTTCAACAAATGGTGCTGCTCAAGCTGGATGCCTACATGCAGAAAAATGAAAATAGATCCATACTTATCACCCTGCACAAAATTAAAGTCCAAGTGGATCAAAGACCTCAACATAAAACCAGACACACTAAATCAGTTAGAGGAAAAAGTGGGGAAGAGACTAGAACTCATTTGCACAGGAGACAACTTCCTGAACAGAACACCAACAGCACAGGCTCTAAGAGCAACAATCAATAAATGGGACCTCACGAAACTGAAAACCTTCTGTAAAGCAAAGAACACTCTTGTCAGAACAAAACAACAACCTACAGACTGGGAAAGAATCTTCACCAATCCTATATCTGAAGGAGGGCTGATACCCAGCATATATAAAGAACTAAAGAAGTTAAAAAGTAACAAATCAAGCAATCCCATTGAAAAATGGGGTACGGAGCTAAACAGAATTCTCTGTTGAGGAATATAGAATAGCAGAGAAACACTTAAAGAAATGCTCAACATCCTTAGCCATCAGGGAGATGCAAATCAAAACAACCCTGATATTTCACCTTACACCCATCAGAATGGCTAACATCAAAAACTCAAGTGATAATACATGCTGGAGAGGATGTAGAGAAAAGGGAATCCTCCTCCACTGCTGGTGGGAATGTAAACTTGTACAACAACTTTAGAAATCAATCTGGCACTTTCTCAGACAATTAGGAATAGTGCTTCCTCAAGATCCAGCTATACCACTCCAAGGCATATATCCAAAATATGCTCAAATATACACAACAAGGACATTTGTTCAACCATGTTTGTAGCAGTTTTATTCGTAATAACCAGAACCTGGAAATAACCCAGATGTCCATCAATGGAGTAATGGATACAGAAATTGTGGTACATTTACACAATGGAATACTACTCAGCAATCAAAAACAAGGAAACCAAATCCCCATCAAGAAAGGCAAAGAGGATGGACATCAGAAGAAGAAGAAAACAGGGAACAAGTCAGGAGCCTTCCACAGAGGGTCTCTGAAAAGCTCTGCCCTGCAAATTATCAAAGCAGATGCTGAGACTTATGGCTAACCTTTGGGCAGAGTGCATGGAATCTTATCAAAGAAGTGGAAAATAGTAAGATCTGGAGAGAACAGGAACTCCACAAGGCGAGCAACAAAACAAAAAATTATGAGCACAGGGGTCTTTCCTGAGACTGATACTCCAACCAAATACCATGCATGAAGATAACCTAGAACCCCTGCACAGATTGTAGCCCATGGCAGTTCAGTGTCCAAATGGGTTCCCTAGTAATAGGAACAGGGACTGTCTCTGACATGAACTGATTGGCCTGCTCTTTGCTCACCTCCCCTTGAGGGGGGAGCAGCCTTACCAGGCCACAGAGGAAGACAATGTAGCCACTCCTTATGAGACCTAATAGACTAGGATCAGGAGGAAAAGAAGACCTCCCCTATTAGTGGATTTTGGGAGGGGCATTCGTGGAGAAGGGAGAGGAACAGGTGGATTGGGAGGGAAGGAGGGAGAGAGCTACAGGGGGGAAACAAAGTGAATAAAATGTAATTAATAAAAAAATTAAAAAAACAAAACAAACAAACAAAAAAAAGAAAAACAAGAAAAACAAGGGAATCATGAAATTTGAAGGCAAATGCTGGGATCTAGAAAAGATCATCCTGAATGAGGTATCCCAGAAGCAGAAAGACACGATATATACTCACATATAAGTTGCTATTAGACCTATAAGATAGGACAAACATATTAAAATCTGTACACCTAAAGAAGCTAAACAAGACGGAGGTTCCAGAGTATGATGATCAATCCTAACTTAGAAAGACAAATGGGATGGACATTGGAAGTAGGAGAAAACAAGAAACAGGACAGGAGCCTACCACAGAGGGCTTCAGAAAGACTCTACCTAGCAGTGTATCAGAGCAGATGTTGAGACTCATAACCAATCCTTGGGCACAGTGCAGGGAATCATATGAAAGAAGGGTGAGTTGGTAAGACCTGGAGAGGACAGGAGCACCACAAGGACCAAATATATCTGGACACAGGGGTCTTTTCTGAGACTGATTCTCAAACCAAGGACCATGCATGGAGATAACCTAGAACCCCTGGTCAGACGTAGCCCATGGCAGTTCAGCATCCAAGTGGGTTTCCCTACTATGGGGAACAGGGACTGTCTTTGACATGAACTCAGTGGCAGGCTTTTGGTCTCCCCTCCCCACCGAGGGAGGAGCAGCCTTGCTAGGCCACAGAGGAGGACATTGCAGCCAGTCCTGATGAAACCTGATAAACTAGGGTCAGATGGAAGGGGAGGAGGACCTCCCCATCAGTGGACTTAGAGAGGGGCAGGGAGGAGATGAGGGAGGTAGTGTGGGATTGGAAGGGAATGAGTGAGGGGGCTATAGCTGGGATACAAAGTAAATAACCTGTAATTAATATAAAAAATAAAAATTATATATAAAAAATAAGCAGGCTTCTAAGGGATAATATAATATAATATAAAAGATCAAACAGAAACTATGACGTTGAAATTCGACAAAGAAAAAAAACAAAAGGAAAAAGATACAAAAGAAGGCAGAAGAAACACATCCACTCCTTTGTACACTCAGGAATCCCATCAAAACTACGAAACCATACTATGTACATAGAGACTGGTCCAGACATATGCAGGCCCTGCGCAGCATGTTGCCTCGGTCTCTGTGAGAGCATATGTTTGTGTGTTGATCTTGTTGATTTAGAGGGCTTTGTTTTCTTGGTGTTCTCCATCCCCTCTTGCTCTTAAAATCTTGCTGCCTCTTCTTCTGTAGGGTTTCCTGAGCTCGGAGGAAAGGGATTTGATGGAAACATCCCATTTAGGACTGAGTGTTACAAGATCTTTCAGTCTCTACACAGTGTCTGGCTGTGAAGCTCTGTATTTGTTTCTATCTTCTGCAGGAGGAAGCTTCCCTAATGATGGACAAGCAAGGAGCTGATCTAGGACTATTGCAGAATGTCATTAGAAGTCATTTTTTTGCTATGATATTTTTAGAACATTGGTTTTGCAGTAGGTGCCTGAACTATCTAGTCTCAGGTTCTTGGTCTTCCAACCATTGCTAGGTATGTGTTCCGTCTCATGGAGTATGCATTAAGTCAAAATCTGATACTGGTTGGTCACTCCCACAAGCTTTGTGCCACCACTGAACTAGCATATCTTGCAAACAGGACACTAATGTAGATCAAAGGATTTTTACCTAGGTTGGTGCTTACATTGTTTTTTTTTTTTTTTTTTTGGTAGCATACAGAATAACATTTTGTACCAGAGACACTAGTACGGATGAGGTCTCTACATAGACTCCATCTCAACCTCTCCATGTCCAATGGGTTGTGCAAGTGTTATTTTCATCAATGGGGCCTTGTCATCAGTTTGTAGACTTACATATAGTCTTTGCAACAACCTGAGTAGTTTGGGGGTTTCCATGGGACCCTTTGTCTAACAACTCAATTAGACGTAACCCAGTCACAGTACAGGAAGCTTTATTTGGTGACAAGAAATGGCCAGTTGAGGCTCTGTCTCCCCTATTTCTTGGTGTTTTCAGTTGGATTGTGTTTAGGAAGTGTTTACTGTGTTAGGTTTCCATACTACCCCTCAAATGGCCTTTGATTTTAGCTGTTTCTCACTGTATTCCCTCTCTCATCCCCCTCTCCCACCTTGATCCTCTCATTCCGTTCCTCCCGTCTATGGCTAACTATTCTATTTCCCTTTCCTAATGAGAACTATTGATCCCCTAAGATCCCTTACTCTACACCTAACCCCTGTGGTTCTACAGATTGTGGCTTGATTATCATTGACTTAACAGATAATATCTACATATAAGCAAATACGTATTTCTTTCTGGGTTTGGGATACCTCATTCAGGATTATTTTGTTTTTTAACAGCAACCAGTGTCCTTAACTGCTGAGCCATTTCTTCAGCTCCTATAATTCTTTTTAACTTGGTCTGTTCTAGTAGGTTTCTATGCCAAATCATCATGTACTCGTGTCCACAGGGTTGGTTTGCCAGTAAATCTAACATGAATTGTTGAATGCAGCATGAAAGATCAAGTTGTAGATGAATATACAGTATGATATAGACAGCAATCACAAGTTAATTCCCAAGATCCATTCATTACTGGCTTGTGATCAAGTTATGAAATTCAGAGGTTACTCTGTTTTCTTCATATTTAAAGTTTTCATCTCCTTCAACATTTAAATGTCTTTAAACAAGGTACAAATTGAAGGAAGCAGTAGAAGTAGATTACCACCTTTCCTAGTTTCATATTCTATCACAGCATGCTTTTTACCTATCTATTTCTCCGGATAGACAGGAGTTGTTTTATTATCTTGTCTGTTAATGTTTTGTTGAGTGTGCTCAACCTTATTGCAGCTGACATTTCCTGGCTATGGCCATATCTCCTCTAGTTCTACATGTCCAGTCTCTCATTGCTACTTCATCCACCTGTACTTCTGTTTATGTCCATTGCTAAAATTCTCCTGAGAGACACATAGACAACATCTACCCCTTTCTGTAGCTGCTAACAACCCACTGAGATATGATTCCAAGAAAAAGTTTACCTAGGAAAACCAATGAGTTTATTTACAAGGCAATGGGTGAGGGGTTAGGCATAGGATCATAGGTGACTTTAAAGTTGTCACACTGGGAGGACTGGACTCAGAAGGGATGATGGCTTCTCACCAGCTGCATAGAGAGCATGACTGCTCAGTGCTTTTTCCATTGTATTGAGCCCTTAAGAACAAGGGCTTGTTTTTTGCTGTGGAGGAGAACTTAACCTAAAGGTGGGATGCAGATCATCATGCAACAAGGACAAAGATGTGCAAGTTGAGAATGAAGCATAGCCTAAAATTCACATTAGTGGAAAGTTGCTGTGATTCCCACATGTATCCTTTAGCCCCTAACCCAAGCGCACAGGCAATTAGGGAGAATTGTAAACAACTGGTTGGGAAGAGTAGCTGAATACTCAGATGAGGGTCCTGTGGTCCTCTCTGCCTTCACCTTCTAGGAGGGAAAGTAGTCAACAGGCCTGTCTTTTGAGAGATGGACCAGCAGAGCTCCTGAGGATGGTGGCAATTTAGCTTAGAGGATAGTGGTGTAAAACAAGGTCTTACCTCGGTAATCTGGGATTATCTCCTTATCTCAAAAGCACTTAATTATATTACATCAAAAAGACTTATTTCAAATACAGTAACATTTCAGGTTCCAAGGATTAAGCCCTCATATCTTGGTGGTGGATCAGGGTGGGGATTTTTCAGCCTACATCAGGAATTTAGCTTAAAAGCTGTTACTAAATCAACGTTCTTGACCTCTTCTGAGAAAGTAGGAGATAACTGAGCAAGTATTCTGAGATAATGAGAGAAGAAGCAGAAGAAGAAGCAGAAGCAGAAGCAGAAGCAGAAGAAGAAGAAGAAGAAGAAGAAGAAGAAGAAGAAGAAGAAGAAGAAGAAATTCAGATTTCATCAGCAGTTTCTGTAGGTTCATATGATTCTCTGCAATCCTTCTGTAAATACACACTGGGGACACTGAACCACGTATTTGTTGATGCTTCCTCCTTTCCTCTCCCCTTCTCATGGATTCTCAACAGATAGCATTTTCCCTTTTACTTAGTTTGTTTGATCACATGACTTGCATTGGCCAATAGACAGACAGCAAAAGTGACATCACATCAATCTGATGTTGAGGCCAACATGGACTGACATGTTTTTACTGATTCTCTTGGGGTTCTGCTCTCTATCATGGAAAGACCTTATTTCAGGAACTTAGCAACTCTCTTCATCTTCAGCCTGAAGGGAAGACTGAAACAAACTTGAGTTTCTCCCTAACCTGAGGGCCCAGAAAGCCCAGAAAACTCTACTTGAAGCAAGTTTACATGGAGGTTTATGAGCATGAAAAAATTGTTGATACTTGTGAGTTAGTGAGATTTGGTGGATGTTTGTCAGGCAGCGCTGACATAAGAGCTGACAGATGCATTCAGAAATTACATCTCTGCCTGCTTTGCAGCCCTGGAAAGTTGTATTAGACAGTGTATAGGGAACATTCCAAGTGTCCATTGTTTTGTTCTCCCTAACATCTTAAACCACCAGTGAATATGCTAGCTCCCCATTTCTTCTTTCTTGATGGCCTTAGACTATGATTCTAGAGGGATATGTAAACCACAGTTTCACTAGTCCTCAAGAAAATTATAATCAGCCAGCCAACTCCCAATATCAAATTGCTTTTACGTTCAAAAAAGAAAATAGATTAATTAAAACAGTTCCTTCTCTCACTTAAGAGGGAACTCTGACTTCCTACAGCGAGGGTCGGAGTAAGTGATCGATGCCTGGTGTTTCTTTCCTAGAATTTGGGCAAATCTTCTCTTCTAATATTTTGTCTTTTGCTGATTTCAGTGATGTTGGGAGAAGCCGATGGATCAAATTTCAGCCTCCACAGTTGTAAACCATGCACAGTCATGCTGCTCGCTGCAGCTGGGCAGCACCACAGGGCTTTAATTCAGTGGATTTGTGGAAATCTGTGCTAGCCAAAATTCAACTGTGGTAAAGTGAGCGAACATACCAAACAAACACTTAGTATGCCTCTCCACACATTCCAGCTAATTGCACTGGTTTAATTAATATAGACTTTCTGCACTCACTTTCCTTATTGTAATCAGTGGTACCAAGTTATAACCAAGGTCCGCATCTAGAAAAATGTGTACTACCTAAAACACCACTTGATGTAATTTTGTCCTTAAATTAAATTATTTTCATTGAATACTGGAAAAGAAATAGTATTTGCAGTTTGTAGTTGTCTTAAATAAAGCAGCTTTTCTGTATCCTGTATTAGAGGTTCTTCCTAATATTTAAAAAAAAATGTGAGTGGGAAAAATACAAAGAACTGCTAACAAAAACTCTAAAAACAAGATGACACTTACAGCCTTATCAACAGAAAATCCCTGAGTTGGGCGGCTGGCTGCCTCGGAGACGGCTATGTCTCTCCTTTATGAGGTGGCTGGCAGAGCAGGGCGAATATTATGCACAGCCGCCCTTACCTGTGCTAGTGAAGGGCTGGACTTTGTTCATCTGGACATATTTAAGGTCATTACAATGTAACAGATACAAAAGTGATTCTGTCCCATCCGTTTAAGGTTTCCAACATGAATTATTACTTTCTCTGGTAAAGTTAAAGCCAGGCCTGTTTTGTGTTAATGCTACATGAAAGTGGGAGAGTAAAGCTGGGAAGATGCTAAAGTTCATTGCTGCAGTAAAAGTGAAAAAGAAGGCAAAATGACATTTCATTTGCCAAAGGGCTATCAGCTCTGCCTTTGATGTTGAGATTGTTCAATTTCTATGGACTGTGAAAGACACTCTGCCATCACTACATCGTCTTTTCCTGCTGTCCTGAGTACAGTACTGTACTTTTTGCCTTACTGAAGCAAGATAAGTTATGTTCAGAGTCTCCATGGGAAGGGCACATTTCATTTTATGTAATTCTGCCCTTGATTTTCTCAAAAGCAAGCACTGTCTGAAAGTCTTTTGCTTACAGGTCCTTGTCTCACATTAAAGTGCCAATTCTCAGGCTTTTGCTGTTTTTATCCCCTTCATAAATATCATCTCTCTGTCTTTATCTCTGAGGTGAAATGCTACACTGCTGCATGATTCATCAGCATTCATGTTTATTCAAGAGGCTACAAGCTAACTTGAAGAACTTAACAGTTATATGTAACCTATGCACACTACTGGAAGTATATTATCTAGTCGTTAGGCAAAGAAATGCTTGTTGAAGTTTGTCAGTGGGGTCACAGATTTCACCTCTTTTCTGTGAGCACACATGCCAAGCACAGACCCAAGATAATGGTTTCCCATAGAATATTCATGTGTGTTTGTGTCTAACATGGTCAGTTGAAGGTTGGTGAGGTCCCCAATCTGAAGAAAACATTCTGGGGTGGGAGACCCATGTCTTAAATAGATTTTGTCAGGTTTTGTTCGCTTTCTGTAGCTAGCATAGTATTTACTCACAGTTTTCCCCACTAACTTCAGGCTGTTTTTTCTCAGGCTCGGTGTCTCTATCAACTTTCTGCATTGTTCTTTGCATCCCACTCACAGGTTAAGCTCTGCTCCATATCCAAAACAATCTTACTCTTAGGGTCTCAGAACCATGGAAAAAGCACTAAGTAGTCACATGATTTTTTTTTTCTTTTCTGGAAAGTTGTGTCTCAGTTGCTTTTGAGAGTTAACTGAAATCTTTGTCTTGTTTTTCATTTGGGGTTTCTCTTTCACTCCACCTTCCTCTTCTATCTCTGTTTGAAGTGCCTAGTACTAATGCTTGAAATGCCTAGACTCTACTGTCAGTAAACAAAGGACAAACAGACAAAATAAAGGCAGCTACTTATTAGTGAATGCACGCTCACAAGGATCAAATACTCCAATGATCTAATCCTTCCCCAAATTGGGATAAACATTGTCATTTATATAGATAATATGCATTAGAAGTATTACTTTATGTAGTTATAATAATCATAACTTATAAATTAATTATCATAATTATGCATACAATATGCTATCATCAATTAATTGTTATAATTAAATTTAATAATTACAAATAAATAACAATTAATAGAACTAACTAAATTAAATTTATTATTGGTTATATTTTAATATACCAATTAATTACTTTAAATGAAAAATGTGACACAAGTCACATTTCACACATGCAAGCTCATGGATGTTGTCTAGGTTGGTGCTGAGGAAGAGAGAAGCTTCAAGTTGATAAACAGCTGTTTCTTTCTAAAGCCCGATGTTTATGAACTTGAAGCTTCCTACTTCATGGGTAGTGCTGGCATCTAATAATGGGCAATCTTTGAACAGGTCCTTCGTATTCTTAGTTGTCTCTCAGCTTCTCTGTACCAGCGTTCTTCCTAAAATCCTCCAGTGTATATTTAAAAATTGGCTCCTATTGCCCAGGTTAGGCTTTTCCTGACATAGCAGGTATCATGGTCACATCTTTATTTAAAGAGTGAGAAGGCTGAGCTTTGATAAGCTTAGCATCTTGCCCAGGTTGTTGAGCAAACAAACGACAGAGCTAAGACTTAAATCTAGGTCTGCCTGACTTTAGATCCTCTTTTCTTGACCCTTGATCTTCTGAACACCCCAGCTGATCTCACAGGCATGTCTGAACTAGAGTCAAGTGCCTGGATGGCTAATTTAGCCCATTGTTTTTATATTTCTAAAGGCTACTCCAGTCTTAATCTAGCAGAATTTAGATTTTAGTTCTAACCTAATAGATTTCTTAACTCTACCACTACAATCTCTTAGGGTCAGAGATATCACATCTACATGTAGATAATTCAAGGAACAAGAGATTCTAAGTATTGTGAAGAGTTGGTCCAAATTCTGGCTACAAAGAATTACCCTTTACCTTTAAATACAAATCATATTCTTTATTCATTATTTAATATTCCCAAGAAAATAGTTCCCAGTTTAATCAATGATCAAAATTTATCTTACTTTGTTTACTTTCCTCATAATAATCTCATTTGACAAAATAATTTAAATATCATCAATAATGTTGCCAGTGAAAAGTAGGTTTATTTATTGGTAATAGATGTCACAGATGTTAGTAGACACTTGGCTGAATTTGTGAAGCAAAAGAGAAACTCTGTCCCAAAGATTTAGAGAAACAGAGGCTTAACTCAAAGGGTTCAGCTAATAGGTCACAGAGATGAACTGAGTTCCCTGTTTCATCAGGATCTCCAGTTTAATATTATTTTACAGCAGACTGAGATTTTTTTTTTTTTTATTCTAAACAGTCATGTGGTTTTCTGGGTTCTTAAACCCAACAGCTACTTCACTTACCTGAATATGCTCATTTTCCTAAGGAGCATACAGCGTTTGTAACATAGTAGGTCTACAACAATGAATATTGAATGAATGTAGTGAGGACAGGAACCTTCCAGATAAACCCAATAAGGTTCTACTACTTCTTGTTTTGAATCTGTGTTGTGCAATGTTATCCTCAATTCAACCCTAAATCTATTTTCCCAGAAGCAGTGAGTGGTTTTCTACAAGCATGCTATTTCTGGGATCTTGTTTGGCTCCAGCATTTTTTTTTTTTTTCCTTTAAAGAGCCTCAACTTTCCAGATTTGAGTAGCAGCTGCTTTTTTTTTTTTTTTTTTTTTCTTTTCTTTTTTGAATGATGTACATGCTTTTTCGGCCTGTTTCTTTTTTCCCAACCCCGGAGGGATTCACATCAAGGACTGTGATTAATGGCAGTTGAGTATTTCCCTTGCCCTCCTCCACACTTTTGTTGTGGGAGCATCTTTCTTTAGAACCATCCATCTCCATCTATGTCTTGTTTTCTCATGTTTATTTTTTCCGCGGCAATGGGAATATACTTAGCAAGTCCCCTTCTCATAACTTTGCTTGATTTCCTACTAATTTATCTAACATGATTCTCATTTGCCACACATTTTGGCATATTGATCATTATTTTTGTCTCCTTATGGAAATAATTAAATCCATTGATAGTCCTCTATAAGCCAAGAGGGTATCTGTGTGTCTTCTATTCTAGTTCATATAGTTTCTTTTTCCTCTTTTGAGATAAGCAATGTTTGTCTCCTGAGTACAACGCCAAGGTGTGGTGGGTTAGTCTGCATTGACTCATCACTGTGGCTGGATCAACAAAAGCTCACGCTACTCCCACATCTACGTCTTCTGGTATTGAAGATGTGTAAGACCTAGTTTATTATTTTGTTGGTGACAGTAGCAACACCATTTTTTTTGCTCATGTACTTGAAAACCAGCTAAATGGGAAGATAGAATTGAAGCAGCTGATGTGAGCCAGAGAAGCTGAAAAGGGAAAGGTCATATTTCTAATTTCCTTCCAACTTCAACAAAGCCATCAAAACCACTCAAAACAGTGAGATTCTTTCCTAACTTTGCATTAGAAAATTCCAGTACTTTAATACTCTTCCAATGCTCTCCCAAACCACTCCGTTCACTTTCAACAGGTGACTCACTTTAAATAGATGCTGTGCATCTCCCTTCCTCTCATGTCTTCCCTTCTTTGGACAAATGAATGTGTTCAACTGTCCACATTTATCATGGTTCTCCTTCTTTCCCATCAACCACCCTGCCAGAGCGTCAGTCTTCATTACCTTATGGACACCAACTGTGTGACTTTGTGACTTGGCCCTTTCTATCTAATGCTATCAAGCCTGCCATGATAACGATTGCTCCAGGCTATGTAGGCTCCTTTTCTCAATTCCACTGTAGCATTTGATATTATGATATCATGACTCTACTAATTCCTACAGCATTTGCACCACTTGTTGCTACTCACAGACGTTTAATAGCCCATTAGCAGCTGCCCAAACTTCAACTCTTAGCATTTTTCAGTTGACCTTCCATCCACAATAAAACTTATCCTCATTGTTTGACTACCACCACAATATTGTGTCTATCTGAGATTTAGCATTCTATATGCTAATGTTTGCTTGTTGTTCCTTTAACCTCTCTGTCTTCTCCAACCTTGGGACTTTCTTTTCCTTCTGTAATCTCCCCTTCAGCAAATGGTCTCACTGTTTATCTTGCTATGCAAATTAAATCTAAGAAAATACTCACAAATCTTATTCCTTCTAATCAAGTCAATCCTTTCTCATCCTTTCAAGGCAGTCTCCTAGTCTTCACTAGTTCTGTCCTCAAACACTATTTGACCCTCTGTGCTATTGCTTGTATTATTTCCATACAAGTTCTTAGCAGTCACCTAAAAATGCACTGAAATGATCTTTCTGCCTTCATTTTCCCACTCAGTAACATACACCTTTCCTGGAGTAACTAGCAAAAGGTAAAATGTCAGAATATTTACTGGCTTTTTATTACTTGGTTGCTTCCCTCGTAGGCACCAAATGTAGCATAGCACACTTTAAAAGGGATTTCCTGATGCAGTCCTGACCACCTATCTGGCAGCATGAAGTATCTGCCCTGGCAGCCTCCTCAGCGCTACCTTTCTACATTGTAAACCCCTGTTCAGTTTCTCTCTTGCTAGGAAATTCTTCCTTTCTTTCCTTCCTAAGTCACTCCCAATTTCAAGGGTTCATTTATGAAGTAGTATGGATAAGAAGGTAAAGATGATCCAAGTTGGGGGAGGGGAAAACATGATCAAAATATACTGTATGAAAAAAATTTAAATAAAAGTATCTTTAAAAAGAGCCCATTAATGTGTTGTTTATTGCATGAAGTCTTCTAAATCCCCAGTCAAGGCTAGGAAAATCTATCGCAATGTCTGGCCCCAAGGAGGAGCTCCAAATATGCTTGGTGAACTCTTAACTCTTATGATGGCTCCATCATAAGAGTGCCATGCCTTTCTCAATTTAAGCACCTAATTTAAGAAGACAGAGACTTCTAGAACAGTCTTGTCATTTTCCTAACAGCAATCAGTACTTTGTTCATCTTATTCCAAATCTTTCTTCCTTCCTGTGACCCTTGAATCTTCTTCAAAAGAGAAGCCAACGCTAGCAACAGTAGTAGTTGCAGTAACAATCTTGTGAACACCAGTGGTTCAGAGAGGGGAGATAGCTGTGAATGGAGAAAGTTCTTATGGCTTGATCAGGGAGCTCCTGGATGTCACACAGAAAGTTATGCCGGGAACCTTGGAATGGATCTGAACTGGAAATGATGCACAGTTTTATTTGGGAAGGGGCAGATAGGGGAAGAAGGAGACTGCGTGGTTTTGTCATGCTATGTCTACCTCCACTGTACACAGAACTTCATATGAAAGCTTTGCAACCTAAGATAGGCAAAATGAAAACAGCTATTAATACTCATCTGCCCAGGATGTTGCAGTCAATGAGCTGATAAATAACTAGCTACTTTGTAACTTCCAGCAGGTTTCAAGTACCTTATTATTTTATTAGGGAACAACTTGGATTACTCTTGCACAGATTAATGATATGAGTTTGTTTCCTTAATCACTTAACCAAAATAAGCCTATTTTGGGATCAGTTTCTCTTTGGAATGCTTGTCAGTATCAGCAATGTGAAGACAAATTGGTTTGCTTTAATCTATGTAACATGGCATTAACAAAGCACAGTATAATAAAATCAACATGATTGATTACATTCTCCATTGGAAGAAAAGAAAATTCATGTAGAAATTTCTTTGGTAGGCTTTCACAGAAATTACTCTGTTTTGTTTGGTTTTATCATTGATGTCAATTATATTAGGACAGTGTCTTAATACATAGTCCTCACTGGCTGTGAATTCACAATTGTACTGATTCTGCCACCAGAGAGCTGGAATTACAAGTGCATTCCCTGCCTATATTCCTGCTATTTAGGAAGGATGAAAAATGTCAAAAAGATGAGAGAACTTTTACTCTGAAAGGCATTGGAATTTTTTGATAATTGATTACATTTATTAGAAGTTTTTGAAATGAGCCCATACATAATTACTAAATTTCAGTGTCCAAACATTTCCTTATCGAATATGGCTTTCATGCTGAGAATGTATGAATACAAAGAGTGCCAAGTGCTATGCGGCTTTTTAAGTCTCTTTTTAACTGATATTTAAAAATCATAGCTTGGTATTATCAGGAAAAGGATATGTCCCTAACATTTATGCTCAGATTAATGAAAAAGACTCCTAATTTTCCAAATATGATTAATGTCAATAAGTTTCTCTCAAAAACATTAAATAAAATGTTTATTCTAAATTGCATCTCTTTTTCATTCTCTACGTCTTTCCATCTCTGAGAAATAATTCATGATAATTTTAGTGAACCATTTCTTTATTTGGCAATAGTTTCATTTTTGCCATAAAAACAAGATTACATATCTCTTAAATTGTTTCTTTTGCTTATTTGATGTCTCAGTCTTGCCACACACAGGGTGTTAATAATGCCTTCCCTTTCCAATTCTGTTTCTGGATAGAAAACACATCCTTCACTAGTACTTCTGCTTAATCATCTATTAAATAAACAGGTTGAGAAAAGTACTCATATTTTTTGCTTCTCAATTACTCCATATTGGGCTGCACCTCAGACTATTTTATGATTCTTCCTTTTACCAAAATGCTTACTCAAAGTGAATTTTTAAGCTATTGTCTCAAAAAAATTGTTTATTGTATATCTAACTTTTCACAATGTAGCCTATTATGTATCTCATTTATATTTAAATTTGTTTAAAATTTTATATATGTGTACTCTATTTATGTCATTTCATCTATCCCCCAATAGCTCCCCCTTTTTATCCTCCTACTCTCTCTCAAATCATAGTTTCTTTTTTGCTGTTATTCTCTCTCTCACACACATACAGATACAAACACGCATGTCAACATACACACACATCACACACAGAGAAGTAAGCACATTGTGTTTCTATAATACTTTACGTTTAAACACAGCCACATTAGTCCATTTAGTGTTACTTGTTTGTAAACAGTTTAGGACTGGTTGCTTGGTATTGGAAAAGCAATTAGGGGTCTCATCTCTGGAGAAGAAGGATTCTCCTTCTCAGTAGTCATTAATTGCCTGTAACTCTTCCTCTCAGGGCAGGGCCTTATGATAGTTTTCCCATCCATGTTGGTGTGTCAGTTGGTGTTGACAATGTTCAAGTCTTGTTCAGGCACCATATTGTTGGTATTTCATTGGTACAGCTTCC
Organism: Meriones unguiculatus; assembly: GCF_030254825.1. Taxonomy (NCBI): domain Eukaryota; kingdom Metazoa; phylum Chordata; class Mammalia; order Rodentia; family Muridae; genus Meriones; species Meriones unguiculatus. The sequence goes on along the minus strand of NC_083352.1, from coordinate 140,142,599 downwards.
CTGACACAATATCACAGCAGATATCCTGGTCTCACATGCCAACTTCATTGCTACATCTAACTTATATTTATTTATTTATTTTTCTTTTATTGTTATTATTATCATTTATAATAATTTATCCAATCTGTATCCTGGCTGTGACCTCTCCCCATCATGTCCTCCCAATCCAACCTTCCCTCCCTCTTTAACGCCTATTCCCCTCCCATAGTCCACTGATAGGGGCGATCCTCCTCCCCTTCTATATGATCCTATCCAATCAAGTCTCATCAGGACTGGCTGTATCAGCTTTCTCTGTGGCCTGGCAAGGCTGCAGCCCCCAAGGGTTGGTGATAGGAAAGCCTGCCACTGAGTTCATGCAGAGAAAACCCCTGTACCCCTTACTAGGGAACCACTTGGATAATGAGTCTATGGGTTACTTCTGAGCAGTGGTTTTAGGTCCTCTCCATGCATAGTCCTTGGATGGGGTATCATTCTCTTCAGGGTCCTCAGGGCTCAGTTTTTTTTTTTTTTCTGTGTTGGTCTCCTTTTGGAGCTCCTGTCCCCTGGAGGTCTTTCTATCTCCCCCTACTTTCATAAAATTCCATGCATTCTGCCTAAAGTTTGGCTATAAGTCTCAGCCTTATAGCCAATACAGAAATTGTGGTTCATTTCCACAATGGAATACTATTCAGCTATTAAAAACAAGGAAATCATGAACTTTGTAAGCAAATGGTGGGAGCTAGAAAAGATCATCCTGAGTGAGGTAACCCAGAATCAATATATACACACATGGTATATACTCACTCATAAGTGGTTATTAGACATATAATATATAGGTTAAACACACTAAAATCCACAGCCCTAAAGAAGCTAAACAACAAGGAAGACCCTAGGGAAGATGCTCAATCTTCACTCAGAAGAGAAAATGTGATCGACATTGGAAGCAGAAGACAGGGAACAGGACAGGAGCCTACCACAGATGGCCTCTGAAAGACTGCTGATTGAGCTGTTGAAGCAAAGGCTGAGACTTACAGTCATTTACATTTATTAGTTGTTTGAAAAATACTCAAACACTATTTTGGATACTTCATTATTTTATATGTTAGAAGATTCAAAACTTGTCTTAATTTTTAAATGTAAATTTATAGTGGCCAATATTTATTGTAATTCATGATGGTTTTATAAAGACATTTTTTAAAAGTATATCACATACTTTCACCATATTTACCTCCAGAATCTTTCTCCCTGATTGCCTATAGAATGCCTTTTCTGCTTTCATAGCCTATTTGTGTTGATGATTTTGTGTGTCTCTACAAAAATCTAGAAATGAATGTGAGATATGTGTCCACCTTATTCTTTATAGTATGATGGCCTCCAGGTACATCCACAGTCCTGAAAGTGATATCATTTCATTCTTATATATGACTGAATTGAACACATATATCACATTTCCACATTCACTCATCTGTTGACAGATATGCTGATTCTATATTTCATAGTTGTGACTATTACCACAATAAATGTGAATGTGCCAATATGTGGTATATTGATATAGGGTCTCTTGGTATAGATCCCAAAGGAGCATAGGTAGGTAATATATTCTATTTTTAGCTCTTTGTGGAACATGAATATTGGTTTTCATAGTGACTAGAATAATTTTTATTCTTTTTTAATTTTTTTTAACTTTTATTATTTACACTTTATTCACTTTGTATCCCTCCATAAACCCCTCTCTCCTCCCCTCCTCATCCCACCTTCCCTCCCCCTTCTTCACGAATGCCCCTTCCCAAGTCCACTGATAGGGGAGGTTCCCCTCTCCTTCCTTCTGATCTTAGTCTATCAGATCTCATCAGGAGTGGCTGCATTGTCATATTCTGTAGCCTGGTAAGGGGGGAGGTGATCAAAGAGCAGGCCAGTCAGTTCATGTCAGAGACAGTCCCTCTTCCCATTACTATGGAGCACATTTGGACACTGAACTGCCATGGGCTACATCTGTGGAGGGGTTATAGGTTATCTCCATGCATGGTATTTGGTTGGAGTATGAGTTTCTGGAAAGACCCCTGTGTTCAAATTTTTGGTTCTGTTGATCTTCTTGTGGAGTTCCTGTCCTCTCCAGATCTTACTATTTCCCACTTCTTTCATAAGATTCCATGCACACTGCCCAACAGTTGGCCCTAAGTCTCAGCATCTGCATTGATAGTCTGCAGGGTAGACTCTTTTAGAGGCCCTCTATGGCAGGCTCCTAACTTGTTTCCTGTTTTCTTCTTCTTCTGATGTCCGTCCTCTTTGCCTCTCAGGATGGGGATTGAGTATTTTAGTCAGAGTCCTCCCTCTTGATTAGTTTCTTTAGGTGTACAGATTTTACTAGGTTTATCCTATATTATATATCTATATGCTTCTGGGACAACTCACTCAGGATAATCCTTTCCAGTTCCCACCATTTACCTGCAAATTTCATGATTTCCTTGTTTTTCATTGCTGAGTAATATTCCATTGTGCAGATGTATCACAATTTCTGTATCCATTCTTCAGTTGAGGAGCATCTGGGTTGTTTCCAGGTACTGGCTTTTACAAATAAAGCTGCTACAAACATGGTTGAGCAAATGTCCTTATTGTGTACTTGAGCCTCTTTTAGATATATGCCTAGGAGTGGTATAGCTGGATCTTGAGGAAGCGCTATTCCTAGTAGTCTGAGAAAGCACCAGATTGATTTCCAGAGTGATTGTACAAGTTTACATTCCCACCAGCAGTGGAGGAGGGTTTCCCTTTCTCCACAACCTCTCCAGCATGTATTGTCACTTGAGGTTTTGATCTTGGCTATTCTGATGGGTGTAAGGTGAAATCTCAAGGTCATTTTGATTTGCATTTCCCTGATGGCTAATGAGGTTGAGCATTTCTTTAAGTGTTTCTCTGCCATTTGATATTCCTCTACAGAGAATTCTCTGTTTAGCTCTGTTCCCCATTTTTAACTGGATTACTTGGTTTGCTGCTTTTCAGCTTCTTTAGTTCTTTATATATACTGGATATTAGCCCTCTGTCAGATAAAGGGTTGGTGAAGATACTTTCCCAATCTGTAGGCATTCATTTTGTTTTGAGGACAGTGTCCTTTGCTTTACAGAAGCTTTTTAGTTTCATGAGGTCCTATTTACTGATTGTTGCTCTTAGAGCCTGTGCTGTTGGTGTTCTGTTCAGGAAGTTGTCTCCTGTACCAATAAGTTCTAGGGTCTTCCCCACTTTTTCTTCTAACCGATTTAATGTGTCTGGTTTTATGTTGAGGTCTTTGATCCACTTGGAATTTAGTTTTGTGCAGGTGATAAGTATGGATCTATTTGCATTTTTCTACATGTAGATATCTAGTTAGACCAGCACCATTTGTTGAAGATGCTAGCTTTTTTCCATTATATGGTTTTGGCATCTTTGTCAAAGATCAGGTGTCCATAAAGTGTGTGGGTTTATTTCTGGGTCTTCTGTTCGGTTCCATTAATCCACCATTCTGTTTCTATGCTAGTACCATGCAGTTTTTATTACTGTTGCTCTATAGTACAGCTTAAGATAGGGGATGGAGATACTTCCAGAAGATCTTTTATTGTAGAGGATTGTTTTAGCAAATCTGGGTTTCTTGTTATTCCATATGAAGTTGAGAATTTTTCTTTCCAGGTCTGTAAAGAATTGTGTTGGTAATTTGATCTAATTTTCATTCTTTTTTTTTTTAAGATTAGAGATACAATTTATTTTCATTATATATGGATTTGTGTGCAATGATTATTGCATTAAAGAATTTTTTTTCTTTCTTCCTTTTTTCCCCCACCTTAGGGAAAAGAAGTGGATTACAAAACTAGCTTTGTTGAAATAGCTGTGGATTCAATGCTTTGCATATCTTTTGGGAAGGATATGGTCAATCTTTATTCCTGGAAGTTTTTTTTTTCAATGCAGTTTATTCAGGAACCTTGAACAATCATCTGACCCTGGGGAAAGCCAGCCCACAGCTTAAATAGCCTCTGGGTAGCCAACCCAGGCGTACCACGTGGGCAATGCAGATAGGTCCACATACATGGAAGCAAGCCAGATCCTCAGCCTTAGCCAAATGTGGAATTGTTCGTGACAGAGAGCACTCACCATCGGGAAGGTGGAAGGCGGAAACCAGCTCCATCTTTAAGGCACAGCATTCCACAGCTCTCTACAGTTCCCCCTTTTTGTTTTAGACGCATCAAGCAAGAGTAGAGGTCTGATCTCTGATATTAGAAATAAATTGGGACTTTGTACCGATGTTCATTTAGGTGTCATCCACCCAAAGAGCATCAGACCCGTCCTTAGTCAATTGGCATGGAGCACGTCTCGCCCCTGGGGGCAATGGTCTCCTGAACCTACTCAGACCTCGGACACCACCACTGCTAGTTCTAGAACTGACGCAGGATGTTTCAACGAGGGGGTTAAGGCTTCTCATAATATTTCCTATAAGCCCACACCTGTTTGTCTATATCCCCCATTTTTATTCATTATTAGCCAGATAGAGCCAAGTAATTGTGGTAATGATACTTGCTTTTTTGCCCAATGCTGGAATGCTAGTAAATTTAGGTATGCCCTGGTTACTCGCATGCCTCACTGGGTGCCTGTGCCCGTTGATGCACCTCACGCTATGACTCTCTTCAGACAGAAAAGGGATCTTGGAACTACAGCCACCATTGTTACTACCATCTCATTGGTGGCTGTTGGAGCTACCACCAGGGCATTAGCCATGAGTCATACTGGGCAGACTGCTCAGACCCTGAATAATCATTTAGCCAATGTAGCTCATGCCTTAGTTGTACATAAAGGAATTAATGCTCAACTAAAAGGAAGCTTGATGGTGTTCAATCAGAGGATTGACCTCTTGCAGGAGCAAATTGATACCCTATGGCAAATCGCTCAACTTGGCTGTCAATGAAAATATGCTGGACTTTGAGTCACTAGCATATAACATGAGAATTTTTCCTGTGCTGCAAATCTGTCTAAACAATTGTCGAGCTATATTTTAGGTAATTGGACTGGAGAATTCGATACTACGATGGAGCAGCTGAGAGTGGCCATTGTCACGGTAAATTCTACCAGAGTGGACGCAGGACTAGCCACAGGATTATCATCATGGATTGCTGCAGCCATGAATCATCTGAAGGAATGGGTGGGCATGGGAGCGTTAGCAGGTCTTCTGGTGTTGGTCTCCTTGGTTTGCCTGTGGTATATATGCAAGATTAGAGTCTCACAACAGTGTGATGCAGCCATGATCATTCAGGCCTTTACAGCCATTGAAGCAGGACATTCGCCCCAAGCATGGTTGGATACCATAAAAAGCTAAAATGTTAAGCTCAGGATGCGAGGCTAAGCACTGCACTCAGGGTCAGCCGCTTTGGACCCAGAGAAGAGCATGTCTGATTGCATGCGGGTTGATACCCCAGGTCCCGCCTCTAATTTTAATTCTTAACAGCAGCACATAAGAGTTCCCTTTCTCATATACCCTCACCCAGCATTTTTTGTTATTTGTTTTCTTGTGACAGCTTGTCTGACTGGGATGACATAGAATCATAGTGTTGTTTTAAGTTTTGTTTCCCTGATGGCAAGGATGCTGAACATATTTTCTATGTCTTTATTAATACTTTTACTTCATCTTTTGAGAACTGTCTGTTCATTTCATTATCCCACTTACTGATTGGCTTATTTGACTTTGTAGTTTTTAGTTGTGTGAGTTTTTTATATAGTTTTAATATTAATTCTCTACTTGATTATGGCTAGCAAATATTTCTACATTTGCTAGGCTGTCCCTGACTTTATTATTTCATTTTCTGTCCAAATGCATGTGGATTTTATGTAATTCCATTGGTCATGTGTTTGTTCTCTTTCCTAAGGTACTGAGAGTCTTTGCAGAAAGCCTTTGCCTAGGCATCTGTGTTGAAGTGTTTTCTTCTAAGACTCACAGAGATTCTAGTCTTATGTTAAGGACTTTGAGTCATTTTAGGTTGATTCTTGTCCAGAGCATAGGAAAGAAACCAAGTTACATTAGTCTATGAATAGATGTCATTTTGGCATTGATACATATACACACGCATGCACACACGCAAAAACACACACATAAATGAACAATAGTATTGGATCAAGAAATAAACCCATGCTGCTACAGCCATCTCATTTTAACAGAAATGCCGATGCACACTCATTTTTTTTTAAATCATGCCTTAACTAGATATGCAATTCTTGTTAAAGGAAATTTTTTCCTAAATAATTTAGCAGTAATGTTTCATTGTTTCCTAGTCAGTTCTTGGAATTGCTGGAAATCTCCTATTAGTTTTATCTCTGTTATTGTTTTTTTTTAAGAAAGCTTTATTCTTTTTCAATTATTTTATTTTCTCTTGCAAACATATGATTATTATATCAATCTTCAGCTTTATCAGATATGCCCAGAGATGAGTCTATCTGCACTTTCATCAGATGAGCCCATAGGTGGGTCTACTTTATTACTCCTAATCTACAGCTAGTGAGTTCTCAGAACTCCCCAATATAAGCATTCTCACTAACAACATGGTGGGAGATTGATGAACTTTCCCCACACTGTCCTTCTGAAGCTTTTATTAGATATTTGAAAGCTTCTCAGTTTATTTCCCATAAATCGCTAATATTGTTGTTACTATTGAAATACAATTCACCATCATAAGAACATACCCTAAGTGTTTTTGAGTAGTGGCTTAAGTAAAGTGATTTTTATTACATTCTAAAAGTTTTGCAACAATAATTATTATCTAATTTGAGAACATTTTCATGAGCAGAAAAGAAAATTATGCATAATTAGTTGTCTGTACCCTTTCCTCATTGCCCCAAGCCCTGGAAAACAATCAGCTACTTTCTGTTTATATAGAATTGCCCAATGTCAACCCATGTTGTAATACAAGCCAGACTTTATTACTTTGTATCTGTGAGTAGTACTCTGTTGATTGAATAGACCTCATTTTATTTGTCCATTCACTGGATTTGAGTTTTTTACTTTGGGGCTATGATGAATGATACTGGTGCCTTAATTATTCATAACAACGTTTCTGTGTAAGCACGTGCTTTCAATTCTCTAACTAGATACTCTCTTCTAGAAGTAGAATTTCTGGGTCTTAATGTAAAACAATGCTTTGATTTTTTTGAGGAACTGTCCATCTTCCAAAATTAGGTGTACCATTGTACATTCTTAAGAACAATAACTAAAGATCCCAATTTCTCTACATCCTAGATGATATTTTTCACTCTTGCCTGTCCCAGTAAGAATTATGTGACATCACATTGTGGTTTTGATGTGCATTTTTGTATGACTAAGGAAGCTGATTCTCATTTCATCACTGTAGCACTTGTATATCTTCTTTGAATAAATGCCCATCCAGGGTTTTTGCGTTTTTAAACTGGATTGCCTTATTGTTGCATTTTAAGAATTTTCAACTTCTTACCATGTATACTGGAGTCTTTTGTGGTCCTAGAATAATAATATTTTATAATTACTGAATATTATCAAACTATCTAGTATCTACATAGATACTAGACTCTTGATAATTATAAAAAAATTCCAGTCTACTAAAGCTTTTGTTTTGTTTCACTCTATTATTATTATTATTATTATTATTATTATTATTATTATTATTATTTTACTTCGGTCATTATTTACAGAGCCATGCTTAGATCTTTCATTATAGTGTCACTTCATCATTGACTTACTTCTCCAGGAAAATATTTATAGAGTATCTCAGCTAGTCTGGTGAAAAATTAATGTCTCTTTGCCCCAACCTACTCATATAAGGTTATACGTTGAATTAAGTCTGCCCTGAAATGTATTTCCAGAAATTAAGTTAGGTTTGTTGTTTGATTATTTGCTTGTTTTGGAGTTGTTTTGTTTTGTTTTGGTCTGGAGATTTCTAAGATCAGATGTTTGCTTATACAGCATAATCCAACAGGGCATCTGGGCACCTGGTCACAGCAAGACTAAGAAAGACTTTTGGTTTATAAAAAAGGCTCCTTTAAGTTCTGGTAACCTCCCACATGTTGATAGTAGAGGTTAGCCATGGGGCTGAATTGATGGTAACCTGGCAAAATGCTTATATATATATATATATCTGTAGAAATGCGTGTTTAGTGAATGACTTACATGGCTTCTAGCTTTTGCCAAGGAGCAGAAAATGATTCAACTCACATGTTTGATACACACTTTTGTTTTTTTTCTAATTTATTTACCATTTTTAAATTTTAAAATATTTACACACTTAATGATACATATATAAGATATATGTGCATGTGTGTGTGTCTGTACATGATGTTAAACCACATAGGGTGATAGAGTTTCTCCCAAGAGTCATGTAATATACAGCAAAAACCCTGTGCCAGGCATGGGAAACCTCCATCCTCTTGAGTTCTTGATTGGGCGAGTCCAAGAAATGCTCAGGATAATATGGTTTGTTACCATTGCCCTCATTGTCTTCCAGAACTTGGAGGTCAAGCCTCATGACAGAAGACACCACATGCTTTGGACACAAAACTTGCAGAAATTAACCTCAAACTTGACTGAAAGTTTTTTCTCTCAGGATTGGCTCTCAGTATTGGAAGGTGCTATGCAAAGAAGAGTGGTGATTTGTAATAGTTCTACCTAGCTTTAAAGCCTACAGACCACAGAAGGGACCAGCATAGTAAGACATACCCAATGGCTTAATAGTGACCTTATATCAAGGGGTAACCAACAGTTGTCTAATTTGATTTAAAACCCACTTACTAGAAAAGTTTTTATGCCAAGTACTGTAAACTTAATCTGTTGCTGCTAGCAGGAGAGTTTATTGACCATAGAGGAGAACTTACTATCTTAATTTTCCTATGAACTTTATTTCTAATTGTGTTTTACACGTTTATCCTTCTAACCACAGATAATGGTGATTCGTGCCACTTATCAAAGAAGCTTCTATGTGCAACACATGGAACTATTATAGAGATCTACAGCAGCTTAAATGCAGAGCATCAGTGCCTTCGAGATGCTCAACTCCAGTTACCACATCTGTAATGCAACTCCCACAACTAAGACTCAGGGAAAATTACAGTAGAAGGGGTGCAAAAGAGCCTGAGAACCAGAAGTGGTATCCAGTAAAAACGATAGGAAATCTGCACCCATGAAATCTCAAGACGATGGTTGCCTGGACAAGACCTACATAATAACAACACTAGTTGACATGAAAAGGAGAAATTCCACAGTCTCACCCTCAGATGAAGAGCTGGTCAATGGCTGCTGAGAGATAGAGAATCAGTTCCTTCTGGGAGGAGCTTACACATTAGCCATCCAATCACAAGTGGCCAGCTTCAGACACATGTATAAATAAGTAATGCTAAACAGGCTAAGTAGATGGTATAAACATGCAGCACATACACACCACTCTTACATATTGTTTCATAATATACATATGTAACAATAACAAAGGAGAAGAGGTCATGAATTTAAGAGTGAGTGATAGGGCACGGGGGAGGTACGAGAAGGGAGAGATGGAGTAATATAGATGCAGTGCTTGTATATAGAGCTCTCAGAAAAATAACTATGAGGGCCATTGAAAAAATATTTATACACACAGGGGATTTTGTAATATTTTTCTCTTGGCAAAGTTCCCATGCAATAACATAGGAAGTAGAATATTTTTAAAGAATCATCTTGAGTACCACTATTGATGAATTAGAAGTACTAATATGGTAAAAATCTGAGGACCCTGGCTGTTTTTGTACCCTAAGACTGTCCATCCTTGTTTCTGCCACCTTTGGATACACCACTGAGTAGGTTGACCTCTGGGTGCTGAAGAGCTCTTTGTTTTTCCTCCTGATATGTTGGAATGTGAAAGAACAGTAGGCCTTTGCTCTGCTGCATTCCTCTGGGACCCTTCCAACTCCAGCTCATTAGAAACACCCCCGAGTCTGAGGACTATGATGTCATATGTCAAACCAATGAAGTAATTGTGGTAGGCCAAGGCAAAGAACTATTTTATATTTTTTAGCTTTGGGAATTTTTCTCATATTGTTTCAAATGGAACCCCCTCCTCTTAACTAAGAACTACTACACGTGGATTTCCGGGGTCAGACAAAATAGAGGTTGTTGTACGGGGTCAGCTTGGAAGGAGCTTAAGGGACATTTATACAGATGACCACTCTCTTTCCTAGCGAGGTATGTGGTATATTAGTCATATTCTGGAGGAGTGAATGAGAAGACTACAAGGAGCTCTTCAGGGGATTCTTTTGCATTTGTAATAATCAAAGAAAATAATAGGTGTATCTGCTACAACAAATAATCCTTTGTATAAATAATTTTGGAGGGAAAATTTATGTCAGATGAGTTTTATTAAGTAATATTTTCTTTTTCTTTTTTTAAATTAATTTTATTTTTTATTATTAGTTACATTTTATTAACTCTGTATCCCAGCTGTATCCTGCTCCCTTATTCTCTCCCAATCCCACCCTCCCTCCTTCCTTCATCTCCTCCCTGCCTCCTCCAAGTCCACTGAAAGGGGAGGACCTCCTCCCCTTTCATCTGACCCTGTTTTATCAGGTATCTTCAGGACTGGCTGCAAAGTCCTCCTCTGTGGCCTAGCAGGACTGCTCCTCCCTTTGGGTGGGTGGGGGGGCGGTGTCAAAGAGCCAACTGTTGAGTTCCTGTCAGAAATAGTCCTTGTTCCCCTTACTATGGGAAACCAAATGGTTACTGAGCTACCACAGGCTTCATCCGAGTAAAGGTTCTAGGTTATATCCATATATGGTCCTTGGTAGAATGTCAGTCTCAGAAAAGACCCCTGTGCCCAGATATATTTGTCCTGGTGGAGCTCCTATCCTTTCCACATCATACTAACTCCCCTTCTGTCGAAGGTTTGGTTATGAGTCTTAGTATCTGTTTTGAAACACTGATAGGTAGAGTCTTTCAGATGCCTTCTGCAGTAGACTCCTGTCATACGTCCAATGCACATCCCATTTGTCTTTTTAAGTGAGGATTGATCATCTTACCCTGTATCTTCTTTCTCATTTATCTTCTTTAGGTGTACAGATTTCATTATGTTTATCATATCTTGTAGGTCTATGTAAGCGAGTATATACCATGTTAAAAATATTTTCTTTTTAAAAATAATTTATTTAATTTTATTTTATGTGCAATAGTGTGAAGTTGTCAGATCCCTTGGAATTGGCATTACAGACAGTTGTGAGCTGCCATGTGGGTGATGGGAATTGAAGCCACATCTTTTGGAAAAGCAGACAATGATCTTAACCACTGAGCCATCTCTCCAGCCCCAAGTAACATTTTCTTGTAATTAGATTTGGGGTAAGCAACATAGGCAATGATTAATTCTTAAGTTTCTTTTTTTAATTTTTATTTTTTATATTAATTACAGTTTATTTACTTTGTATCCCAGCTGTAGCCCCTCACTCATTCCTTCCAATCCCACCCTTCTTCTCTCATCTCCTCCCTGCCCCTCTCTAAGTCCACTGATAGGAGAAATCTCCTCCCCTCCCATCTGACCCTAGCTTATCAGGTCTCATCAGGACTAGCTGCAATGTCCTCCTCTGTGGCCTGATAGGGCTGCTCCTCCCTGGGGGGTATATGAGGGGGTATATATATATATATATATATATACCCCAGGTATACTCCCTGGGGGGTGGGGAGACTGAGGTAGCCTATGGCAGCTCACTATCTAAGTGGATGCTCTAGTAAGGGGAACAGGGACTATCTCTGACATGAATTCTTAAGTTTCTGTTGTACTGATATAATTTTCAGATACACATTAAATTAATCTGTGAAATTATGTACAAGTTCCTAATGTTAGATTCAAAGTTTTATAGGTCTTGACTCATACTCCAGGCAATGAGCTTAATTATAATATGGTAAGAAGATGAGGACACCGCCTGTTTTGGTGACTATGTTTTCACAGACCTGTGCCTCTCCCCTCATCGCCATCTAAGTGACACAGACAGAGGAAGCTGAGAACAGCAGAGCTGTTCTAGCTGGAAGGGAGAATTTTAACAAAACTCTTCCTATTATTCCTCTTTTGTTTTTCTCAGATCTGTTTTTTTTTGTAAAGATAATGTATGAATTTTTTTTTCTTTTTTTGGAAAAAAAGGAAATTTGTGGTTTTCATTATATTTTCAGCAGGATGTGTGGCACACAAAGTGTTCAGAATCCTCTCAAATCTGTACTATAATTTAATAATGTTATTGTACAAAATTCAGAAATTAAGTGTAAAGAGTCAAGAAAAAACAAAGACGCTGTAAGTGGTGCTCCTTTTCTGGTCACCTAGTGTCTAACTTTCAGAATAAACTGACTCTTTTCTTCTTCTATGTGGAGTTAGATAACTGTTACCACCTTCGTGGTGATAATGTATTTTTCAGATTTTGCTCTAGGGTCATGTAACAAACAACCTCAGATTCTCAGTGGTTTATTGATATAAGCATGACTAAATACTTAATTGTTCATTTGTCTGGGGTAAACAAAAATGAGCTGCGCAACAAAACTGATATTGCCACAAGGAGAGCAACAGATCCAAAAAGCCTAGGTCCAGGGGTCTTTTCTGAAATTGATAGTCCAGCCAAGGACCACTTATGGAGATGGCCTGGAACCCTTACACAGAGGTAGCCCATGGCAGTTCAGCGTCCAAGTGGGTTCCATAGTAATTGGAATAGGGACTGTCTCTGACATGAATTGATTGGCTGCTCATTGATCACCTCCCCATGAGGGGGGACCAGCCTTACCAGGCCACAGAGGAAGACAATGCAGCCACTCTTTTTTTTTTAATTTTTTATTTAACTTTCACTAATTACACTTTATTCATTTTGTATCCCCCCATAAGTCCCTCCCTCCTCCCCTCCCAGTCCCACCCTCCCCTCCTTTCTGCATGCATGCCCCTCCCCAAGTCCACTGATAGGGGAGGTCCTCCTCTCCTTTCTGATCTTAGTCTATCAGTTCTCATCAGAAGTGGCTGCATTGTCAGGGTTCTAAGTTATCTCCATGAATAGTCCTTGGTTGGAGTATGAGTCTCTGGGAAGTTCCCTGTGTTCAAATTGTCTTGTTCTGTTGCTCTCCTTATGGAGTTCCTGTCCTCTCCAGCTCTTAATATTTCCCACTTCTTACATAAAATTCCATTCACTCTGCCCGACAGTTGGCCATCAGGCTCAGCATCTGCTTTCACAGTCTGCATGGCAGAGGCTTTCAGAGGCCCTCTGTGGCAAGTTCCTAGGTTGTTTCCTGTTTTCTTCTTCTTCTGTTGTCCATACACTTTGCCTTTCAGGATGGGGACTGAACATTTTAGTTAGGGTCCTCTCTTTTGCTTAGTATGTTTAGATGTACAGATTTTAGTGGGTTTATTCTATGTTGTATGTTTATATGAGTGAGTATATACTGTGTGTGTCTTTTTGCTTCTGGGACAACTCACTCAGGATGATCCACTCTTGATGAGACCAGATAGACTAGGATCAGAGGGAAGGAGAGGAAGACCTCCCTTATCAGTGTTCTGGGGGAGGAGCAGGGGTGGGAAAGAGGGTGGATGTGATTGGGAGGGGAAAAGGGAGGGAGCTACAGCTGGGATAAAAGTGAATAAACTGTAATTAATAAAAATAAAAAATAATTAAAAAAACTTATATTCCTGAAGAGCGAATGGAAAATCATACCCACGAAAATGAAATCAGCTCAGATTCATTCTGTATACGAATTGACCTGCTGCTCAGCCTTCTTCTCATCTTTCTGTCCTGCTTTTCCTTCTTTTTTGTTTTAAGATCCTGTCATGAAGGCTGACCTGAAACCTGTTGTGCAGTCAAGGCTAGCCACACACCTGTATCAACCTCTGACTTCCTCCTTCGGAGTGCTGAATTGCAGGTGTGAGCCCTGCCTGACCATGATTTCTCTCCCCCTCTGTCTTTCTCTTCTGATAGGGTCTCTGTCTTTCTCTTCTGATAGGGTCTCACTATTCGCCCACACTAATCTTAAACTTGTGATTCCCCTGGCTCAGGCCTCCAGAGCTCCAGGAGTGTAGACAAGCAGCACCACAAGAGCTTATGCGTATTTCTTTGGAACTGCCCAGCCAGTATTCTCAATTGCTGACCTCATTAACATCTCAATATCTACAAAAAATAGTTTGTTACTTTTCAGTTTAGTAATTATGTCACAACCCAAATCTTCCAGTGCTGGGATCCCTCATGATTATTTGTCTGGAATCTCAGCTAGCTTTTTATTATTATCATGCCACCCACAGTGGGCTAGGCCCTCATTCATCAATCATACATCAAAATATGCTTTCACAAGCCAATCTGATGGAGTCAATTCTTCAGCTGAATGTTCTCTTCCCAGGAGACACTAGGATAGGTCAAGTTGACAATAAAAGCCAATCAAGATAATGTTCAAAACATCCAAAGTTCTGGTTACTGAGATAGCATAGTACAGAAAGCATAAAAAATAAAATTAAATATAAACCCATTTAGAGATAAATAGTAAATTAATAATAAAATAAAAAAAGAAACATGCAAAAAAATAGAGCTGGTAATGGAATAAAATGATTGTGGATTGGCATTTGTTCTAATAGTGATAATGGGTATGTAGAAAGACCAAAGAAGAAAGTGAGACAAATTTTCAAAGAGAACTTGGAATGGGATTCATATAATATTAGACTGATTTAGTTTGTATTCTCCTTTGTGGAAGAAAATCATGAGCTTATGGCTAAAGTTGATAAATGTATCAGCTGGGTTTTTACGGCTTAACAAAGTGCCCATATAAATCAATGACTTATAACAACTTACTATTTGTCCCCAATTTGAAGGGCCATTGATTTGGGCTGCATATCACTCAATTGTTTTCTGGCTTTACTTATCAACTGTGATCAGTTGCTAGCTTGCCTGAGGAAGAGTATTCTCATCGAGGACAAGAAAGATTCAACAGTCTCATCTCTGTTCTCTACTCCATGTGGTCAATGGTCTCTCAAGTAAAGGGTAGTGGGGTTGTTCACTTAGAGACTGAAGCATTTTTAAAAGTAATATATGTGAACAAGTCCCCTTGATGCCTGGATCTAGAACTTTTACATTACACTCTGCATCTTTTCCCCTTTAGCCAGAACAGAGTTCAAACATAGCAAAGAAACTTTACTAGATGGAGGAGATACAAAGTCATTTTTTAAAAAAATGTAGATATAATGACGGGTGAATAATGTTTTCAAACATAATGTATAATCAGTTTGAGGGTTTAGAGTCATTTATTACAAACTATGAAACAGTAAAAGAGTCTATAGACTTAATTGAAGTCAGGTGAAGTTTGAGACCATAAAAGTAATTGGGATCAAGTGATATTTGAAGCATATTGACCATCATGAAAGCTAATATAAAAGGTTAGGGGATGTAATGTGAGGTTCTATTAATGTGATTTAAATTTAAAATCTGTGATAAAGAAACCCAGGACTCAACAAGGACCTTGTAAAAGGATAAATTTCCTAGTGAAGAGTGAGGATTGTTCTTCTGAGCAACCAATGAGATGATGATGCAATTAATTGGGATGAAGAAATGAAGAATGAGACTTGGTTGAGATCAGCCTTAGGTAGAAGAGTTGACATGCTGATGATATCCCATGTATTTGTTTCTAGGGGGAAACTTTAAATTTATATCTGGAACTCTGTAATGAAATCAAGGTGAGTCTGTGTGTCATTCATATAGTCAGAATTTGTAAGCCTGGGAGCACATGTGATCCAGATAGAGCATGTCACTCACACTCCTACCAAGCTAAAGCTTTTAAATGGTAGGAACCAAACTGATAATCGTCTAAACAATAGGGAAACAGCGCACAGTCTACACTCTACACTCAGGACCAGCACATGTCATCTCTTGAAAAGTTTGTTGACATTAAACAAATTATAATGGAAGCCAACTAGGAGTCGATGTTAATAATGAAAAATGATTCTGTTTACAAAATGTCTTTGTGATGGTTCCTGACCAAAGCAATTGCTCAGTGTTAGCTCAGTCATTACAACAGTCATCTTTTGAGGTTAGTGCTCTATCCTCTCCCATATCACAGATGAACACACTGAGGTTTGGAGATTATCTTTCCTCTGAGGATTTTCCAGGCTATAGAACATGAGGCTGTCTTAGAAGCTACTATTGTGCAGAAGCCATGGATCCTAAGATCCGGTAATCAATCTCTCCCTATAGCCAACAGTATCAGTGTCTTAGAATCTCTATAATATATTCAGCTACAGATTATTAGTTTGAAAGTGTGGGTTAAATAAACTTCCCAGAAGAAGAGATATTTCATAGTCAAGCTGTGTTAAGAATTCAGTTCTTGATTCAGATTCTCTCCATTGTTTCACATGATGGTCTCAGAATACGGTGCTAGTTTATTATTTGAATTATATCCTAAGACTATAAACTAAGAGTAATGATGTCTTTTGCTTTTGCAGTTTTGAGGATGATACAATACTTTAAGATAAATACCAATGAATCTGCCTACTCCTTAAAAGTATAGGATTCATATATTAAAGGATAATAGACTGCAAAATATTGAGTAAATACGCTATTAATTTTTTTATTCTCTATTATATAGACTCACAGATATATTTTAACAGCATAGCTATTTAAATGTTTTTAACAATTATGAAATATGCTTTCCAATGTAAAATGGTCTCTAGATTTTATTTTTTCAAAACAGGGTTTCTCTGTGTAGCTGAGGCTCTCCTGGAACTAGCTCTATAGACAGACATGGTGGGATTTGTAAATGAAGTGAAGGTAGTTTTGATAATGATGGGCAGCGGAGTTAGTAGTAGTGATGATGGGGTAAGTGATGGGAGTTAGTGATGGGGCTGATGGTAGAAGTCAAGGTGGACACGGAAACTGCAGAGCTGACAGAGCATCTATTTGTATTAGTAGCAGAACTGGAATATTGCTGGCTTCGGCTGAGGCTGTGATGCAGATAGTTGGATAGTCCTAGTAGAGATGAAGACAGAGGTGGTGATGTTGGAGATAATGAAGTTGGTTTGGGAAAATGGTTGAGATGACTAAGGGATTAGAGATGGTTGTATGAAATTGTGCTGATGAAGATGAAGAGAACTTGGTGATAACACCAGAGTGGAAGTGGTGATGACAGGAACAGGGGTTATGACAGAAATGGGAACTGAGGTGTTGGAGCTTGTGCTGATATTGGGAAAGAAGAATGAAGAGAGTGGAATAAATGCAGAGGTATTTTGGTGGTAAGCAGAAGTAAAGATACAATAGAGTAGCTAATGATATGAGGTTGTGATGGTACGATGGTGGGATGTGGTGGTGGCAGAGGACATGTTTGAAAGAGTTGATAGACATGACAAAGCAGTTTGACATGGTCTATAGAGAAAAGGACACATGGTAAATCTTTTATATAAGAAACCATGACAATGAACAAAACAGAAGACAAGATATGCTGATATTGCATGCCTGTAGTCCAAAAATCCTTAAAGATGGGGAGTCTCAGGTTAGTCTGAGCTATATCATTCAGCTTTATTAAAAAAAAATTAAAAGAAAGCAAGAAAAGAAGGAGAAAAGAGAAATGATGGAAGATTTCCATTATGAAGCAGCTTTTTTATAGACCAGAGTGATTTAAATATTAGTGAGTGATAAAGTGGTATTCTTTCCCATCCAACTATAAATACTGCTATTTATCTTAATCAAGTCTATTTCCTTTAACTTCTTTGCCTATTATCATGTTGTCTGTTTAACTTTACTTTCTTCAAATATACCACAGATTAGATAAGTGTGTGTGTGTGTGTGTGTGTCTATGTGTGAACTCCTGCTTGGAGGTCATGAGAGAATCACATCTCGCTTGTGGCCACTTGTCTCCTTATCTGGATCCTGGATGCTTGATTCCTGTGGTAAGATGATTGACTAATTGTGAAAACATGGTCCTTCTCTGGCCCTTCCATCATCTTTCTGATTTTCCAGCTTTGTTCTGTAAAGATATGGATCATCTGATATATCCGACATCAGTCTTCTTGTGTAGAAGCACATGGGAGAACCAGCCTCTGGGACTAAGCTCTGGCCTTTGCCCTTGGTTATTCAGTTGCTTTTTTTAAAATTTTTTTTATAAGTTACATTTTATTAACTCTGTATCCCAGCCGTGTCCCGATCCCTCATTCCCTCCCAGTCCCTCCCTCCCTCCCTCATCTCCACCGTGCCCCTTTCCAAGTCCACTGATAGGGGGGACCTCCTCCCCATTCATCTGATCCTGTTTTATCAGGTATCTTCAGGACTGGCTGCAAAGCCCTCCTCTGTGGCCTAACAGGACTGCTCCTCCCTTCGGGGGTGGGGAGACCAAAGATCCAGTCATTGAGTTCCTGTTAGAAATAGTCCCTGTTCCCCTCACTTTGGGAAACCAATTGGTTACTGAGCTACCACAGGCTACATCTGAGTGGAGGTTCTAGGTTATATCCATACATGGTCCTTGGTTGAATGTCAGTCTCAGAAAAGACCCTGTGCCCAGATATATTTAGTGTTTTCAAAGCAAAGACTCATGACCAAACCTTTGGCAGAGTACAGGGAATCATAAGAAAGAAGGGGAGTTAGTCTGATGGGGAAAGGATAGGATTCAGTTGCTTTATTATGTTCCTGACAGTCATGATTCCTTGGATGCCTAAGGCTCTGATTTGTTGGGCAATGACAAATTCTACCCAATTAAGCACCAGGTATTATTTCTTCCACCACTTTCAAAACATCATTTCATGCACTAGGCCACTTTGGCATGAGATGTGACCACTCCTTTATGGCAGTTCAGAAGGCAATGGCCCCACAACCCATCAGTGCAAGCTAACAGCCATCCTAGGGACCTGTCAGGCTTCCAGGAATTTCTTGCGATTTTGATGTTTGTGCTGCCTTCTACATTGGAAGATCTGAGAATTTCCACCTCACTGATGCATCCTGCATAGCCACAAAGCTGACTGAGACCTCTGGGGTCTCTGAAGTGTGTGGGTGACTCTGGAAAACATTTCTGGTACCGAACAGTGGAAAATGTCCCCTGCCAGGTTGGGATCTTTGGGGAAGTGCCTTCTTTGATCCAATTAAAAGTATTTTATTGCTGAAGTTTTGCTTTCATCAGCTCATCTTTGTTAAGTGACTGTTTATTGTGCTCACTAATCTTTTGCTCTGATAGTCCCTTGGCCAATGGAATCACAAGTTCAAATGATGGACACAAAATACATTGTATTTATGATCTCTCAAGATGTTTTCAATAAAGCAGACAGCATCTGCTTTGCCAAGAGGGTGTCATGACTTTTCTGAGGTTTTGGCTAGTTAGCTGCCTGCCAAGGCAAACATGCTGTCCTCAAGCCCTTTTGTGGGTGTCCTTTACTTCAGAGCCTCCTACACAATTATGTTTGGCTTGTAGAGGAGACAGACCAAAGTGCTTTGGACCAAGGAGAGTAGCTCTATGCATTCATAGTGCCTAAGACATTTTTCTCCCATGCTTTGAACATTTCCATCTTTCCATTGAGAATACTCACATTATTTCATAATCATCAAGCAATCACCAAGTGTCAGGGGTGTGCTGAATACTTTGTCCAGATCATTATGTTTTGCATTCGAATCATGGATGAGGTAGGTGTTGCTCATCCTTCTGTTTTATTGGTGAGGAGCTAAGGCATAGAGAAGATGATGGACTTTCTCAGTGTCAGACAGCTAATAAGTGATAGACTTGAAATATGTGTTTACTTGACAGTTGCCCCAGACCTTTTCTGGAGTAATGGCAAAGTAGGAGAGAACAGACTACAGGTGTGAAGCTTTGATTATGTGACTGGATGGAGCTCATTTGTTCTTTTTTGCTAAGGGTCCTGCTTTTTGAGAATTGCCCATGAAGAAATCTGTATTCAGCCTTGAAATGGTTGTGAACATCTTTCTAGGCAGAGTATGTAACATGGTACCAGCTCTGTTCTTGCAGGCAGTCCAGATGACTTTCCTCTCTGCTTCCATTCTGTTCCCCTTTGTTTATCTGGTTCAGCCTTCCTCATCCTCTATTAAGTGGTCTACTTCCATGACTCTTCCTGCTTCTCTTACATACCTAGTGTGGCGAGTCTACTTGAGAGACCATCAGACAAGTCAGTTTCTCCAGTCACTTTAAAGATGATGTTGGCCACATCTCCATGAAATAGTTGTCCAAAGCCTCAGCGTGTGATGCTGCAATGAGCTGGCTTATTTGCCAGCAGAGATTGATATCTGTACATAAGGCAGGGAATGGCAGAAACTCACGTACTGTGTACTGTAATCATTTGCAAAAGGGAAGGAATGGAAGGTTGGTGATGAGCACAAGGCATTTCTGAGATCTGGCTTTTGGTTGCATGGATTTGGTATAGGAAATCTCCACTACCATCTGAGGACTTTATCTAATATTGATCAGCATTTCTGGCACCACCTGTGGCAAATTAAGCAGCTGTACTGAGACAGAGATTCCTTAGATGCTGCAATAGGATCCCAGGAAAGCAGCTCAGAGAACACGGATGCCTTTTAGAGACACCAGCAGGCCTCTCTGCAGTGCCCAAAGCACCCATGGTGTTGATAACACAGAGAGAGCAGCATTGTCTCTGGAATGGATCACCTTACAGAAGAGCATTGCCCTGATTCCATGGGCATACCCAAGACACTCTCAGAACTGCTGCACCATCCAAGCCCCAGACAGTCACTTTGAAGTCGAATGACCTCAATAAGATTGTGAGAACAGGAAAAGGTGGAGCTATTCTTCAGATAAGAGAACATCAAACGTCTGTGAAAATCAAGATAAAGAAGAGCCAGCTGAGAACTAGGTTTCATATTCATTGAAAAATAGTGTCTTGGATAGTGGCTACAAAGAGTGTGCTATTTGAGACAGATGCTAGCTATACTGTTTATTTCCAAAGTAGGTTAACAGGAAAGGAAGAAAGAAGAAAAGGAAAAGGAAAGAAGGAAAGGAAGGAAGGATAAAAGGAGAGAATCATAGAAGGAAGCTAGGGAGCATGGGAGTAAAGGGCTGTAGGAAGAGTGAACAGGTGGAAGAAAAAAGATATGGAAGTAAGGAGAGGCGAGGGAAGAAAGGAGAGTGAGGAAAAGGAAGAATCAAGGGATAAAAAAAAGGATGTAGATAGTGAAGGAGGACCAGAGGCCTTACACTATAATGGATTCAAGGCGGCAGAACCATACATTTGCAGGATGCAGCTGGCATACGAAGTGGGCAGAGACAATAGTTTGATATAAACACAGCTGTATTCAGATAGCCCAAATTCGCCTGTTAGCGGCTGTCTTTTCCTTTTTCTCTTTGAAGGGCAAGGAGGCTCCTGGTTGTGTGGGAGGTCCTGGGATCTTCCTTGTCATCTCTCTTATTAGGGAAATATATGCTTAGGAGTGACAGAGACATCATTTAGTTCCACTTCCAACATCCTGGGATGCTGGGCTTCAGACAAAAAGTACAGATTTAAACTGAAGACTCTAACAATCCTTTAGCATTTCCTAATCTCTGCCACAGAGTTAAGGAAAGAATCTTGAATCCTGTGAGTTCCTCCCCTTGGATTCAAATCACAGCTCTGAAGTGACCCCTTTCTTTGTGGCAGTCTGTGGAGAGTGTTGTGAGGGAATCTAGCTTTCCGACTCTTTGGGGGTCTAACCCCCAGGTATTCCCTTTCTGAGAACCTTGCAGATGCTTTGTAAATATTTCTCCGTTGCCATGAATTAAAACATGATATGTATTCTCCCAGGGTTCTACACATATTTTGTGATGTTTTATAGTCAAGAAATTCAAATATACTTAAAAACTAACTATTATTTTAGAGAAAAAAACATAATCCAAGTACTGAAAAAAATCTAGAAAAAAATTTCATTTTAGATTTTGGAGTTGGAAGCAAAGATGATGAAGGAAATACTTTGAAATGTGGAAGTGATAGTTGGATAAAAATCTGTCTTTTATGTTGGTGGCTTTGCTCTAAGAAATTCAAGTGAGAGACTAGAGTGTCTTTCTTTCCAAGAAAAAGCAGTAGAGCATGTAGGTCTCACACATAAAAACCTTAGCAATTTAATAAAACTTTGCCCTTATCCAGAGCCTTGCAGGTGTCAGGATGAAATTTATATTTTTTAAAAAGCAAACACATTAACCCGGACCATTCTGACAGGCAGTCACGGAGGGAAAAAGTGATGAGAGATGGCAGTGTAAAGGGAATGGGACCTAATGAAGGTCTTTCGGATTATTGTTTCCTTCCCTATGGAGATTAGTGTCAATGGCACTTGCTCTTTATGCATGGGAGACTGAGCAAACGTGTCTTAAGAGTGACATTGGAGTCACCCCACAGAGGCTGATAGGACCTACTCTTGTGAGGGATGGAGGGATGTGCCAAGCCAAACGCTTTCTCCCTGTTTGCTTGTCCCCAGAATGTCCATCCTCATAGGTGACCCACAGTTTCTTATTTCCAGAGGGTTGCAAAGAAGTTTTCAGTTTAAGGAGAAAGTCAACTTATCAAATTAGAGTAGATCCTGAAATTCTTAAAAGTTTTGATTAGGTGAATTAAAATGTTGACAGCTTGTCCAATAGTAAGCAAACACAAGCTTAAATAAGTAGAGCATGTACTGAAACTGTCCTTCAGTAACCTACTGCTAGATAATCTTACTCAAGTCCACACTTTCTCAACTTTATTAGCTGTCTGGAGGGGTATTGCTGTAATAGAGTTTATTCAATATGCTTAAAGTACAGATAAACATTGCTCCTTTCAGTTATATGAGCACTGAACCAGTCCTCTCTAGGCAGTTCCACACTTAATGATTATGCTTTGGTTTTCCCACTGATCATAAAATTGTCCCAGATCACCTGAAAATTTTTGCTCACACTCACTTGCACATGTAGAGGAGACTACGTCTCACATTTGAAAGCAAGAGGGCAGTTGATCCCCAGGCTACAAGTCTTAGTAAGGAGGTAAGGGCATTAAAGGCGTGGGTGCCATTCTTAGACCACGTTCTTGGCAAGGCAGAAGAGAGGTGACAATGTGGTTTAAAAAATACAGTGGTAGCCTAAACAAAAATCTACAAGAAAATTAGGAAATGAAGATGTGTGGACTGCCATATGTTTGGGTCATAGAAAGTTGTGCTCACATGGAAGAACTGCTCTGACACAAAGCTAATTTTCAGATGTCACAGAGCAGTGGACTAAGAATTGAATGATTTAAGAAATATTTTGTGTCGTTTGTGATCATTTTTGTTTTTTAAATTAAAATATATTTATATCATTTCCCCTTTTCTTTTTCCTTCCCCCACTCCTCCCATAACTCTTGCTGCCTCTTAGATTCATGCTTTTCCTTTAATCAATATTGTTACATATGAATATGTAAATATAACATCAGTTTATTTAGTGTTACTTACATGTATACAAGCAATTGGTATTGAATAAACAAATAGGGGTTCTTTATAAGTGGTTATAAACCAAAATAAAACCTGTCATATGCTGTGGTAAAACAACAACAAAAACAAAAATAAACCTCTAAATCAACCAGAGGGACTGGAACCTGAGGTAAGAGCAGCTTTAAATGGTGTGGTTGAGAAAGATTTATTTTAATCTCTTTGAGCTGGTCACGGTGTCCAGCACACATAGAGCCTAGTGGAATTTTATGCCAAGCATCCTGGGAAGCCATGGACTACCTGAGTCACAAGAACTGCCACCATTCAAGCAGCAGGCTATAGGAGGAGGACTCTCAAGCCTGAAGCTGTCCTGGCTAAGCTTCAAGTACTGATTACATTTCCAACAGTGGTATGGAAGTGAAGTGATTATTACATAAGTTTAGAGGTTAGAGGCACTCCACACTTGAAACTTATATTTGTGAGTCACCACTGTGAAAATACTGAGTACAGCTAAGAAACTGGATACAATTGAATAAGCATTTCTTAGAGGAAGTGACAGCAGTACTTCATAAGAGTCCCGTATGAAGTGATGTAGTTTGAGTTCATGGAATAAGTACTTTAAAATATCAACGGGGCACTGTCCTCTTTCAGTATATAAGATGTTGCTCCTTCGTCCCCTCATTGCTTCTTTGTAAGGGATAAGGTGAGGTGTAAAGATGATTTTGTTTTTCATTCCCATGATGTTGATTGGCATTATTACAGAATATGAGGGTAGGGTCACTGTGGTTTGAAAAGCATGCATCTATAGTTTTAGTGTTTGTTCTACCAATATTCTATATACCCTAATGAAAACAGCCCTTTTTGGACTGATTGAACTGTACTTATTACCTCAATGTTTTTCTTCCATGTAGAACCTTGGCCTGAAGACACTGATTCAGCCATTAGAAAGGTAGTCTGGGCTAGCCCAGTGATGTCATTTTTCTTCATTTAGCCCTGGTTAGCGAAGATGCTCAGCTTCTTTCATCCTTCAACTTGTTGGGGTCTTTGTGCTTTCTTTGCAAAAATGATCATTTTCTATATTTAAGAAAGGAGGTTATAAACACATCAGCCAAGAATCCAGGTCCTTCAATTGCTTATCCATATAAAGTTGTGTTTGGACAACACCGATTATGTGTTTGCCATATTCCCCACCTGTCTTAGTCACTAATTTACTGTGCTGTGGTTTTTTAGGAGAGTTGTAGGCAGAGGAGGGATAGGCATAGGAAGGAATGCATTTTTTTTTTTAATTTATCACTAGTGGTCGTACCAGGTAGCTCTGAGTGTTTGCCTAGCATGCATAAAGTCTTGGTTTGGTCTTGAAAAAAAAAAAAAAAGAAGAAGAGGAACCATGCTAACAAATGTGTGGGTTCCCAAATATGATGAAACCCCTAATACAATAGTGTTTTGTAAATGCCTTTGACTCTTCCTACTTGACTCGACTAGTTCCCCCCAGGGCAGGGACTGTGCTCTGTTCTGCTTTGCTCACAGAGGTATTCCCGTGACTAACATGACCCCAGGAACATGGGAAGCACTCGGCAAGGCTTATTGAATGAGAATCAAAAATCGTGTCTGTGGCGCTATCATTTGCTATGAGAGGGGGTAGTATCATGTTCTCACAATAAGCTACCGCTTCCTGCTTCCTTCTTTTTACGTGCTGTGAGAATCCACCTCTCCACCAATGGCCTTCTTATTTTTAGCTCTCCTGAGATGACATCATTTGTGGCTTTGGTAAGAATTGGAAATATCCCATCAGTGAACCTTCCATCACTTCTTATTTTTTTTTTTTAACTATTACAGGCTGTGATCCATTATGAAACTATGGTCTCTATTTGACTGCATAAAACACTGTAAGGCTGCCTCGGCATCAAACCAGCACCCAGAGTTACCTGTGGATTCTTGCCTCCCACACTTTAGATCATACATTTCTTTTGGCTAGAACTAGATGTCCATCTTCTTTCTGTTAGCTCAGACTTTCCCCTTTGGAATGGCCTACAATCAGAGAACTTATTGATGTCTTTCTCAGCACATCTATCACATTTTAGACCTATATTAGCTATTTTGTGCTTACTATGTGCTTATATTGTTTAACTACATTAATGTGGAAGCTTTCAAAGTCTATCCTTTACATACAGGTACCTGGATGATTTATTATAGTGAGTGGAGATTACCGCCCCAACCCCCACGCTAATGGATTCAGTGGGTGTGGGGCAGATCCAGAAATTTTACATTTGGGACATGTGCTTAGGTGATGTTGATCCTGGTGTCATACTTTGGAAACCACTGGACAAGTAGTGTTCAATCCTCATAGTACGATAGAGTAGCCTGGACAGACATTTAATGTAGGCAAGGTTTGTTCTCTTCTGGGACACTTTAATCCAGATCACTGGATGGAGAGACAAAGTATTGTTAGATACTAAAGAACCCACCCCTTTTCTCCCCTGGAATTAGCACAAACCTGTAATACAAGCATGCATGCCTTACCGACCATACCGGAGACCACCAAATCCCCCAGACAGCATTTTCTTATGTTGGTTGACTGTATAGCATTGTGAAAGCTATTCCTGAGTGTGGCCCTGACACAGCATCTTTGGCCTTGCCTGGATCCCTGCCAGACAGACCCACAGAATCGCAGGCTCTTCCCGGGCTCTTTAGGTCATCTTTATGTTCATTTGGACATGGGAATCACGGGTGATAGTATGGTCTGGGTCTGAAATGTCCTACTAAGATTCTCTGGTGTTTCTGTTTGACAAAACTGTGGGATTGCTGGAATGTGAGGCTTAGTTAGAGAAGGTAGGCCACTAGTGGTGGCCCTTGAAACTTGTATCTCTGTTCTGGCTTTAGTCCTATTCTGTTTCCTTATTTTCTATGTACGAAGCCCCCACCATGTGCTGCCTTGAACTCTAATTTGTTTCCACCGCAATAAACTAAGGCCAATAGTTAAAACAAGCCTTTCTTTCCTTAACCTGCTTTGGGTAGTGTCTTCCCCCCCTCCCCATCAAGGTCTCAGTTTATTCTAATTTTTCATACAACCATATAGGCAGGGCGGAAGGAATGTAATTGCCTTTGGCAGGGTTACTAAGTGACTAGAAATCACAGGATGGCCCACCAAGATGTGCTAATAATGGTTGTTTGGAAAGTTCCTCAGAAGTGTTACTTAGGAAGCCCCGAGGAAGAGGAGGATTTAAGGTATTTCGGGAAGATGATCTTATCAAAACCCCAGGTCAGCCAGGAATGCACTATTGTGTTGGAGCTGTAGGCCATCAAGCCAGATGCCAAAATTCAGCGGGCAGCAAGGTGCCAGAAGACCCCTGACAAAATAAGGCTTACTTAAAAAACTTTGTCAGGTTCCTGTATCTTTTATTGAAATGGTAGTGGGTTAATAATAACCACTACAATAATTATAAAATTTAATAATAAACATTAA
Organism: Meriones unguiculatus; assembly: GCF_030254825.1. Classification (NCBI taxonomy): domain Eukaryota; kingdom Metazoa; phylum Chordata; class Mammalia; order Rodentia; family Muridae; genus Meriones; species Meriones unguiculatus. Next base: position 140,115,820 of record NC_083352.1, on the reverse strand, counting down.
TAGTCATTTTATTTTACATTTTATATTTAGGAGATATATTTCATTTTTATTAGTTACAGTTTATTCCCTTTGTATCCCACGTGTAGCTCTCACCCTCTTTCCCTCCCCCTTCTCCTCCCTGCCCCTCCCCAGTCCACTGATGGGGAGGTCCTCCTCCCCTCCAATCTGACCCTAGTCTGTCAGTCTCCTCAGGAGCGGCTGCACTGTCCTCCTCTGTGAGCAGTGTCTTTTTATAGTGATGGGAAAAGAGAAGTGGGTAGATTGATAGTACAGAAGTCGGTCTCAGAGCCACAAAGTGCTGGAAGACCTGCTGCTCAAGATTGCAGTCCACTATGTCCAGACAGTTTGTCTTGGCTCAGTGCAGAATGGAGGACTCCCTTTCTTAGCAGGTAGCTTCTTTCTCTCTGCCTGAATTCATACAGAGAGAGTTTCTAAGCACAACTCCCACTTCTGAGGGAAGTCACAAAGCCATGGCCAAAATGCAGGTTCAACTTTCTTTTTCCAGATAAGAACCTCCCCAATTATCTGGAATTCCTGGTACATCTATAAAGCCCCAGTCAACAGTGTCCACTTACCCTGGGAGCCTTCCACCCACTCCCCAAGAACTCTGTAGCCTTTGTTCAGATTGAATGAAGTTGAGGATCTTGCTGAAGCTGGTCCTGGAAAGTTATTCTGTCATACTCCAGAGTTGATGGAACCTCCCCTCTTTGCCTCTGCTCCCTTTGTCCTCAGGTGAAGGGAGGGTCACAACGAAGTAAGGGGGCTTTTAAAATTGTACAAGCCTACAGCCATAGATATTTTGATTAAGATGTCCTGGATGGAAACTGGTGGTTCCCAAAGCACTGTGCTTTCATTGCACATCTAGTGTTGCAAAATGACAGAGATAAGTGTTTTGGAACCAATTAACCCAAACACTTATTAATGGTCCAGGCTGCATTTCCACATGGATGAACAGACCTCTGGCTGAGCAGAAATGTTAAACATCGACATGTCAGGTATAGTTACCATCACTGACTCATGTAACTTTTTAGAGAAAAGTAGCTGAAGGGCATAGAGGTAAATGCTGTAGGTAACGGCTACTGTGGGAACAGCACAGAGAGTTTGCTGAGATACAGCAGTGGCTCTCACACTGTGGGCTGCAAGCCCTGTGGGAGTTGAATATTGGATATCCTGCATATCAGATACTTACATTACAATTCATGACAGCAGCAAAATTACAGTTATAAAGTAGAATGAAAACAACTTTATGGTTGGGGGATCACCACAACATGAGGAGTGGTATTAAGAGATACAGAATTAAGAAGGCTGAGAACCACTGAATTATTGTACAGAAAGAGACAGTGATCTGAAAGACTAAGTACAAAAAGGGATCCTTATTCCCCTGCTTGGATCTGTGCTCCTTTGCCATAAAGATGCAATGTGTATCTCTGAAATTTCAGTCTGAGAGAATATATCACTTGACTTGGTTCATAGTATACAGCAGAAGTGACAAGGAGCTAGTCCCCAGTTAGATCTCAAGAGACCTCTTGTACCTTTATGCTCACTTAGAATCCTATTTGCATTTTGAAGAACGTAAATTGTGCTCCATTGTGGAGAAAGACCCATGTAGCAGAGCATCAAAGATCAAAAACTCCTTACAAATCCAACAGTTGAAATATGCTTGAAATCAAAAGAACCAACTGGATGGTTTTACTGAACAGTAGAACAATGAGCCAAATTGGCAGCCATTGTTTCAAGTCCATATGTTTTAGGTAGTTTGTAAGATACCCAGGTCTAACTGTTATTGATTGATCTTGGTGCCCTTGACCTCCTTGGGAGATAGTTAGCTTAAGACTTAGTGGTGTCTAGAAATTTGGTCAGGAAGAAGACAGTGTGCATGAAGCCATACAGCATTAGTGATGTTGATAGCTTACAATATCAAAACCAAAAGCTTTACAATACATGTAATCAAGTAAGATGTGTTATAAAAATTGTTTTTGTCTGTAAGGAAAAGTAAGTTTTATGATTCGGGGGGATCAGGGATTAGGTTTCTTCTAAAAATAATCTTGTGAGCTAAGGAAAACAAAAATGTTAGTGGGCTGTATAACTTTATGAGAATGGTTTTTGAGTTGTGGTCACTGAAATAGCATCTTTGGCATCTCCTGGACCCATATCAGAAAGACACACACATAAGCAGAAGCATGGCTTTTGAGACATTGAAGAACTAGTTAGAAGGAGCTGATAATATGTGTAATGGCATATTTCTTGGAGATGATTATCAAATGACAGTCTCACCCATGTCAGCTCTTGAATCTCTACTCCATCTAAAGAATGTATCCTTTCTGTATACTGTGACAGTTTTTTCTCTATTGATGCCAATGAGAATCTAAGGTTCCTTTTTGTTTCCCAAGGGATTATTAAAAGTTCTAACTCGAAAAATACTAAAATATTGGCAATAAAATTCAAAATACCTAAGGAAAATTATAATTGTGTAACATACAAATAAATGATTAAAGGACGTAGAAATGGTAGAAATGAAATATCACCTATGTCACATGTGGCAAATGATCTGTCACTTCTCAGCAATGTGTGTCACACATCCTTATTTTTAAATTCTTAAAAATGCTTTATAAAGTAGTGTCTTCATTTTTCAGATAACGCCAGGCTAGGGATTATGGGCTTAGTAAATCTGTTTATGCATTTTGATAATCAGTAATAGGAATCCCGTCTCCCTACTGCCTTAAATAATATCAGAAACTAGTTTGCTGGAAACAAGCTATTAATTCACGTAACTGAAGAGAAATGAGATCAGTTACGGCTTAATCAGGAGTTCTGTTCATTTGTTATGGGATTCTGTATGTCTAGCTTTTCTTTTTATTTTGGCTTTGATTTTCGGTAGCTTGTCTTTGTAACCTAGAACAGGCTCAAGCCTCTGAATTATACGCATCCCTTAGGAGAAGAAAACAGTGTAGGAAAGGCTTGTATTTGTCTGTTTCTGAGTCCATCACTGTGGCTGTAATAAAGTTATAAATGGCTTAGTCTTCAGCCATATCACTCCAAAAAGACAAAATAGCAATTTTTTTGAAGTGATTCTTTAAATCATCAAGAATCATCCTTTGTGTAACAGACAGAGCATCACCACCCAAAGCATTTAGCACACTCAGCTCAGTTACAGAGAGAAAGAGCAGAGGCCATTAGGTGGCTTGTAGGTAGCACAAACAGCAGTTGAGCTTTTGCTTGTTTGTTTGTTCCCTTCAGCCCTAAATCACATTCATCTCATGCCTTTGTGAAGGAAGTGAGACTTGTGCTGGACTTCCCAGGGCTGGGCAGAAAGAGGTGATCTTAGACTGCTTTAACTTGTGGGAGCTTTGAGATCTGCCAGTGAAAAGCACGATTGTATGTGAACTCTGAGAACTAACAGGCAGGGTTGTCCTTTCCTCCAGTGGTGGGGTTGTTAGAAGACTAGCAGTCATTTTATGCTACTATCCTGACAATTCAGGGAATTTTTATAAGTAGTGATCTTTGTAGAGGAGGGGTTAACATGACTTCTTAGACATTGACAAGCCATCTTTAATAGTGCATGTTTGCAGAAGGAGGACAAAGCTACAATTGAGCTGCTAGGTCTTGGTGATGTCATAGACACTTATGACAGCAGTAGAACTTTAAGATTGAATTACCTTCTTTGTACCCAGTGAAGGGGCAAGCCTTGCTGTGTAGAACACATTGTGTTAGCTAAACAGTCTTTGGTGGTTTTCACATGGTGCATGGGAAGAGGAGAACTTGATCTGTGAACCCAGAAGATCATGAATCCGAGCCACAGAGAGACAATTTAACCCCACAAATTGCTTTGGTCTCTGATATGTAATTTTCAAATTAAATAAATTAATATGTGCTGACATTTCCCTAACTTAATCTCAAAGCATCTCAGCTCGATTAGACTAATGGTAAGCTCCTACTCAAGCAATTCATTATGCAACTAATAACAGTATAGTCTGATATCATAAAATCAGCTAGTGATTCAAATGCATTGAAATTTGTAAGTGGAGGGCTTAGAGCAGGCAAGGAGAACCAAACAAAGCCTGCCTATTTTCTATCATCCATGCAACATTTTTCTGGAATGTCTCCAATCAAATATTCCAGAAGGAGAAGACATAGACAGATTATTCAGATTGAAATTTATGAAGTTAAAAGAACCAGGTTGAAAATCAGGGCACTTTTGATAATAAAAAATGGGTGATGTCTTCAAAGCCAGGAGAAAAATGGGGATAGGAAACAGATTACTAAAGGAAACTTTGAAAAAAAAAATTTAAGTTTTGGTTATGCTTTTTGGCAATTTTATTTTGACTCAGAATGGAGACATTTAATAAATTTCTATTATATTTTTCTCTGGAAAAATTCATGGTGACTAGGGTATGGAAAGCCATGGAGGTTTTAATTCATACATAGTTATAGAGAGGATATAGCAGTCACCAGAATGAAATGTAAAAATCACAGTTCTGTAAGTTCTTTGAAAAAACAAAACAAACAAACAAAAAAACGAGACTTGTGAAATCCTTTTGCCATCGGCACTTGTTTATTGCAGAGTTGAAGGTGAAATTAAATACATGTTGGTGATGGGAGCGTCTGGGTGCTGGGAAAATCTTCTGCTGTTTAACTGTTGCACGTTTCTCAAAGGCTGAACACCATCAGGCATGGTGACCATTTCTATCAAGAGTGGCAGACCCCTGACGGTGTCAGATTGATACTTATAGATTACAAATAAAACACGCACAGTCTAATAAGATGTACACAATGATTTTGTTATATTCCAACTAGGAAAAGAAAAAAAAACGCTGACCATTTGATTAATTATACTGCTTTTGAGAAAAGGGCTGCATTCTCATATATTCATCATAAACTGGCTTGATGTTTGACAAGCCAGATGCCTAGATCTGGAAATAATGCAAATCATTTTTCATTCACAGATACATGCTGTTTCAATCTTACCATTTCAGAGATATTTGTTGTGTCTTTCTATGTGAAACTCCTATCTATCTATCTATCTATCTATCTATCTATCTATCTATGTTTTTATTTTCCTCAAAATTGGCTCAGTGGTGTAGGGTGATTCAAACTGGCTTGTTTATACTTGGAGAAGAAAAATGCCAACCCAAGTAAAGAGACTCTGTCAAGGTTTCTCCAGCCCATTGGTCTTCTCTAGTGTGGATGAGATGTAGAGGTCATTAAAGATGCATCTGGAAGCCTATTGTCTCTGAGAGGAGAAATATCAGAGAGGCAAGTCTTGGAAAGTTGTTGCACAGACTAAGGGATGTGTGAAACGAGTCGGCGGTTTGAGTCAAGCTCAGCTGATCAGAGGCCAACTCACAAAACCTTCTAGTATAATTTTTACCTTTGTTAGTAATATCTCCAGAGAGGCTGTTGCATGGTCATCTGTGATTCATAAGGCAGGTCTCCTGTGGCTCACTAAAGAAAACTCTTTTTTGATGACTCTAAGATCCCAGACAAGAAGAAATGATGATGTTGTCTTCATTGTCAGCAGTTTAAGTAAACTTAAGATGCTTTATAAAACTCCTTCTGGTCTGTACAATTCCTATAAGTAGGCTTTAGACAACATTGTTTCATGTTTTGTTTTTTGCAGATTATTAAACATTAAGGATGGGGTGGAAAAATAAAATTTCACATTGTAGATAAGTAGACACCAGTTCTTAGAGAACAATAGGAAAGAACCTCTTCTAAAAAGGTCATTTTAAATTTAAGAGGAAAAAAAATAGAGTAAAAAAAAGAGAGAAATCAATATTTCATCACAAGGAGCCTATAAAGTATCCATTAATTACTTAGTTAGTTATTTCATAGGCATCTATGTGCCACTGTACTAGTATGGAAGCCAAAGTAGTTTATTTCTTTTTACCATGTGGTTCTGGAGAGTAGGCTCAGGTCATCGGTCTTGACAACAAAAGCCTTTACCCATTGGGTCATCTTGCTGGCCCATTGTTTGACGTTGTAAGTGAAGAATATGTAAGCACATTTAAATAACATCAGATCATGTAAGAAACAACCAGCAACCCATTTATGAAGTTTATTTTTTTTCTGTAAGTGTAATTCATGTTTGTATTCATCCTCATTACCTTTGTCCCCCAACTAGGGAAAAGACAAGGCCAGAAGTGATAGCGCATGCCTACACTATGACCTGGGGAGCCTGAGGCAGGAGGGTTGAAGGTCTACCTGCACTACATAGTGAGAGAATGTCTTTAAAAAGAGTGTACAGTAATGAAGTTAACAATATAGCTCAGTGGATGAGGATATTTGTTTTTCAAGGAAAAGATTTGCGTTTTAATCTCATCACCCTTGTGAAATCTGACACAACCAGGCTTGCCTATAAACCCAGTATTGGTGGTCGAAAGAGGTAAATTCTACGAGCTTGCTATCCAGCCAGCCTAACTGAACCAGTAAGCTTCAAGTTCAGTGACAGACCCTGTCTCATAAAGTTACCATGTACAACAATAAAGAAAGATAGCAGACAATATCCGCTGACCTACCCATGGTTTATGCACTATGAACACACATGAGCACGCACGTGAGCACACATACATGCACACACATGCACTATGACACAAGAAGAAAAAATAATTTTATAGATTAAAAAAAGCAAAGCTTTAAATCATTTAACATGCAAGGTCAAAATTCATTTAGTTAAACCGTATTGAAGATTAGCCGAAAGGCATGCTGAGGGAAATGGGAGGATATCTGAAGCCTAACTTTTGCTGCATAGAGCTTCTTATCAAGTCTGGTGATTAGATCCTAGTGTATGTCCAAAAGTTGGGGAGAGGAAGAAAGTTTCTATAAAAACTACTGAGTCAGGTAAAAACAGCCTGGGCTCCTCAGTGTGACAGCTGTCTTGGGCATGTTCCTTTGAGGATGGCTAATAGGAAGTGAGAGTCTAAGACAGCTCCCTGAGTACGAAGGCTTAGAGTGATGATGTTCAGCCTAACCCTTAGCAGGCTTTGGGAACCAAAACCTTTGTTTTTTTAATTGAATTCTGCACCCTCCCCAAGTACTCCCCACATGTGTGCACACGTTAGTTCAGGCTCATCCAAGCCTCTCCTCTTTTTTTTCCATCTTAAATCACCAGTGTCCTTATAAGACTTCATACAACATACCTAAGGTAGACATAGTCTACACATTCTTCTTGGTTGTAAATGGTCTCATCTCCCCCAGGAAATGTAGCATTTATATTGATACAGCCAGACACTCTTAGACAATTTGTAGACTGTTTTAGTATGTTGCCTTGTTCTTTTCTTAGATAAAACTATTATCCCAACAAGGCATTAATAAAATAGGGATTGTTTTAGTGACTATACTGACCTATTAGAGCTCACATGAAACAGGAGGAATACTGAACTGAACAAGTTCAATGAAGGCCTGTTTACAAAGGACCCAATTAGAGCCTGACTAGGTCTAATTATAATGCAGAATGGAAGAAGGTGGAATTCTGCATCTGATATGAAACCCTGGCATGTGTGTCAAGCTATAATTGAACTTATTAAGTTCTCCTTTTGGTGGATGCAAATCCAGTAAGCATCAATAGGAAGTACAAGAGTGGAGATAAATTCTGCTACAGCACAGGGGAGAGTGAACTTGTGTCTGAAGCAGGGTTTGCTTCAACTGAAGGAGGCATGGGGAGTAAATTCAGGGAGGCTACACAGTGTCAAACATAAAAGCACTTTGGAAGCAAGCATATATCTGAGCACAATCAGTTTAAGATGTAAGTGAGATGGCAGACACTTTTGAGGGCATGCTTAGCCTGGGGCCATGGAATACATACTTACACAGTTACACGGGTTGATGCAAAAACTCTGGGCATGTCTATCAGTGGTATAAAGACAGTACTGGGGGAAAAGCTCTGACCACCTTAGCTTCCTTTATAAAGGTGAGAGGCAAACACTTCTGACCATTTTGACTTCTTATCCCCAACAGTTTTATAGGGGCTTTAATGTAGCTTTCCCCTCTATTTATTTATTTATTTATTTACCTACTTACTTACCTACTTTATAGCCTATTCCCGGCCTCTTTCCTTCTCGCATCTGTTTCCATCAGTGGCTGGATGAAGCCTCTCCTAAGACAGTTGTTAGGCTCTTGTCTGCAAGCATAGCAGAGCATCATTAATAGTGTCAGGGATCAAAGATCTCAACATAAAACCAGGTGCATTAAATCTAATAGAAGAGAAAGTGGTGAATAGCCTTGAACTCATTGATACAGGAGATAACTTCCTGAATAGAACACCAACAATTCAGACACTAAGATCAACAACTAATAAATGGAACACTATGAAACTGAAAAGCTTCTGCAAGGCGAAGGACACACAGTCACTAGGACAAAACATCAGCCTACAGAATGGGAAAAGATCTTCGCCAATCCTATATCTGACAGAGGGTTAATATGCAACATATATAAAGAATTCAAGAAATTAAACACCAACAAACCAAATAACCTAATTTCAAATGGGGTACAAAGCTAAATAGAATTCTCAACAGAGGAATCTAGAATGGCTGAAAAGCACTTTAAGAAATGTTCAACATCCATAGTCATTAGGGAAATGTAAATCAAAATGACTTTGAGATTCCATCTTATACCCATCAAAATGGCTAAGATCAAAGGCTCAAGTGACAACACATGCTGGTAAAGCTGTAGAGCATGAGGACCACTCCTCCATTGCTGGTGCGAGTGCAAACTTGTACAACCACAGTAGAAATCAATCTGGAGATTTCTCAGAAAATTGGAGATTGATCTATATCAAGACTCAGCTAATTTGGCTTTAATATAGGGAGTTGCTCCTAAGGAAATCTGTCTTCTCTAGCTGGCCCCATGTTACAGAGTTTGGAAACTAGAGACTGCAAATGTAATGCCATCTTTGAAGAACAGTTAGTGTTTAAAACATGAAAATATTTATAGGTTACCTGTTTCCCTTTCTTTCTTTTTGAAGTTATCCTAATTTTCTGCTTCTCTTTTGACAAACTGACTGTATAAAAGAGAGCATTACCGCCAATGTAAAAGTCTATTAAAAATTCCTTTAAAAGATAAGGAAATCATGATATTTGTAGGCAAATCAATGGAACTAGAAAAGATCATCCTGAGTGAGGTAACCCAGAACCAGAAAGAAACATGGAATATACTCACTAATAAGTGGATATAAGACATATAATGTAGGATACCCATACTAAAATCTAAAGACCTAAAGAAGCTAAACAACAAGGAGGACCCTAGGCAGGATCCTTATATCTCATTCAGAACGGCAAACAGGATAGACACCAGAGGCAGTGGGAGAGAGGGAACAGGACAAGAGCCTACCATAGAGGTTCGCTAAAGGGCTCCAACCAACAGAGGATTGAAGCAGATGCAGAGACTCACAGCCAAACTTTGGGCAGAGAGCAGGGAGTCTTATGGAAGAAGAGGTGGAGGAGATGGAAAGACCTGGAGGGGACAAGAGCTCCACAAGGAGACCAAAAAAGTCAAAAGTTCTGGGCCCAGAGGGTCTTGCAGAGAATGATATACCAACCAAGGTCCATGCATGGAGAGGACCTCAACCCCCTGCTCAGATGTAGCTGATTGACAACTCAGTCTCCATGTGGGTTCCCAAGTAAGGGGAGAAGAGGCTGTCTCTGACATGAACTTGCTTGCCTGCTCTTTGATCACTTCCCCCTGGCGGTATGGCCTTACCAGGGGAAGAGGATCCAAGCAGTCCTGATGAGACTTTATAAGCTATGATTAGATGGCAGGGGAGGAGGATCCCCCTTTCAGTGGACTAGGGGAAGGGGATGGGAGAAGAGGGAGGGAGGGTGGGACCTGGAGAAGATGAGGAAGGGGGCTACAATTGAGACATAAAAATGAATAAATTGTAAAAAATAAAAATTAAAAAGTCATTGTGAAAAAGTTTATAATAAAAAAGCTAACCATCCATTCATTTAATCTTATAACAAGCATTACTAAGCAGCTATCATAATCCCCCCCCCAAAAAAAAGAAAATGTAATACATGTCATGCTACATTTAAAGATTTGGTTGTCTGTGTTTGCTAACATTTTAATGTGATCCTTGAAGTTCAGGCCTTGTAAAAAAATGATCCTTAAGGCAACAGTGTTAAGACAGAACTCCCCACCACAGGGAAATAGAAGAGTAATGGATAGACAGGATGGGGGAGGGAAGATCAGTCAGGAAGAGGATGGGAAGCAGTTGACAGGAAGGAAATACTGGGAGAGACAGTTAAATCTAAGGGCCATTTTAGGGGAAGTATGGAAAGCTGATGGGTGCGATAGAAGTCTTCAAATATATATAAAGGTGATCACAAAGTATTTGGGGAGACAGCACCTGTACTTGACATCCCTTGCTATCAAATTAAGCTTCCGGTATTGAGAATGGGTTACATCCAATTGAGTTGTTGACTAAGATATTCCCAAACAATCCAGGCTATTGGCAAGACTATAGATAGCTTTCTAAGAACTAATGACAAAGCCCCCATTACTGAAAATAACTCCTACACGACTCATTGAATGTGGAGAAGTTGTACCTATACCGAGCCTTCACTCCTTCATTCTGGTGTCTTTGGAACAGAAATGTATTCTGCATGCTACCAAATGAGAAAAGTAATCACTAAACCAACTACAAACTCTTTAATCTTCAATAGTGTTCTGCCTGCGTGGTAGATACACTAGTGCGATGGTGCCACAAAGCTTGTAGGAGCAACCAACCAATATCTGATTTGATTAGAAGCCTACCCACTCTATGAGATAAAACTGATACTGCTTGGGTGACCAAGAACCTAAGACTAGATAGCTCAGGGACCTAGGCTAAAACCAAATATTACTGTTCTGCTAAAAGAAAATAGCAGTAAAATGATTGCTAGTGACATTCTTCTAAACTCAGATCAGTGCCTTGCCCAGCCATCATCTGAGAAGCTTCCTCCTGCAGCAGATGGGAACAGGTACAGAGAACTTTAGTGAGACAATTTTCAGAGTGTGAGAGATGTTGGAGCACTCAGCCCTAAGTAGGATGTCTCCATTAAATTCCTCTGCTGTGGAGGAGGGAGTGGAGGAAAGAGGTTAAGGATCAGAGAGCATGGAAAACAGAAAGGAGATGAGGCCTTCTAAACATAGTAGGATGGACACACATATGAACTCACAGAGACTAAGGCAGCATGCACAAGGGCCTATACTGGTCTGGACTAGATGGGGTCCTAGAACTGTAAAGATAAGTGGACACGTGTACCCATCCCTAATTCAGAAGTAACTTCCAATTGGTAACCACTTTCATGTACAGGCATCTCAGCTGGAAGACAAACTGCACTTAAGGGTAGGGGCACGCCCAGCAGTACATGGCCAAGGGAAAAGAACCTAAAGGAGTCTTTGGAGGGTCCTTATCTCACAAAGCAGTATCAGAGGTTTTTAAAATTATCCTTTTAAATTTTTTATCTCTCTCTTACTTTCTCTCCTTCCTTCTCTTCTACTTGTCTTTTGTGTATATATTATTTCTTCCAGTTTTGTTTTATGGGATTCCTGAGTGTGCAAATGAGTGGGTCTCTGTGTCTATACTTGTTTCTTGGACTCATTTCCTTCTCTTCGTTTTGTCCCATTTGGATATTTTAGTTTTTGTTTTCTCATATTTACTTTATTTTATTATACCTTAGAAGGCTGTTTTCTAGTGAGAGACAGAATGGGGAGTGGATCTGGATGGGGAAAATCAGGGTGGAGAAGAAGGAGGGAAATTGTAAACAGGATATATTATGTGAGGAAAAATACTATTTTCAATGAAAGGTAACTCAGTTGCCCTCATCAGTAGATCAGTATGTCTCTGAAAGGAATGAATTAATTATCATAAGAATAAACCTGTTATAAAGGCAAGTTCAGCTCTCTCCTGCATTTGTTTTTTCCTGTTTGTCTCTTTTCCCTTACATTCTGATATAGCCTCAAGGCTCTCCTTGAATGCTGTTCTCATGCTCTTGTATTTCCCAGCTCTATAAAAATGAGCTAAATAACTTTTTGTTGTTTATAAACTGTCCAATCTTTTGTACTTTGCTATAGCAACAAAATTGGGTTTAAATAGCATCATTAACTGAAGATGAGATTTTAGAGATTCAGGATGTGGGGACATGTGAGGCACAAGCAAATAGAGGTGCAATTTCAAAAGTAAAACAATTTTCATAAAGTTTTGGTTGCAAACAGTGAATGAAAATGCCAAAGGATAAGCAGAAGGAATTTGCAAGGTGCTATGTTTCCACACAGGGGTGGGAGTTGAGGAAAGGGCATGTCAGGGAAGGATTCTAAATGAAAACGGTGTCTGAGATAAATCTTTACATTAAAAAGTTTATAGCAGCTTTATCTGTAATGGCCAGAAGATGGAAACAGCCCAGATACCCCTCAACTGAAGAATGGATGCAGAAATTGTGGTACATCTACACAATGGAATATTACTCAGCAATGAAAAATAAGGAAATCATGAAATTTGCAGGTAAATGGTGGGACCTGGAAAGGATCATCCTGAGTGAGTTGTCCCAGAAGGAAAAAGACACACACGGTATATACTCACTCATATAAACATACAACATAGGATAAACCCACTAAAATCGGTATATCTAAACAAACTCAAGCAAAAGAGAGAGGACCCTAACTAAAATGCTCAATCCCCATCCTGAAAGGCAAAGAGGATGGACATCAGAAGAAGAAGAAAACAGGAAACAACCTAGGAACCTACTACAGAGGGCCTCTAAAAGCCAGAAGAAGAAAACAGGAAACAACCTAGGAACCTGCCACAGAGGGCCTCTGAAAGCCTCTGCCCTTCAGACTATCAAAGCAGATGCTGAGCCTGATGGCCAACTGTCGGGCAGAGTGAATGGAATTTTATGTAAGAAGTGGGAAATAGTAAGAGCTGGAGAGGACAGGAACTCCACAAGGAGAGCAACAGAACAAGAAAATTTGAACACAGGGAACTTCCCAGAGACTCATACTCCAACCAAGGACTATTCATGGAGATAACCTAGAACCCCTGCACATATGTAGCCCATGGCAGTTCAGTGTCCAAGTGGGTCACATAGTAATGGGAAGAGGGACTGCCTCTGACATAATCTGATTGGCCTGCTCTTTGATCACCTCCCCCTAAGGGGGGAGCAGCCTTACCAGGCCACAGAAGATGACAATGCAGCCACTCCTGAGGTGATCTGATAGACTAACATCAGAAGGAAGGAGAAGAGGACCTCCCCTATCAGTGGACTTGGGGAGGGGCATGCATGCAGAAAGGGAAGGAAGGGTGGGATTGGGAGGGGAGGAGGGAGGGGCTTATGGGGGAACAAAATGAATAAAGTGTAATTAATAATAAAAAAAAGCAGTTTGCTGATGAAATATCAAAGTCTGTAAAAAGATAAACACATCTTATGTGGCAGGAGATGATAGTGAGAACAGACTGGGTTTATTGATGGTTAGAATGTAGGGTGTAGAGACTGGATGAAGACAAGAAAAGTGAACAGTAAAAGCTAGTTCCCTGGAGCTTTTGTGTCACTAACTCACAAATGTGCATATTGAAGTTTCAAGTTGTTGGCTATAGGTAAATAGGTAAATTAATTCGAATCTAGCAAGACTGGAGAGAAATGATGTAGGCCTACACTTGAAAAAATATAGGTAAAATATTTTATGTTTACTTTATATATATACATATGTATATATAAATGTATACATATATGAATATATATATATATATATATATATATATATATATATATGAAGCTGTAACACTTGGTTTTGTACTATTTCTCCAAGGGCATAGTTTATCTAACAAAACCAAAAGCAAAATAAGTTCAAGCAAGAGATAGTAAACCTTCCTTGGACTTGGTCATGGAAATTAAGGAGACTCTTAAAACAGTATAGGCTGTTGCTGTTGCTTTTGGCTGCCTCCCAGTTACTGAGGGTAAGATCCCATTGATGAAGACACCACACACTTCAGACACAGGATTCAAAAGAATTGTGCTGTAACTGGCCTGAGAACTAGCTTTCATAGTATCTGATGGTGTTTTGCAAACTGCCAAGGAGAAAAGCTACCAATAGTTCTACTCAGTCGTAAAGCCTATGAGCCACAAAAATGACCAGTACAGCAAGAAATCCCGTAAAGTGCAATGATAGCACTTATATCTTGAGGGTAACCAAAGCTGACTAAAACTGACTTAGAGACCACTCATTATGAGGGAATTTGTGCCTGATGTTTTAAACCTAGCCACTCAATGTGACTGATGATGTCATGGACCCAAGAGGACAACATACATACAATAGTCCCTTTTCTAAACCAGTGTAATTTCTAACTATATTGCACTTACTTTTCTTTATACTCAGGTAACTGTAGCCCTCACCTCCTCCCTAAAGAAGTTCCTTTGCAGCAGACTGAGACCATTCCAGAGAATCACAACTGGTCTAATGCAGAGAACAGCTGACTGTGAGGTGTACAAGGCCAATTTGCATCTGCAATGCACTCCCGAATCCAAAAATCAGGGAATATCATGTAACCTCTTCCATGTAGAAAGATTTTAAGGGCCAGAGGACCAGCTTTCGACTGTGATATAGTGTTTTCTTTGTATGACAGGGAAGCTGCCCCCATGAAATTTTGATTTCATGCGGCTTTAATCAGTTGGAAATCACTGTCCGTTGAATGTCAGAAGAGAAGCCCGAATCTATCCTATTTTCATATAATATAACTGGTAGCTTCAGGGGCCAGTCACTGAAGTGGAGAAAAAGCAGGAGGCACAAGTTTGCAGGGACATGGATGAGTATCAGATGCTATTTGACATGCACATGGAGATGTCTAAGCTTTTAGATATTATGGTCTGGATACAAGATGGGGACTATAGATGGTTCAGTGGACTTCAGTTTTCATGACTATGCCTGAATGGTGGCTTTCATAGTAGTAGCATAACCCTGAGTTATGTAAAAATCTTTGCAGAAACAAGATTGAGGTCAGTTGCACAGTTTCCTGTTTTAATTCTCTATTAGCAAAAGTACAAAGTCTTCTGGTACGTTTACAGGATTACAAGGCAGAGGAGGAGGACAGCACATGGAGAGGGCAAAGGAGCACATTACAGGTTTTTTGGTAAATCAGAACAAGAATGAAATGGAAGAGAAAATCTAGAACAGATGAATAAACTAATCTCAGAAGCTAGATCTGTGTGTGGTGCTCGCATGACTTCAGCACCATGGAAGCTAGAATGGGAAAAAGCTAGAAGTGTGAGTTAGAGGCCAGCCTGGGCTACAGCGAGACTTTATTTCAGAAAAATAAAACAATAAAAACTCTCGGAAAGTCCTCACTGATAGAAGTCTATGTCGAGAGTACGCACATTGTAAGATGATAGAACATTACTTTTAAGTAGTTAAGAAAATAGTATGAGCCTTTATTAATAATAAACCAGCTAATGTGCATTGTTACTAAGACAGCCAGCTGCTTTTGTTTCTGGACCAGATATAGAATATAAGTTACCACAAGTGCTTAGGAGACAGAAGCCAAAGAGAGAGAGATAGATAGATACATGTATTTATTAATTAATATGAAGCATGTATTGGGGAATGTAAGTACTGGTTAAAGGCTAGGTTTTTACTAGGTGATGTTTAGAGAACTTGGCAAGCATCCAAATGTTAATGAAATGTTTTAGAAATAAAAGATGCTATAAATACAATGGTCAATTCTCAAGGTTGAGATTGGGGTGTCCTTTTATATAAGCTACCATCCATTGCTAAGTCTAATTATCCGGTTAATGCTGTGACTGTGAAATAAAATAATCTTAGAAGCTTGGCCATGAAGCCAATCAAATTTGAGTTCTGCCCACATATTTTTATCATGCATTTTAATTCTAAGTACTGTGCATTCATGAACTCTACTTGATTTTCTTTAATCTTATTGTAGGTTAATGACTAATCATCTACCATCACAGGCTTACATCTATATTTAAGAATGTGTTGCAAGTAAATCAGCTAACATGCATTGTTACGAAGGGAGCCAAATGCTTTTGTTTTGCAGATATCCTTCCTATTAACCCAACAAGTCATGTAGGTTTTTAAGGGCCATGATAACCCTTTGCATAAAGTGTCTATTGCTTTGGCAGGCCTGCATTGATGTCATTAACATGCGATGTTGTAATGGGCATCACAGATCCCCCTCAGCTCAGTGCCAGAAGGTTGTAGCCATGCCGACTGGAAAACATTCTTTGTCACCACTGCTACAGGCATCCCAGGTGGGGGAAAGGTCAAGGCTTTTGATACTAAATAAAAAGTAGGATGGGAAATTCCTGAATTGTATCAGATGTTCTCACTGGTGCCTCTGTGAGAAAGGCTGTAACTTCGTAATAATTTCAAGAACTATCGTTATTTTAAAAAAAGAAAAAAGACTGATTTCATCCTTAAAGTGCTTTCCATAGTTGTTTGATGATGTGTTAATCTTGTTATTTCAGTATAATATAGACAAAGTGCCTGAAAAATATATTGTATAACAAGTTAATGCTCAAATGTTCCAAAGAAATCTGCGAATCTTTGATCAATGGAATCTCCATTCTGTCTGATCCGCTAGGATAAGATTTTGAAATCCATGCAACTTTCTGTCATATTTTTATGTTGCACTTATATTAATGACTATCATTGAAAATGAATAATCTCAGCTTCCCTACCATAGTTGAGATAATTGCTGTGTGTGTAATGAGTTTAGAGCCAAGAAAGTAAAGCTGTGACAAATTAAAAACAAACAAAAACACCACCACCACCAAAGCACTGCAATACAGAAAAAAAAAAAAAATTCCATTAAAGTTCATTTAATTGCATGGTAAAGTAGAAGATACTAATTTATTTTGTTGTGGGTCTCAACTGAAATTCTGACAGTTTAAGTCAGAGATATATTTATCTTGTTACTTCCTGTAGAAAACACTTACAAAACTTCTCTTCCTATGAAGGGTATTTGTCATGTCAACATTGCTCTGGTTTTGAAAATACCGTCATTGGTGCTGTATGATAGACAATTAATGACGCCTCTGATTACTGAAGATTATCAAAACTGATTTATTGCTTCTGTGTATGCACCCAAATGTACACATTGTTTTTTGCTGTGGTTGACTTCTCTCATTCTGTTCCTTTTTTTTTCTTCCAGAAATATTTGCATTCTGTTTCCCCCACTTCCCTCTCTCCCTCTTTCCTTCCTCCTCTGTTCTCTTATCCCCTTTTTCTTTGTTTATTAACATCCCCTTTTGGGATTAAATTCATTTCAATATTTGTACATGCTTTAGGACAACACAGATACTACCCTACAAAAGTGAATAAGAGAAAATTATCCACAACTTTATACACATCATGTGATACCGTGTTATCAAGATCACACAAAGAGCCAACCATCACCAGCTGAGGAGTGGCTGATGCAGAGACCAGGCTGGTGCCAGACCACGTGATCTTGAGGCTGTCTACAAAATGAGTGCCAACACGGAGTAATCTATTGACCTCCAGGTGGCCCTACTAAGTGGACACAGAGGAGGTAAGCGCCACCTGGGTGGCTGACTTAAAGAAAGCTAAACCTTTTTTTCTGAAAATTTTTTATTTTAGTTTTATTTTAGCTTCTCCCTTCATTTTCTTCCCTCTACTGCCTCTCATATGCAGTTCCTCTTTCAAATTTATGGCCTTATTTTTCATTAATTACTTTAACATGCAGATATGTGTGTTTCTAAATGTAATCTGCTCACTGTATAATGTTACTTAAGTGTTGTTTTCAGAGTTTGCCATTTAGTATTAGAAAATTAGTAGGTGTGCTGTTCCCTGGGAAGCTTATTTCTCCCACTTTCAACATTCCTTCCTTGCCTGTAGGGTTGAGGCAAACTTTTGAGGGTAAACATCAAGTTACATTCCTGGAGCACAGTGTTATTTACCAAACAGTTTTGCTTTGCTGATCCTTATCAAGATGATCTTCCAGGACAGGAGTCACCACCTTCTCCATTACATAAATGAGAGAGAGTGAGTCTCTGAGGGTGAGCAACTGACTATACTTTAGCTCCTCTCTCTCTCTCTCTCTCTCTCTCTCTCTCTCTCTCTTTCGTGTGTGTATGTGTGTGTATGTGTACGCACACATACATCAATGTGCTTTTAAGGGAATGAAATCTTGCACGTAGGTAAAACATAGTTTTATCAGAATTAAAGTCAGACAATAATCAACAACATGAAATTACAATACTAAACATAACAAACATTACTCTCGTATTTGTCTGAAGCATCTCTTCACTTAGAAAAGCAAAGCTTAGGCATGAGAATCATTTGGTCCAAGGAAGCATCATTACTTTCACTCAGTATCGTAGAGAGGTAGAGAGGCTATTGGCTGCCAAGTTTTAGGATAGAGATGAGAGGACACAGGGTTTTCCAGAGGTAGTTGTTCATTCAACACATGTTCTATGTGTAAAATCCTTTGTGGGCTTTTAGGTATATGTGCTCACATCCAGCAACATATTTTAATGTCTTCAGCTTGCTTAAATAATTTTTTACACATGTGAAAATAACATTGAGCATATGCATTTGCACATAAAGGAAGGAGCCCCGACAATGGGGTGTGCTGCGTGGCAGATGCTCCCTGTTACGGCGGTATGCGTCTGCCTGAGTCTGTCTCCACGGAGAGAGCCCAGGACGCCACCTGGGATCCAAGTTCAAGTTAAAGAGACAGAAATAATGGTTTAAACATGCCCAATTATTAAAAACATCTTATAAAGTAGTACCAGAATTTTTACCAGTATTTTTTCTATTCAGTAAATCGGGTAATTTAACTTGAACAAAACGCCTTCCCCCAATCAGACTATAGAAAAATATTTTTTTTACTATTTCTGTGTGTTTTAAATTACTCTTTATTAGCAAAACATTGTTTAATATTGATAACTTGAATAAGACATGGAATTTCGCTCTGGATTTGCATATCTTGGTAATATCTGCATGCAAAACATCATTTTCCTGCTTTATATTGAAATGACAAGTTTATTTTGTTTGAAAAATGGGGAAATAAACTACTGTTTTGTCCTTCTTTTTGTTGTTCCAGCTGTGTGTCATTGACGCTGGCATGACTGGCCATGGGAAGGTGCAATGAGGCAAGACCAGGACTGTAGCAATGATTAACCTACAATACGCTATAGCGACATCAGTGCTGCACAGAGTGACACTTCTAAATAGTGCAGGAAACAGTGCTCACGTCTGCCCTCTTGTCTTCTTAAAGAGTTCTGATGAATATAAGAGAAATTAATAGCTCTTCAGTATAAAGTGACCTAATGTCATTAATTGGGTGTTTCTCCCAGGCCGTAGTCTGACCCCCACTTTGGTGGTAATTTATTTAGCTGGGAAAGCTTGGGTTCTGTGGAGCATCTGGTTTTCAGTGATATCCTGCTGGTCTTATCCAATTTTCCAGCTGGGAGCATGAGGTCGAATGACTTGCCTAAAGGTCACCTGGTAGCTCAACTGGGATTATAACTCAAAATCGTTCTGATTTTCCCATCCTTTGCTCACTGGACCACAAAACTCCCTTGATCTCATCTTCTCAAGCTTGCCTGAGCAGGAAGCAAATGTAGACACAGAAAGAAAAAAAGAAAAAGAAAAGAAAAAAAAATCAAATTAAATGTTGTCTTCTAGCATCGTAAAAAGAGCTAAGTTTCTTTGTTACAACTGTAAGGAGAGTGTCTTGTCATTCTAACACCTGAACTTTAGGGCATGTTTCTGTTTCCTCACAAGTGACCACTGTTTCTCATTGCTCAGACTCTGCCTTCAATCAAAGTATTTTGGTCTGTAGTGATTTGATGCTTGAGAAAGAGGAGTAAAGGAATATATATATATATATATATATATGCATATTTATACCTTTATGTCATAGATACTGTTTGCTTTGTCCTCAGGTGCTTGTTACCTGACCCCAGCAAGTGCTGTAGTCACCTGGCTCATCCTATCATAGAACATTTAGACTTACTCTTTCTTTAGGATAGAAATCTATTCCTTGCTGTTTTGTGACATTGTGTCATTCATTCTTAACAATTGTTACTGTTTTCAACTTCCTAATACAGCTGTTTTCTTTATCTGACTCTCCCATTTCTACTTCATTTTATTTTATTATGATTTTATTTTTCAATGATTTTTCTTTCTTTCTTATTCTCTATGTCCCCTCAGCTCACCACTCTGATCCTTGTTGTTTTCTATACAATGTTTGCTATATACAAGTTCAATAAACATTTGTTGAGTGAATAGATACTCCTGCTGAAAGACAGGCTCTTTCTCCCTTTTTGATTATCATTCAAGGAGTTTCAAAGGGGATGCCCATGGGGTAGCAAGGTCGGGTGGAGATGGCCTTTACTCAGCCATCCAGATCAGGTGAATTAACCTCAAGGTCAACGGGATGACAGATGACAGCTGTCCCGTCAGGTCAGCCTCTCTTCCGAAGCTTCCCCCTTGGACCTGGCCTCAGGCTTTTGTGAACAGTACATGGAAAGCAGTCCTGCTATATTTATAGTCATATGCCACTTTTCTAAATTTGCACTGTCTGCTTTCATCACCCACTCTGTACATTTGATACATAATGTCATATGTTCATTTCAAAAAGCCATATGGTAAGGGTTGCTAGTGTGTAGAATATTGAAGAGAGGATATCACACTGAAAAATAACTGCCAAGATTTTTCATTAATAGATAAAAATGTGCCAGATACTTCCTAGTCTAATGACTTTAAGTAATTTTTGCTAAATTGTTTAAGATCATTAGAATTTAAAATACTAAGCCAGTTTCTTTTAAAAACTTGAATGATATGTCCTTATTTATGACTTCTGAGAGGGAAATGAAGGTGTATGCTTCACACATTACTTTTATTGGTAATTTACACCTAAACTGCTGCCTTTATAACCAGAAAGCCTAGTCACCACGTTTACACGATCAGACATTCTCAGGAGCAGCTGCTGAGTTCTCCTGGCACCCTTGTCCTGTGATGAACAGGCAGTGGGTATCTATCTTCAGGCCTTATTCCAGAAGGAGTTGTGTACACATTAACTTTTTCATCCCAGCTATGAACTCCATGTGAGGGGATTGAGAATATCGCTGACTGTAAACTTAGTGAACAGCTTTCTTCAAATTGAACAAAGGGTGCTTGGGTACATTTTCAGATTAATGGATAGAAATAGTCATGATGATAAAAAGAGTCCATACAACTATCATTTGGGCTTCTTATCACTCTTGTAAAATAACTGCTTCAGTCTTTCATTGATTTAAAGTCAGACTGGACTTTCTGGCTAATATATATTCAGACCTGAAATGCAGGCAGATCAGACTTTTTTCCCTATTAATATTTCTGCTTTTGAGTTCCTCTGACAATTCATAGCCATTTGATGGAGTGAAATTTAGCCACAAACTCATACTTTATTAAAACAAGGCACCAGATATTAGAACTGAGGTCAACACAGCCATTGGCTTTTTTTTTTTTTTTTTTTTTTTACCTGGAGAATCCAGGACTGACTCCTTGAAAGGTCTTTCCTGATTAGTGACCACACACTTCTTTTGAAAAGTCTGATGACGAACATTGGGTTTTTGAGTGATGCAGTCCTTGTCTTGGCAGCCAACCATCACTTTGTTTTTATCATGGAGAATTAGGTTGTGCTCACCCTTTTCTGGAAAAGCTAGGAAATCTCGTTGATAGCGCTAGTATCAAAAAAAACAGGATGTTCTCTGAAGGGCCTTCTTTGTTTGAGCTAAGAAAAATGTGATTCATGGTCTTCTCTTTTCACTAGTGATATGAGCAAGTCTGACATTCAGTCTCCCAGAGATTCCTACAACTTAAATGACAGAAAGTGTAGCTAATAATTGTTTGGAAACAGAAGGAGAGGTCAATATTCAGAATGTAGAGCCCAGACAAAATTCAAACAATGTACTGGTGAGTGTGGTATATCTTACAGAAAGAAATCTGCTGTCTTTCTTTCTTTCTTTTTCTTTCTTTCTTCCTGAAATCTGATTTATTAAATCTCAATTTCCAGTATTATTACCTGAACATCAAAGTTGCAAATTTTCTTCTGAGAGATGGTCCTTTGAAATTTTCTAATCATTTCAAAAAAGTACTTTTGGAGAAAGAGCTAATAATTTCTCACATAACTGACAACTACCTTTTCTCCTCCAGCAAGATCAATAACTTTACAGGCCAGTTTCCTCTTATTGATCATGTTGGTATTAGGCATATCTCAGAACGAAGAAAGGTTTCAATAAGAGTTGCTGAATGACAGCCAAGTCATAACACAAAGTTGACCAAAGATGGTCAACCTCTCATGGGTGATGCTTTGAAACACACTGCTGGTTTGACACTATGGGAAATGCTTTTAGAGGTTGACAGGATGGCGCCTCTGCACATCTGGTACAACCCTGTAACCCAGCTCCTTGTGAGATTGCTTTTACTCTTAGCCAGGCACTGTCTGGTACAACCCTGTAACCCAGCTCCTTGTGAGATTGCTTTTACTCTTAGCCAGGCACATCTGTACAGCCCTGTAACCCAGCTCCTTGTGAGATTGCTGAGGGAGAATCCGAGTTCAAGGATGGTCTGAGCGACCTAATGAGGCCACGTAGGCAAAGGTGAGAGAACGGATTTTGCAGATGTTCTCAGTGGTTAGAGCACTTAGCACCTGTGAGGCACTGGAAAACAAATGAACAAATGAACCTGCTGAAATAAAACAGATTAAAGACAGTTTTTATTCTACCAAGGACTATTTTAGAGTCACATAAATTTTTGAAAAATATTTATGTATATTTGGGAGTTGGTCTGATGCTTGTATATTGATGCTAATTACTGGCCCTCAAGATCTGGTTACTGCCTGGATACACCTATCCTTGTTGTGTAAACCTACCTGATTGGCTGATTAAATGGCCATCTGGATAGGGCAGAATGGGCTAGGTGTGGCTATGGTTCCCAGGCTTTGGGTTTAGGAGAATCACGGGAAAGAGATGGGCAAGGAGAGAGGAGGACAGACACAAGGGCTTAGCATGGAGAAGAAACCACGTGGGCTGGGAGGAAGGACTCCAATAATGGTGTGCAAAGTCCCAGGTGAACAATACAAACAAGTATTTATAAGATTATGGACGGAAGATAGCCCAGATGAGGATGGTCAAGGAGGACGGCATTGGATGGGAGCTGGAAGGTGGATGGTGAGATTATTGAGACAGCATAGGTAAAAGCTTTGCCCAGCCCAAAGTGTTAAGGCAATTATAAAATCTAACAGGTGTCTGTGCTTTATTTGATTGTGATAGTGGGTTAAATAATACTGCTGTAATAGTTACATCCTAATAGTAAACATTTGTTAGGCCATACCTTTTAAATTTACTACAACATGTATATAACTAAGATTAAAAAAATAAAGTTGATTTTCCCGTTGGTTTGACTGTCTTTAATTTATTAATTTATTCAGCAATATTTCTTCTCTCTTTCTTTTTTCTTTCTTACTTTTCCTTTCTTTTGAAGAACAAGTAACAGTTGTTATATGGTCATTGCTTTATTACTAATATGTTCCCAAATTTTCTATGTTTCTAAAATTAGTATGTTTCTAAAATTACTTAATTTCCAATATAACAACATTGAGAGGCAAGACTATTAAGAAGTATATCTAGAGCATTTACCCTCATAACTGGGATTAACATTCTTAGAAAGTGGGGGATGAATCACCCTTTCCATTCCCTTTATTCTTTCCTGTGAAGTCACAGTTCATTGTTTCCATAGGACCCTGGAACAAAGAGCCATGTTTAGAGAAGACCCAAAGTCTTCATTAGACACTACTAGTATCTTGATCTGGGGCTTCTGGAACTGTGAGGACTGTGAGTTATTATCTAATTTATAATAACTCAGTCTTGGGCAGTTTGCTGTAGCAGAGTATACAGATTAAACAATTTTAATAGAATTTTAATTTGTATTGAACTACCCCTCTAGATCCACACTTGGCATTTCATGAAAGAAAAGGCAGTAATCACCTTTTCTATGGAGGGGAGGAGACTAAGTCTTAGTCCCATGTTGTATATGAAAACTGGTATTCCTTTTTGCTTTAAATTCCCATGTGAAAAGTATTTTGGGAAAAAATAAATTACCCCATTTATCTATCTTTATAGACAATGCAAATATTAAATATAGAAAACAATCTTTCACTTTCCAATAGCTTGAAGTGCTGAGAAAGCAAGAGTGAATATGAGAGCAAGAGCAAGAAAGAACAGGGAGATTCAGAAAGGGGTAGCAAAGTCGTATGGGGAAACTCAAAGTTACTGGGGAATAGAATTTCCCTAGCACTAGTCACAATACATATGTTTGTTAAAAAGCAAGAGGCGGGGAAGACATGCATGCCTGACATTGAAGAAAAGCCTGTTTGTGTCTCGCACACTGGAGAAATTGTTCAAGAACAGTCCATCGATGTGAAAATATGACCCATGTCATTTTGCCAGGGTAGTTAAGACACTAAGTAGCCGAGTAAGGCCTGATTGGATAAATTCACAATCCTGGGGGTGTACATACTTCCTAATGTCCAGTTTTTCTAAGATACAAAAAAAAAAAAAAATGTCAATGGAAATAAGGTTACAAAGTGCCACATGCGTGGGCGAGACAAGGTCTCCATAGGGTGGGAACCAGGCAAATCTCAGACATGGCCCATTCTTTTAGTTTCTTGCCCATTTTCTTAGTGGTCAAAATGAGAAACAAAGAATAAATACCCGGCACTAGTAGAAAGGGGGAAAAACAACAAAACAAAACAACAACAAAAAAACCCAACTGATATTTAGAGATGGGAAGGAGGGAAAGATTATTGACTGGACCTGAAATGAATTTCCCATTTTCCTTCATTATTGTCATATTCACCTTACACAAATTCCTAATGTGTCTACAGATAAAGTCACAACATCTATAGTGGAGAAAATGGGTTCTGCAAGGACATCAAAGCATGAAATCTTCATGTGGAAAGTGAATATTCAAAGGTACACAAGAAATATTTAATAATAAGTATGATTCATTTCTCTTTACCGTTTTGAGAAAGTTGCATGGAGCTTGAAGACACTCCACACAAGCCCCAAAAGTAGTCTTGAAAAATGAAAAATGAACACAACAGCTCACCCCTTGTCTGTTTTAGTTTACTGGGCTAGGATAACCAATTAGCTCAGTATCAATGTTAGCATTCTAAAATTTGCTGACATTTGTGGCTATGCTGGCTTATTCCAGTACCTCAAGCCCGCTCACATTTATGACAGTGATAGAGCAAATGTGCAATTCATTCAAAAGCCATTAGCAAAATCTGAATAATTTTTGTGAGATAACTCCACTAGTCTCTCTCTCTCTCTGAGACTCAGTTATCTTATCTGAAAATGATGGAGCATGACAAGCTGATGAAAATATTTTGTTCTTTACTTTTTATAGTGTTTTTTTTTTTATCTCCAAAAAGTCAGTATGAGTTTATTGTAATTTGATTGATGGTTTTGAAAATTTGCATTTATAAAAAAAAAGACATAAAGTAGCCTCAGTCATTCTGCAGTATCACCTGACTATATGAGGAAGGACATGTTTATCTTAGTACTTGTGAACTATATTCAGTTGTAAAACTATAATCTTAACTTATCAAGATCTAACTTTTTTGTTGTCCTAAATCAGGGAAGCAGTTGGATAGTATGAAGCTTGTATTGAGCTTAAATGGTCTATTCAATTTTACCTTGCAGAATCCCACAAATTGAACACAAAAGACTTTTTTTCAATGGAGCCTTAGGGAGAAACTCATCTTTGCTTTTTCTGAGGCTCCACGAACATCTTTCAAATTACTTGGGTTAATTAGTTTAGGAACATCTAATAATACAGGTTGTTTCTTTTGCAAAAACTAAAATGAGGGGCTGGGCAGTGGTGACCTGCCTCCCCAGCACCTGGGAGGCAGAGGCAGGTGGATTTCAGAGTTCAAGGCCAGGCTGATTTATAGAGTGAGTTCCAGGAGAGCGATGGCTACCTAGAGAAACTCCTGAATTGAAAAAAAAAAAAAAAAAGCCAAAAACAAAATAAACAAAAACCAAGACAATAAAATAAAACCCAATCCAACCCAACCAAACAAACAATAAAACCTAAGATATGGTTATCAAATCAAACTAGCATATATAGAACCAGAGACTATGAACAAAAGCAGTTGATACCTGAAATTCTTAACAACAACAACAACGAAAACTCATTGAAAAGCAACTTTTCAGATACTGGTATTAACCTACTGATAAGATGTTATAAAACAGCCATTATTGCTGCCTTTGACAGGATTAGTTCTTGGGTTAGTCAGAACTGCTGGATTGTCATAAGGAAACAAGTGTTTAAAATATAAATTAAAGGAAAAGTTGACCTCGGGTTACTCTGGTCTGTCAATGAGGTCAGGGAAGGAAGGTTCAAAACCTAGTAGGACAAAGGTCAGTCTGACAGTGGATACAAAGTTCACAAGTCTGCATTATAAATAATAACTGTAGGAAATGAGTGTTTATGCCTCTCTAATGTTAGCAAACTGAAAGGATAAGATGTCTTCCTTTTGACGCGAAAAGATCTGAATGTGAGATGCTATTTTAAACAATGAACAGCTGTTTAATTGTGAACTGAAAAGAACAAAGAAATCATCACAAGGCTACATGGGATGTATTGTACTTTCCTGTGTGTGTGTGTGTGTGTGTGTGTGTGTGTGTGTTCCCTTCTTCTCCTTTAACTTGGGGTAATTGAAATGTCATTTTTTTTCTTAGGATGTTTTCTTTTCCAACTAGGGATGTGAAAAGTTAAAATACTGAAGAATTTCCTTTTTATTATTTTGAACAAAAACAACTTTTCATGAGTGTTTTCTTTGTTAATTCAACAGAGATTAATGACTGGAATGTTCAGTTGTGGACTTTAGGGAAAAATCATGGTTGTCTGTGGGTAATATATTTTCGAGAAGACAGAAGCTAAGAGCTTAGTTCGATCTGGAGGGCAGTTGTAAGCATATAGAACAGTCTGGCCACCAACTGAAGATTTCAGTTGTATAATTATGTCTCGGAAGTGGTAGAATTGCACCCTAAGGGAAAAAAAATAACTAAGTTTAGATTATGAAGAAAATCAAGCTCTTAGTTTTAAAGAAAATTATTAAGAATTTAACTCAGAAGAATTTTGTATTAATTTGTAAAGCAGTTTGTCTTAGTTTTTGTTTTCTATTAGAGGCTTTTGGGGCTACAGGCAAGAACACAATGTCACAACTTTTTGGGCTGCGATAAAGTAAGTTAGCAAACCAAACACCTCTGTTTAGGTGTTTAACCGCCTCATTATAAAAGACTGGCACATAAGCTTGTGACTTTTAAAATATCATTACTGATCCTTTAAGAATTTCACATTTGGCTACAATTTACTCTGATTATAACTACTTTGCCTTTCTTCTCTAGATATCTTTAGTTATATAGCTACAGAAACTATGTCTGATATATACGTATAGTTCTAGATCTTTCTTTTTAACTGGACACAGAATTTATTGAACTTTTTAATGAATATTACTTTCTTTGAATTTTGTTTTGAAATTAAAGGTAAATTTCTTTAAGAAATTGTCACTTTTAACCAGAAATTATTTCTCCTTCTCCTGATACAGAGGTCAAGGATAGTACTGATGTGTAAAGCTTTGAAGGCAAAATGAAGGTAAAAGAAAAATGTACAAGTTTTTTTCTTAAATCGGGATGTGGTTATGGAGCACATTAATCAATTGTCCTGTCAGCCTCTAAGACACAGGTTCAACTCCAATTTATTTTAATGGCCGCAAATGTTTCCTTAGACAATTCCGGATTTCTGGGTACAGGAAGGAATGTCAGGGATGCTCAGGGCAAGCTTGGGAGCCCCTCACCCAGAAGGTGGTCTTGGGCCGTAATCACACCCTGCTGATAGGATTTGGCAGTTAAAATAGATGGAGGTCAGCCTGTCATTTTGTCTATTTAAATAAGTCACTTGTGATTAAGGGTGAGTGGCAAGTTTTCTTTCTCTTGTACCTTAGGGTCCTTACCTCACATCTAATGACGTCTCTGATGTTTCTTTTCTAGGCATTTCCCCTCTTTCTTTGCTTGGCTTTTTATAGGGAAAATATTTGTGTTCCCTCTACCTTTCCCCACTTGTGCTCATAGACTAGTAGGTAATTTAGCTTCTTCTCTGTTCAAACTAACAAAAATTTATGGAGCAAATATTGCCATCCAGATGGAGGTTTTTTGTTTCACTAGATACTTCATGACGTTCAGAAACTGCGTCTTTGCTTAGGGAAGCCTTCAACCTCTGCTTTCTGCAACAGCCCAGAGGAAAGGCTTGCAAAGGAGCAACACCGTGCTGTGTACAAGGTGAATCAGGGTGAACAAGCTCCATCTTGTGATGTCTCTCTGATTGCCCTCGGCTTTGATTGTTTCTGAAGAGTCAGCCTGATGGTAACTCAGGTGCGTCTGAGTCTCTTGCTTTTTGCCTTGCAGGAAGAACCTCATGGTACTTAAACATCCTCTCTTGTAACTATCAAAAGGGTAACTCGATGGTATCCCTTAGTCCACAGGGGAGGAAGTTTGTGTTCTCTGAGCAAGCAATGCTAAAAGATCATGCAACGTTCTTTAACATTTCTTTTTCTTTTTCTCTGCGTAGCCCTGTCTGTCCTGGAATTTGCTCTGTAGACCAGGTTGAACGCAAAGATCCATCTGCCTCTGACTCCCAAGTGCTGGTATTAAAGATACATGCCACCACCACCCTCTTCAACTTTTGAATCTGGTGATTCAAATGTACAGTTTAGTGTTCTTGGTATGGCTTCCCCCAAGTAAACAATTCATATGCAAGCTTTTGATCTGGGATCTGCATTCTGAATGAAACCACCACCAAGTGAAGCGAAGAGAAAGGGGTCTTTCTCCTAACACAGTGTGATGTATGCATTTGTCATTGTTTACGTGTGGCCAGTTCTTTCTCTCCTGGATACACAGTTGGTCTGCTCTGTTGGGAACAAAATATTCTCAGATCCAGGACGGGAGAGCTGCCTTAGTATCTGACAGCACCAGCTGTTCTACCTGAGGACTGTGGTTCAATTTCCAGCACTCACATGGTAGCTAAAAACCATCTGTAACTCTAGGTCAGGGAATCTGGTGCCCTCTTCTGGTTTCCAAGGCTTCCTACCTGTGTGTGACGCAGAGACATCTGTGCAGGCACAACGCTGTGCACATACAGGAACGCCTAGCTTCCATTTTATGTCCACCTGCTTTCTGCAGCTCAGGGACAGAGCAATGAATAGAGGGTGCCACTGCAAAGGGAGTGCTCGCAGACCAAGGAGGACATTTGTGTGCAGTGATGAGGTGTGCAACTCCACCACATACATGTAAAATAATCAATCTACGTGTTACTATTCCCTTAACAGTGGATTTAGATAGTGTGATGTTAAAAGATATTGTAAGCGACAGTAAGGCTAAGGAATAGAAAATTATTCTATAAAGGTGAAAATTAGTATATTTCAACCTTGTTAAATAAAGAGATAAAAATGCAAGAAAGTTAGTAGCCATGCCTACGGGATCTCTGACTCACTAAATTTAGTCCTAGTCCATTGTGTTTGTAATTAATAAACTTAGACTACATGTACATGGTGGGGATATATTGCTTAATTTTATCATCATCATTGCTACTGTTATCATTTCAGAGAGGGTCTTGCCATGTAGCCCAAACCAGTCAGCACAGTCCTGTTGCCTTCTCCTTCAGTAAATTTGTGTGTGTGTGTGGCATATGCACATGAGTATGTAGGTGTACATGCTAATGAGTTAATACAAAGGACAAAGCAGCAGAACATAGGTGTTTTTCTCTTGTGCTTTCTTCCTTATCCCTTGAGACAAGAACTTTCACTAAACCGGAAGCTAACCGCTTTAGTTAAGCTGTCTGGTTAATAAGCTGTGGGGATCTGGCCAGCTCTATTCCTCACATGTAGCCCTGTTTGCTATTTTACATGAATGCTAAGGATTTGAACTCAGGTTCTCATGCTTTCAGAGTAAGCACTCTTGACTGAGCCATCTCCCCAGCCTTAACCTTGAGATTTTGATATATGTGAGACCCTGAGATTTTGTTAAGGTTCAAGTAAGGTTCAAATTTTCATTTTTATAACGCTATATTAAGATGGATTTTTAAAAAATTTTTCAAGACAGCATTTCTCTGTGTAGCTTTGGCTATCCTGGACTTTCTTTGTAGACCACGCTGGCCTTGCAACTTACAGAGATCTGCCTGTCTCTGCCTCCTCGAGTGCTGGGATTATAGGCATGTGCCACCATGCCTGAAACTGAAATATTTCTTACCATAATCGTTAAGATGTAAAAATATAGATTGTTTGCTCATAGTATCAAAGAGCAAATTTAGAATTTCAGTTCTTCTTTTTCTTTTTCTTTTTAATCAGTGTCTTATCTAGTTTTAATACAGATCTGTCCTGAACAACAACATAAAAAAAGGTTTTTCAAGACAAAACAGAAGCCATGATCTTCTTATGTCTTATTTTTTGTATATGCAGACTTAAATGGAGAGAGTCTTCATATTATGACTCACACAAATCCCACGTGTGCCAAACAAGATTTTACTATATAAAGCCCTTCGCACATTGACTGTCTTTTTAAAAACATCATCTGTCCTATTGGTGAATGTTGTATGAGATGACACAGAAAGCCAGATGCATTTGTTCTTTAATGCTGGGATTCTAGCACTTAGAACAGTGAGGCAGAAGGATTGCCACGAGTCTCATGCAGCCTGAGCTTCACAGTGAGCATTCAAGCTACCTTGTACTACATACAATGTGAGGCCCTGTTTTGAGAGAGAAGAGGGGGAAAGACACAGAGATATGTAATTATTTTGTCTTGTGGAAGTGCTTTCTTCTAAGGTTCCCAAGGATTAATTGATGACATGCAGGACCAGACAGATTAGTGTTGAAAATCCAAGCGTGAAATGGTCCCTCTGGTTAAATGTGCTTTGTTGGAATATTGTTATTTTAATCATTATGACCTTAAAAAGATAAAACTCATCTTTTTACATTTATGAGTTGTTTTAAAGTTTATAAAACATTTCATATATTTTATGTAGAATTGTCTTCACACTTCAGAGGATAAAGTATTTACCTAAAAATATCAAGAGCAATGAAGAAAGCATTTAACTCAAGTGTTTTATAAACAAATGATAGTGATGCCAAATTCCTCCTTTCCACAGTTGTTCCCAAAACATAACCTTCCTCTTCCCTTCTTTCATGCAAACAGAACAACGGATACTCTGGGTAGACAGCAGAGATTACCTTTAACAAAGGGGCTTAAAATTGAAACAACGTAGAGTGATTCTGAGGCAGGAACCTGCCCTAAAATTTTCTCATTTAAAAAAAAAATAACCTCACAAACAGCTCAATCATGACATGGCATGATTCTTAAAACAAAATTTTTGCATCTTTTAACTTACTCTGTTGAAAAAAACACATATCAGAAAAAGCTCTTCGTTTCAGCTCAAGCTATTTTTTTTAAATCAAGTTTCTTACACACACATATACACATGAGAGAGAGAGAGAGAAAGAGCACAAGAAAGGGAAAGAAAACAATTGACACTTTTTTTTTTTTTTTAGATAAAGAACAGATTAAAGTTTGCCACTTTGGGATGTTATTATATTCAGAAAAAGCAAGAGTCAAGGTCTTGAAAGACTTGAATTGACTGTAACTGGAGCATGGCATTGATCTTATTGTGTATTGTGTATTTTAAAATAAGAAAAATCTGTTTAGAAAAAGCATATGAATCTTAAAGAGGTGGTTTTACATGTGCAAAAGTTGATTTTTAACCCAAAATTTTCAAAGCATTTTAATGGGCTGATTTATTATTTTGTGACTAATGATAGCCACATGGTTCAAATCCCTTTGAAATTGTGCATCTTGCATACAAATTACCTAAAGGAGCATGTACCCCAGAACGCATTGGCAAATACATTGAATCTTACTCTCAGTCTGATGTGTTATGAGAAAAAGAGAGGAAGAGGGATTGGTACTGGGAGAAATGTTCTAACATTTGGTGATTAGAGAGCTTGCTCATCTGACAGAAAAGTATTAATAAAATCTGAAAAGGTGTGTTAGGTCTTACCATAATTGGCAACCGAAAGAAAGAAGAGGACTAAAAATAGAGACAGAGAATTAAACAACATAAAAATATGTTTGGCCAGCCATATGGAAGTCATTACAGTTTAGAGGTTAAAGAAGCCAAGGAGGATAAAAATCAAATCAAATATTATTACATATTAAGTACACTACCTATAAACATAGTTGGTAAATGCTGTGTAGATTCCAGCTCCCACCCAGCACATTTACTCACAAGAAAAATAAAAAGGAGGGATCATTGGTTAACCCAGCAGAAAAAATTTCCTCCAATTTTGGCTCCAGTCCAAAGGTCCCTTTGATTTAAGCCAGCTCCATCACGCTATTGACAGGATATGTGATTCTTTCCTAATGATAAAGCAATGACTTACACATTATATTTTTCTATTCAAGATAGCCTTTAAATTTCCCTAAGTAGACTTATACAAAGAAGACTCCCAACCAAGTGTATGGTTTCCTTTATTCTTATTGTTAATATAGGACGGTCAAGAAGCTCTATTGCTATCACCATCGTGGGTGATTACTAGCATGAGGCCTTCTGTATCTTTGTAGTAGCTTCTCGTTCTCGCAGACCTGGCTGCCACAGGTATTGGGGGAAACCTATATTTTCTCACTGTAGTTTTCAATTCTCGAGTTTTACATGTGAGGGTCTGAGAATTGAACTGCAACAGAGAGCAATGGCACTGGGGACAGAACGCAGGTGTGATGGGATTGAGACCTATGTCAGAAATTAAGCTCTGCCATGTGTCAGGTTTATGACCTTAGACAGGGGGTTATTTATCCTCCAGAGCTCTGTGGGTCTTGCTTGCAAAGTGGAGATGATGGTTTCTTGGCATTTATGTTGGGTATTATAAGAATCCGATACAGAAACATATATGGAACCATTAGAAACACAGGGTCTTGGTGTACAGCAATTGCTTAATAGATGTGAGTGAATTACTAGTATTTTATCCATAACTTAATCCAGCATGAGTCTTCAAACTACAGATTCTTAGGCTATTACTGGACAAGTATGAGACAGTTCTCCTGAAAGCAGAAAACTGTGTATAAGAAGAATTGTGTGTTTCTAGTTTGTATCTCCAACATGCAAATGTCAGCGATAGTTCTGGATTCCCCTTTTGCGTTTAAGCAAGAGTCCTAAAAATGAGTATACACACAAATTACTTAAAGAGTTCTTTATAAAATGATTTTTCTTGAAAACTCTTGGTTCACTTGTTTCAAATATTCCCCGTCTCTGCCTGAAGAACCCATGTCACGTCCTGAGTGTTTGCGGCCTGTGAACGTGGAGGCGCTCACTGCCTCACCTGGCCCATACTTCTTCACAGAAAGGCCTCTTCAGGTAGACTTTTGGCAATCACTTGACATTTATTATATCGTCTCATAGTTTTACTTCTCCATTTCTGAATTTTAAGTAGCTATTTCTCCTCTTTCTATTTATCTCACGTGCCACTATTAGGACAGACATTATTGCCTTTTTTCTTGGTGTTTTAGGATATGTTTCTACTGGTTTTATCATAAATATGATGCTGGCTTCTGGACCAAAATATTTTTTTTGTTTAGGTCAGGAGGGCACCCTTCCATTGCTAGGTTGTTTATGAGAAAAACACCAATGATTTTGTCAATGTTATGTTACTCCATTTCTATTCTCTTTCTGACACTAATTTCTTTTATTCTATTTTCTGTCTTTTTAGAAATAGGCAACTTCCATGTTTTGTTTTGTATCTTTATCCAAGACTTCTGTGCCATTTTGATGAGTTGGAAGCCAGTTATAATGTTTAGAATAAAATGTGATCATTGTAAATCCAAATAGTGCATTGTGATTGCAAAGGTTTAAGCTCATTTGAAATTGTTCTGTGGGGAATGTTTGTAGTAGCAAGAAAAATAGACAACCACTCTTTTGTTAAATTTAGTGTTGCAATTTGTGTCACCTTATGAAAATATTTTGGATTGCTTTCATATTTACACTGAAACTTTTTTATCCTATAGTTTTTCTCCCTACAGATGTTTCAGACCTTTGCTTTTTATCATGAAGAAAATTACATTCCAGGGATAGAGAGATTGCTCGCTCAGTGGTTAAGAACACTTGTTTCTGTTCCAGAAAACCTGGGTTTAGTTCTCAGCATCCATATGGTGATTCAAAATAATTTGTAACTCCAGTTTTTTCTTCTTACCTCTAAGGACACAAGGCATATATACACACATGAAGTAAAGAAAAAGAAAGAAAGAAAGAAAGAAAGAAAGAAAGAAAGAAAAAGAAAGAAAGAAAGAAAGAAAGAAAGAAAAGAAAGAAAGGTTATACTTGTAAAATAAATAAATTTTTCTAAATTAAAAAATAAAATCACATTTTCTTATCACTTACCTTTCTGGAAGACTGAAATGGAGCATGCTTATTGTAACAGCACTGAATCTTCTTTGAGAAAAGCAGGATTCTATGCTTATTGCTGATGTCTCAATGAGACTACAACTGTGGAAACGCCAAAATCATATTCCCTACAAGATGGAATCTTTAAAAGGAAGCTAATATTCATCACTCCTGCTTATTGTACAGGGAATGAGTCTGCACTAACTGAAAGAATTACTGCATAGATATGTAGAACCATTCGAACATATGATTTTGTTTTGTTTTTCCACGAGCAGTGCTGTGAATATAAATGTAGTATTTGGGATACGATGAAGAAGAAATAGATGGAACTTTAGCCCTTTTGAAGATCCTTGTGTTTTGAAGGAACATGATCTAGGATGATCATGTTTGCCTGAGGAAATGAAGACAAATGAAAGGGCTGACTGAAAAAAAGTCAAAATATATTTTATAGCCAGGTATAAATTCAAACATGAAAGCAGTTACTCACTCATATTAAAGGCTAAAAAAGTCCTCTGGCCTGGCATTACAAGAAGAAATTGTATGTCTTAATTATCTTGTGGGCCTTATTAAAACTGTAAGCTGGTTCTTCTCTGCCATGTGTGCTGAGAACCACTTCTCACAACGCAATAAATAATAATGGTATAATCATTGAGAGATGGCACTTAGAAGTTTCATGAGAAAAAAGATCCCAGGGAAAGGGCTATCTATACTTGAGAACAAGAATTGACTCTTCCCTGCCAACAATATTGGCTATGTGAACAAACAGTATTTTACATCTTTTAGAGAACTGGAAAGCATAAGCATTTGTATTGCAGTTACATACCAGTATGACAAAAAGTAGCCCCAGAAGAGCTGTCTTTTTGTGAACTGTGAAGTTATACTGGAAAGCAAGTGCGATGTTAAGCTGTTTCAATAAGCAGACTGGTGGTATGGAGAAGATGGGGATGGGCAAATGATTCATGAGAAGCCTTTACTTCCGGTTAGAAGGACTCAAGGTTTACTAAGCACATTTTCCAGTTTTGTAGGTGTGAAGACAATGACAGAGGTATGAAGGAGAAATCACTGCACGGTTGCATTACTCACTGCCCAGCACGCGCTGTGTGACAGAGCTTGAATGTCACGGATCACTTAGCCTTTAGCAATGGAAGGGTTCTGTTGGTGGCGCTGCAGTGACGTGTGTGTCCTACCCTCATATCTTTTGTGACAAATAAATAGTTCTTCTATGTTTCTAAATGGGCTCAACAATAAGAGTGAAATATCACAAACTGTTATGCATTTGGTATGTTGGAAGGCAGAACACAATCAGGATACTAACTCTTCGAGCACCCACAGGCAAAATTCAGCCAATCGGTGAACTGGAAGAGGAAAAAGGACATCTTTATTCTCACCTCAAATACAACATTTGCTTCAGACCATAGACAAGACATATATTTTTTTTATAATGAATGACAGTTATTGTAAAATATTTCAATATAACAGTAGCTAATAGACTGATATAGCTGTAATAGGTTCATAATAATTCACGGATAAAAGCATTTTATAGTATCATGACTCTCATCTTAATATCATGCTTATAGAAATTAATTTCTTTCAATTCCTTACCATTTTTTGGATAATACTGACAATATTGATAATATTCTGAGATGCTCTATAGGTGTTATTAGATAATTTAAAATCTCATAATACAAAAGACTTACAAATTCTTAAGTTTAGGTTTTATTTATTTATATCCATCTCTGTACCTCTGATATTATGTTCTTATTTGAATATTATGTTCTTAATTGAAGATATGATTTATACAAACACTGGTTTCTATTGCAGATTAAATTGGCATTTTTTGTAGCAAATTTATTGTTACTACTTTTCTAAGATAATATAATATAGTCTTCCTCGATGACATGATCATTATTTTTAAATAACAAATCGAATATCATAAAAATAGATTTGAAAATATACATTAAAATCATGGATTTACTACAGAATTATTTTCTAACTTTCTCTATTATTGATATTGATCTGATGAGGCACAGAGGTTATACAATACTATGCTTAAATGTGGAAAATATACACATTTTATATTTTATATTTAAACAGATTATTTAATTTATGGCTGATTTTGAATTATGCCTACATCACACACACTAGATGGTAAGTATCTTAATTTAGCATTGTTATAAGATGTTACTTTGATTCAGAATTTGTTTTTCCTTAATTTAAAAAATAATAAAGATGGCTATGAAATTGTTAAGATGAACCATGATTTTGCCTTAGGCAATAATAGGAAAAATGACTTTAAAATTACAAACTCTTAAACACCCACCCTGCATTGGTCTACAGTCTCCCATTTTGGTATAGTAGATCTAAACATATGGAAAACAAATGTCACGGCACGGGAAACATATCAGATGGTACAAAGCAAAATACAAAGCCCAGGTCCAGCAACACTCATAGCCTATATCTGCTCACTTCTCACGCCTGGTTCTGAGTGGAGCTGGGGTCTCACACACATTTCCCTGAGGCATTCATCTGAGAAGAAAAGGGCTTCAGCTCTCTAAATTTAGGTTTGTAAAAATGTCACAAGGGCTTTTGTCTACTGTGGCTGGTGATGGTCTTCTTGGCCTTTGGGGCCTGTGACAGTGGAGGCCAAAGAATCACACCTCATTACATGGTGCCTCCATGATTATGTATGGCTTCTCAACCACAGCGTAAGTTACAAGCAATTATTTTTCTGTCTCCTCAACATAATTATACAGTAATCTTTAGGGACGCTTAACTGCAGTGATGACTCCATACTAAATTATGTAGCTTTCAGTGACTACACAAAAGTTCAGCATCTTTAAATTAGACAGTACTTTGGTGGTCTCTCTGTAAGCACTTAGTGCCTGAGTGTAAAGGTTTTTCTGGAGGTAGATTTCCAAACAAGATGCAATGTTGGACCACTAAACAAACTAATATCCCAACCTTGACAGATGGACCTTCATTTTTATCCTCATATTATGAAATGTCTGTGAGAGAAAAGGATGCAAAGATTTTAAAGATGTGCTACTTTTTATTTTTGTGTATAAGTGCTTACCCACATATATATATATATATATTTGTACCATCTGTGTTCCTGGTGCCCATGGAGAGAAGCCAGAAGGGGGGATCAGATGCCCTGGCGTGTTCAGATGGTTGTGAGTCACCACATAGGTACAGGGAACCAAACACAGACACTTTGTAAGAGCAGCTGTGATCTTAACTGCTGAGAGTCTTTACAGACCAGAAGCAAAACTTTCAGTGTTTGAAACTTTCTAGAGGAGTCAGGAATCTTCCATTTACAATTTTTAGGATCCATACATCTAATAAAAGCTCGGCTTTCACAGTGTATATGTGTTTAAATAGAACAGTAATTTGGTTAACCATGTCAAAACTGAAAATTAATATTACAGGTTTATTTCTTAACAAGGCACAACCAAAAATGAATATACCATGTGTTGTTATAATTTTCTTGTGGAATGTATACAATTTACCCTTGTTCATTCAAATGCTGATGTCTCTACCCCACTATCTGGTCTCAATCTGAACATTGCATTATAATGTTTATTCTAAGCATCCCCTGTATCAAGTGTGTTAAACATGGCACCATTTGTTCTCTGTAACTGTCAATTAAACAACCAGCCAGTGCTGTGCAATGGGGAGTATAGGGTGGGACAGCCTGGTCTGGAGGGAAGAGGAAGGGAGCAGGAGAGCAGAGCAGAGATCAGCAGGAAAGAAGTTGGAACCACATGGAGAGGTGAACTGGACCTAAGATATGACTAAAAGCAAGTATAATGGGTAAAATCTGAATGGTAGGAAACCATGTAGGTTTGGAGGTTTAGGATGGAGTAATCATTGCCCAGCATTGTGCTCTAGGTTAATTAAGTAAATCCTATTCTTTGTGTGGTGTTTGGATATACACCTAGTTTAGGAATCTAGAAGAGATTAGTGTTTGCTTGTATGCTTATCAGATGTTGTATGTGACTTTTCCGTTGCTATGATCAGGGCAGCTTGTGAAAGGAAGATTCCATGTGGGCTTATGGTTTTAAACGAGAGGGCAGCAGGCATGGCATTCATGAACACCAAACTGGGAGCTCACATATTGAGCCACAAGCACAAAGCAGAGAGACTGAAGTAAAAGTGATGTGTCTTTATGCTCACCAGTGATAGAGTGCCTCCACTAAGGCTGGACTCCTAAACCACCTCAGCTACTGCCACCAGCTGAGGACCAAGTGTTCAAATACCTGAAATAATTCAAGCCTCTCTCAAAGAACCAAGGATGCTCTGAGCTAACCAAGGATAGACTGTAAAGCATCAGACTATGTCCATACTCGGAGAGTATGTGGGAGACAGAGAAAATTTGAAAAAAACCTGTGTTTTTTTTTTTTAAATTAAATTAAAGTTTTAAGTTAATTACAGTTTATTCACTTCGTATCCCAGCTGTAGCCCCTGCCCTCATCACCTCCCAATCCCACTCTCTCCTCTTCTCCTCCCTGCCCCTCCCCCAGCCCACTGATAGGGGAGGTCCTCCTCCCCTTCCATATGACCCTAGTTTATCAGGTCTCATCAGGAGAGGCTGCACTATCTTCCTCTGTGGCCTGGTAAGGCTGCTCCCCCCTCAGGGGAGGTGATCAGAGAGCCAGCCACTGAATTCATGTCAGAGACATTCCCTGCTCCCATTACTAAGGAACTGTCTTGGACATTGAGCCAAACTTTGGGCAGAGTGCAGGGAATCTTATGAAAGAATGGAGAGATAAAAAGACCTGGAGGGGACAGGAGTTCCACAAGGAGAGCAACAGAACCAAAAAAATCTGGGCACAGGGGTCTTTTCTGAGACTCATACTTCAACCAAGGACCATTCATGGAGATAACCTAGAACCCCTGCACAGATGTAGCTCCTGAAAGAACCTGTTTTAAAGCTTGGGTGATCCAATACATCGGGAAGTATGAATGGAATGAACGGGGTCACTTACCATGTCTCACTGGCCAATGATGACAGTGCCATGGGTTTCCCTGGCATTCTCTCTTTGGCTTTCTGTGCAGCTCTGTAGATACTGACTTGCAAGTGCCAGTCTTTGTCCTTCTTGTGGGATGTGACTAACTAACTCATGTAAAGTCAAATAATTTGTTTATAATGAAAAGGTGTTCAAACAAGTCTGGGGACTGTTTAGGGAATTAGAATTACAGCATGATAGCATATTGAGTCATTTAAGCAAAAGGCAAAATTCTTTCTTGATTAGCTTCAAATACAAATGCCAACTAAGTATGTGCCTGCATAGTTAATTGTAAGCCTTCCACATGAGTGTGAATTTTTGGAACTATTTTTAAGTGAATAAAATGAGCACTTAACAAATTTTAGAATTACTCTTTTCCCCCAAAGAAAGATGTTTTTAAAATCTGTCTCTGAGTTGTTATTTAGTAATGGGGCATTTTTCTGTTTTATTAACATATATTAATAATTTTCTATTCATGAATATGCCTTCCCTTGGAAAATTCCTAATGCTTATTTATCTGGAGATTAACATATATATGTAAATAGATATGTAAAGAGGAGAGGGGAGAATGAAATGGGTGTGGCCTGGTAAGGCTGCTCCCCAGCTGTGAGCAGGCGTGAGAGTGGGACTGGGGGAGAGGAGAGAGGGTGTTGGCATCAGGCTGTAAAGAAGTTAAGTATATAAGTAAGAAAATATTTAAATAAATAAATAAATAAAAGGTGGAATGGATGAGCAGACATGTAAATACAGTTAAAGGCCTTTAATTAGCTTCATCACAGTATTTTCAGGTGCATTTCTTCTAAACTGGATCTTTTCTTTATATATCATGTCAACTATTTATCTGTGAATTGCACATTTTTTTAACCTTAAGAATGATTGTCAGAGAATTCTCTGAAATAAATGATACACGTACACACACAAGCATTTAGCTTCTTTAATTGTTAGCTATTCTCAACAGTCCTCAGTCAGTGATTGTCATTCATTTGTCTTTAATTTCTTGATATCTGTTTTTATTAACCATAAAGTCATTCATGTCAGAGGATGTATTGCTTCTGCCTAATATAGCTTCATTCATCTGATTTTATGTTCAGCAAAGTGATATGCACAGGTATAACATGGTAACATGGGCTAGGGTCTTAGTTTGTTACTTAGGCAATGCTCGGTTATGTACTTTTGGCCTGGATGTTAAGTTTAATTTTTAAGTAGACATAGTTTAGAGGTTGGAGAAATATTTTGAGATTCATGTGTCATCTTCTCTTTTGTTTTTAATTAATTTTTTTATGTATATTGGCTTAGTCCTGATGTGACTTGTTGTGCTAGGGTGGGTTGGTGTCTGGGGTATCTCCTTTTTTGAGAAGAAGGGGAAAGGAATAGGGGAAAAAGGTAGAACCGGGAGGAGAGGAGAGAGTAGGCTACAATCGGCATGTAAAATGAATATATAAATTAAAATTCAATTTAAAAAGAATTAATCCTCATTCAGGAGGGCAAACAGGATAGATATCAGAAGTAGGAGAAGATAGGGAACAAGACAGGAACCTTCCACAGAGGACCTCTGAAAGACTCTACCCACCAGTGTATCGAAGGAGATAGTGAGACTCAGCCAAACTTTGGGCAGAATCCTGAATCCTTTTGGAAGAAGAGGGAGATAGAAAGATCTTGAGGGTACAGGAGCTCCAAAAGGAGAGCAACAGAGCCAAAATACTCGGGCCCAGGGGTGTCTTCAGATACCAATACTCCAACAAAGGACAATTCACGGAGAGGATCTAGACCACCTGTTCAAAGGAAGTCCATTGGCTACTCAATTTCCAAGTGAGTACCCTAGTAAGGGGACCAGGGGCTGTCTCTAACATGAACTCAGGAGCTTGCTCTTTGATCACCTCCCCCTGGGGGGGGGGTTGCAGCCTTGCCAGGCCACAGAGAAAGATGATGCAGCCAGTCTTGATGAGACCTGATAAGCTAGGGTCAGATAGAAGGGAAGAAGGTCATCCCCTATCAGGGAAAGGGCATAGGGGTAGAAGAGGGAGGATGGGTAGGACTGGGAGAATATGAGAGAGAGTGCTGCAATGTGGATACAAAATGAATAAATTGTAATAAATAAATATATAAATAAAATTAAATTAAAAAATAATTTATCAAGTTGTCAACAGAAAACAAAGATTGTATTTGCCTGTTATCAGTACTAAAAACCATGGCTCTACCATTCTGTTATAGTCAAATGTTTATTATCTTATCTACTGCATACACATTCAAAATTTTATTAAACTATTTCAGTTGCAGCAACTTTAATTTAATGTATGTTATAGTCTTGGCTTAGATATGCAGGGTATTTGGTTTGACTTTGTTCTGTTTCTTAGGAACTCAGCTGACATTCCGAAGGCCTTAATTCAGGTGAAAATTTTGTTTCAGTAAACACGGCCAAAGTAATAATAAATCAACCAAAGGTGTCTCATATACACAATGAGAGGCAGAGACATGTCTTAGCTCAGATATCTAGTAGGAGAAGGATAGTGTGATGAGAGGAGAACTCAGGACTAGGGATTCACTGTCTAAGGCCAGTTGTTCCTTAGAGGATGCACAAGGCACACGTGGATACACAGTACATGAAAATAACGGCCAGTTCGAATTGAAGTGCATCCATCTTGAAGACACAGAGTAAACTCAGAATGTAAACCAG
The DNA here is from genome assembly GCF_030254825.1 of Meriones unguiculatus. Lineage (NCBI taxonomy): Eukaryota > Metazoa > Chordata > Mammalia > Rodentia > Muridae > Meriones > Meriones unguiculatus. The sequence goes on along the minus strand of NC_083352.1, from coordinate 140,073,664 downwards.
CTCATTGATAATTTTTAGAAGATTCATTATTTGTTGGAACAACATTTTCTACACATAGATATAAATAAAATCTGTTTTAAAGGTTATCTATCTGGTTGAGATTGCATTCTTTTTAACCTGATGGCTGAAAAATCTCACATGTCATTCACATTATACTCTTACTGGACAATATGGGTCTGGAAGTTCAGGGGATGGGTTTACTGCAAATCCTTCATTCTCTTGCCAGAGCGGTTTGGCTCTGGATGAGACATTTGATCATAAAAGTCCTCAGTTTCTTCATCTGTGAAGTGGGGATAATAACACTTCTCACTTGCTGACGTCATAAGGAGTTCCTATAAGAATTAATGACCCAGAGCTCGTAAAATGCCAAGTTCTTTGGATCTTCTATAGTGAAACTAAATTTTTTCCTTTTAATTTCCTCAGGGACTGAACTATGTGAATAAACAAATAGAGGGCATGGGAAAACGCCCACACACTCACATACTTTTGCTCAATTTTCCCTTTGGTGAGTTTATAGTGACTACAAACAACAGAGAGAAAAAAGGGCCTCATGAGCTCAAATACTCTGCTTTCCGGCTCAGCCATACTTTGCAGGGCTTAAGAATCTAAAACACCAAAAATGTCCACAGTGGGTTAACAATGGACAGTGAATGTTAAAGGTGTAGGAGTTCCTTTAATTTATGGAATTTTGTTTTTAAATGAAATGTTCATTTCCTAATGTTTTACATAATTAATTAGTGGTTATTCTAGAGCATCTAATTCTGCTTCTATTTTCTTCATTTCATATGTGCTTTACACTGGCAGATAGACAACCTTTATTACAATAAATTGTGTAAATTATATACATAAAAAATCCTGAAAAATATATTTTCTTTGAATTTCAAGTAAAAGCAAACTTCACTTCAGAATCAAATATATAAACAAATCAAAACCATTTGGAATTTAGCAAATGAACCAAAATGAATCTATGAAGGAAGCTGAGTAGAGGAATCAGGATGGGTAAATTAAAAGCTATACTAATTCCTGCTCCTTAACCTTGATGCATTTATTTTTCTTTGCATTTTCTTTTCTTTCTCTTCCCCCCTCTTTTTTTCCCCTCAACATGGAGCATTATGTTGCCAAGTGGATGCAGGTTCTTCCTGTAACACAGGAAGCACAGAGTATTTTCATCCTCTGAAGCAGCAGCCTCCTGACCCGCTGGAGCCAGTGCCCTCATGCTGAGTGCTCTAGGTTTTCCTGTTCTGCTGGAAGTCTTGTTTGATGTCTAAATACGAGGCTACTGTAACCCCTGCAAGCCAAAGCCTGAATCTATATCCGTGACCGTCATATCCTTTATTAGGAGACACGCAGTTGCAACATTTTGATATTTTGGGGGGAACATATCGATGTCAGCAATTATATTTATGCATCTACCATGGGCATTCAGCTAAAATTTCTTTCCAAGGATGATAGCATGGGAGGTCAGAGGATATTGCATGTATTTGTATGTTTAATATAAAACTAGAATAATAAATTGAAGTCATACAGCTAGGCTATGATAATTATATGGTCTAACCAAATTGCTAGGAAGAAGTAATTTGGGTTCACAGTTTTCTAGCTGACCTATAAGCCCCCTTTTGCAAATAAAAATTCCAAATTCGGAGAAATTAAATGATTCGCTTGAGCTATACAGGTTGCTGAGAGCAGAGATATGGGGCACAATGGTAATTTTACATTGGGAAGAAAGTAGTAGCCATCTAAGACATTAGAAGAGCAGTGATTTTAAACAGGAAAGGGTAGCCATTGGCTGAATCCACCCTCTGTTTAAACCTTGGTCTCAAAAGTTTGGTAAAGCAGTTAAAATGGAGCCAATGTCTTACTGAACAGGACAACTGTGGGGATAAAGCGGTCCCCATGAGCACCTCAATACTGGAGCAGAATGGAGGTGCAGGGCGTGACCAGCATGCTTCTATACACACAAACTGCTCTGCATGGCAAGCTGAGCCTGTGGGAAATAGCCAATCTTTGAGGAGAAGGCTTAGGTCATTGCTATTGTCAGAGGATAATCACTGTGTCATGAAGCACATGTCATGGTGACATCAAAAATTCCAGAACGCCACATCAAATGAACCAAAAAAGTGTCAAAGACATAAACATATTTAAGTTCTGGCATTCCAACTCGGTGGTCTTTGCAAATGTCTGGGGAGAGGACCGAGAATCTGAGTTAGCAGTAACTGCATCTGTCTCTGTGAATGAAACTTCCAAGGTGTATACACAGTTGAGTAGTAGTAAGAAAAAAAAGAACAGGAATACCCGTTTCTATGCATTTGATGGCTGTTGAGGCCAACGCTAATTTAATGTAGATAAATGTAACTATTTAAAAGGCATTTGACAATGGTCCATTACCAAGCAAATGGTAATAGCTTCTCTATGCATTTTAAATAAACACCTGGAGCTAGTGGTGACTTGAAATATAGTTTGTAAAGTGATCCTCCAGAATCAGTCACTACAGGTGGATCTGGAGTATGCATAGGTCACATGGCAGCTAAGTGTAGATGCCGGCTACTGATGCAGATAATTCTTGCTAAGCCAGAGATTTATTGAAAAGATACTGCAAAGTGAACAGCCTTTCTGTTCTGTTCTTTTTTTAAATTTTTATTTTTTATATTACTTACAGTTTATTCACTTTGTGTCCAGCTGTAACCCCCTCCACAACCCTTCCTAATCCCACCCTCCATCTCTCTTCTTCTCCTATGTTCCTCCCCTAGCCACTGATAGGGAAAGTCCTCCTCCCCTTCCATTTGACCCAAGTCTATCAGGTCTCATCAGGACTGGCTTCATTGTCTTCCTCTGTGGACTGGTAAGGATGGTCCGCCCTCAGGTGGAGGTGATCAAAGAGCCAGCCCATGAGATCATGTCAGAGATGGTCTCTGTTCCTATTATTGAGGAACCCTCTTGGACACTGAGCTGCCATGGGCTACTTCTGTGCAGGGGTTATCTCCATGCATGGTCCTTGTTTAGACTATCAGTTTCAGAAAAGACCCCTGTGCCCAGATTTTTTGGTTCTGTTTTTCTCCTTGTGGAGCTCCTGTTCCCTCCAGGTCTTTCTATCTCCCCCTTCTTTCATAAGATTCCCTGCACTCTGCCCAAAGTTTGACTATAAGTCTCAGCATATGTTTTGATACACAGCATATGTTTTGAAGACACTGGGTAGAGTCTTTCAGAGGCCCTCTGTAATAGGCTCCTGACCTGTTCCCTGTTTTCTCTCTCTTCCAATGTCCATCTCATTTGCCTTTCTGAATGAAGACTGAGCATTTTACCCTGGTTCATCGAGTAATATTAAATGGAAGGGAAACACTTAAAGAAATGCTCAACATCCTTAATCATCAGAAAAATGAAAATCGAAACGACCTTGAGATTCTACCTTACACACATCAGAATGGCTAAGATCAAAAACTCACATGACAACACATGCTGGAGAGGATGTGGAGAAAAAGGAACCTACTCCATTGCTGGTGGGAATGTAAACTTGTACAAGCACTTTGGAAATCAATCTGGTGCTTTCTCAGACAATTAGGAATAGTGTTACCTCAAGATCCAGCTATAACACTCTTAGTCATATATTCCTGAGCTGTGGGAAGAGTACCCGGAACCCAGTTCCCACAAAAAGTTAGGGTTAGGGTTAGGGTTAGGGTTAGGGTTAGGGTTAGGGTTAGGGTTAGGGTTAGTGTTAGGGTTAGGGTTAGGGAAGATGCTCAAGTACACAAGGACATTTGCTCAACCATGTTTGTAGCAGCTTTATTCGTAATAGCCAGAACCTGGAAACAACCCAGATGTCCCTCAGTTGAGGAATGGATGCAGAAATTGTGCTACATTTACAAAATGGAATAGTACTTAGCAATTAAAAACAAGGAAATCATGAAATTTGTAGGCAAATGGTGGGATCTAGAAAAGATCATCCTGAGTGAGGTATCCCAGAAGCAGAAAGACACACATAGTATATACTCACTTATAAGTGAATATTAGACATATAATATAGTATAATCATACTAAATCTGTACACCTAAGGAAGCTAATCAAGAAGGAGAACAGCCTTTTTGTCTTCTCTTGTTTCTGGTTTATCTGTACAGATCAATGCATTCTGACCATGTCGAGACACTAGTATATCACTTCTTTCAGATATTGAGAGGAAAAGACCCAGAAGCTCATGGTATCAGAAGGGAGATATCAAGGAATAGGAAGCCAATAGAATCCTCACTCTATTTGAATGAGGAGAAAAGAAATCATTATGGAAGAAGAAGGATCTAGAAAGACCTGGAGGGGACAGGAACTCCACAAGGAGAAAAACAGAGCCAAATGCCTGGGCCTACACAGCCTGCAGAGACCAATACTACAACTAAGTACCATGCATGGAGAGGCCCTAGACCCTCTTTTCAAAGGAAGGCCATTGGCTGCTCAGTTTCCAAGTGGGTTCCCTAGTAAGGGGTACAGGAGCTGTCTCTGACATGAACTCAGTGGCAGGCTCTCTGATCTCCTCCTCAGGGGTGGGGTGCAGCCTTTCCAGGCCACAGAGGAAGATGATTCCTAGTACATAAATGGAAGCTCACAACTGTCTGTAATTTCAGTTCCCAGGGGATCTGATGCCCTCTTCCAGCCTCCAAGGGTACCAGACATTCACATATGTAGGCATTCATAAACATAAATGTAAGCAAAAAACCCATACACATAAAAAGTAAATAAGTGAAAGCTGTGAAATACTATATAAACTTAACTTGGATTGTTTTTCTAGACACTCCCATCAAAATAACATACTTTAAAAAAGTGTATACAAGATCTGCACCTTAAATATCTCTTAGTTTTACTTTTCTAATTTCTCATTTTGGCCTGCTGGAAATCAAAATTGATAATTTCAAATATAAACAATGTTTATATTAATGTGAAAATATTTTCTAACTTATTGTCATCCAATATGAATTTATTAAATGCCTTCTTATGGAAATTTCTGCATCAAGTATTGGAAAGATGATTTAATCAGTTGTGACCTGATTAACTCACAGAAATGTGCTCTGTAACACACAGAGAAGGTAAGTTTGAGAACAGATCTGTCTTAAGCTTTAGAAATGTGCCATAATGGAGGCTCACTAGTTCTGCTTGGAATTTTTGGTCCATTGATTCCTTTATTAAACATTGATAGTTACCACTAGCCAAGCCTGTTCTTGGACCTTGGAAATAAAAAGTTTTGTGATTAATTGCTTTAATAGGATTGATATGTAAACAATAAATAGTTTGGGGTCCATAATATGTCTTTTTAATATTCTGGGAGAAGTCAGAGAGACCTAACTTCATCCAGCAGGACTTTTCTCAATAAAGACTAGTATTTGAAGTGAGTTTTGAAGAGTAAACAGCAAATTGGTCAGGCAGAGAGAAATGAGGATAACCTGTGCAAAGGAACAGAAGTAAAGTCAGTTGTCAGTCGTCAGGATGTGGAAATAAGCCGGGGTGGCTGCAGCATGAAACTGAGGAGGGACAGTGATAAAAGATGAATTCTACAAATATGGCCAGGGTCCCACAGGGACATACTCCAAGCACGGAAGTGAAAGTGCTTAGTTGCAAGCCTCAGACCTAGAATCACAGGGAGGAACTTCAACTAGGAAGAAAGGTCTGAGAAATGGTGCTGATGGAATGAGCAGAATAAAGCCACTGGGATTGAGAAATCGATGTGCTGCTTTATAAAGCTCTGCTGTTGCAGGAACTGAAGGATCTATGGCACCATGCTTATCTGAAGGTGACCCACACCTCAACCCCGTCCAGGAACTGGTGAGAAGTTCGGGATTCCCAGGCCCCTGCAGAGTTTTCAAGATGGACACTCAGGGTCAGGACCCAATAGTTCACGTTTTAGAAGTCATCTACAAAATTCTGCTCTAAACTAACATTTGAGAAGCCTTAACCTTGAACTTATGTGGGTTTGGGTTTGTTTATTAATTTATTTTTTTAAAAAATATAATTGTTTACAATTTATTCACTTTGTATCCCAGCTGTAGCCCCACCCTCCTTCCCTCCCAATCCGGCCCCTCTTCTCTCTCTCCCTCCCTCCCTCATCTCCTCCCATGCGCCTATCTCAGTCCACTGAGGACCTCCTCCCCTTCCCTCTGACCATAGCCTATCAGATCTCACCAGGACTGATTAGACTGTTCCCCCATCAGGGAGAGGTGATCAAACAGCCAGCCACTGAGTTCACAACAGAGACAGCCCCTGCTCCCCTTATTAGGGAGCACATTTGGAGACTGAGCTGCCACGGGCTACCTCTATGCAGGGGGTCCAGGTTATCTCCATGTCTGGTCTTTGGTTTGGTGTATCAGTCTCAGAAAAGACCCTCTGTTGGTCTGCTTGTGGAGCTCCTGGCCCCTCCAGGTCTTTCTATCTCCCCCTTCTTTCATAAGATTCCCTGTACTCTGCCCAAAGTTTGGCTATGAGTCTCAGCATCCACTTTAATACCTTGCTGGGTAGAGTCTTTCAGAGGCCCTCTGTGGTAGGATACTGTCTTCTTCCTTATTTTACCTTCTGATGTCTATCCCATTTCCAATGTCTATGCCTTTCTGAATGAAGATTGAAAGTCTGGCTCACAGTCCTCCTTCTTGCTTAGCTTCTTTAGGTGTAGATTTTAGTATGATTATCCTATATTATGTCTAATATCCACTTATAAGTGAGTATATACCATGTGTGTCTTTCTGCTTCTGGGATACCTCACTCAAGATGATATTTTCTAGTTCTCACCATTTGCCTGCGAATTTCATGATTTCTTTGTATTTAATTGTTGAGTAGTATTCCATTGTGTAAATATACCACAATTTCTGTACCCATTCCTCAGATGAGGGGCATCTGGGTTGTTTTCAGATTCTGGCTATTACAAATAAAGCTGCTACAAACATGGTTGATCAAATGTCCTTGCTTACTTGAGCATCTTTGCTTGTTCTTCCATTAGGTTTGATTTTTTGCTTGTCTGGCAGATAGCTTATCACAGCAGTCCTTCTGTCTCTGTCCCACACAGTACTAGGATTTAGGCACTTGTGAAACCACTTCTAGTTTCTTATGTGGGTTTGGGGATGATCTAAATTCAGATTCTCTTCATTGTTTAGCAAGAACTCTGACCATTCCCCGAAATAATTTTTTATAGTAAACTAATTTACCTGTGTAAATTCTATATTTTCTGTAATTTTTAAGTTCCTTTAAAATGTTTTAAAAACTATGTCAGCAATTTATTTAAGATATAAGGAACTTACACATAAGCTGACATATTCTCCCCCCCCATAGTCAGTTTCCTCGGCTTTATAAAAAATGTACAACCTACCACTTTCTGATCACTACCTTAATCATGTACTAAATTCTTTTAAGCATTGCCTGCCCTTTATGCTGATAGATAGCCAATTGATATATTTTTCTTTATTCTCTTTTTGTTTTGTCAAGTTTTTCAAGACAGGGTTTCTCTGTGTAGCCTTGGCTGACCAGAACTCGTTTTGTAGATCAGGCTGGCCTCAAACTCACAGAGATCCGCCTGCCTCTGCTTCCCTGAGTGCTGGGATTACAGGTGTGCACCACTGAGCCTGGCTTTGGGAATCATCTTTTATCATTCTTCCACCTTTTTCATTTAATCAGGGTCTCTCAATAAAGTCCAGAGAATATCATCAATATGACTTTTGTTGTTAGCCGACTTGTTCTGGTATACCTTGTCTTCACCTTTCTAGACTTAAACTATAGGCAGGCCAGCATAGCACCCAGATATTTACCTTGGGAATCAGGCCTCAGTGTTCGTAGTTTCTCAGAAAACATTTAACCACTAAAATACTTTTCCATTCTGTATTTTTAAGAATGTTCTTATTCATTCTTTGAAATACAATAATGTATATATTTTGGTCATATTCATGTACCACTACCTCTTTCCAGCTCGCTGCAGTGGTTCCAAAACCCCTCCCACATAACATCAGCTCTTCCTTTGCTGTTGTATTTGTTACTATCTGAATCCAGTTAGTACTGTCCATACATTCTTTGGTAGAAGAGCCATCTATCTGGGTATGAGCAACACACCAGTGGCCACTGCTCCAAAAAGAGCGACTCTCCCCTCTCATCAGCTATCAAGCACCGATGTATCTGCCTCTAAGGGTGAGGCTTCAGGGGCTTCTCACTCACCTGCACTGATTGGCTGGTCTGATCGAGTTAATGTGTCCAGCAGCCATGCCATGTTCTTCATCCTCATTTACCAGATCTTATATTCTTTTCAGTCATCTCTCAGGCCACTTTTATTATTATTATTATTTTGTTATGCCTTTTAATTGATATTTATTTGTTTTTATTTTTAATTTTGTTTAATTAAAACAAAATTAAAAAATTGTTGTTTAATTTTTTTTATTTATTACAATTTATTCACTTTGTATCCCAGCTATAGCCCCTTCCCTTATCCCCTCCTAATCCCACTTTACCTCCCTCTTCTCCTCCCATGCCCCTTCCCCAGTCCACTGATAGGGAAGGTCCTCCTCCTCTTCCATCTGACCCTAGCCTATCAGGTCTCATCAGGACTGGCTGCATTGTCTTCCTCTGTGACCTGGTAAGGCTGCACTCCCCCCCCCTTCAGGGGAGGTAATCAAAGAGCCAGCCACTGAGTTCACAACAGAGACAGTCCCTAGTCCCCTTACTAGGGAGCCCATTTGGAGACAGAGCAGCCATGGGCTACATATTCAAGGATTCTAGGTTATCTTCATGAATGGCTCTTGGTTGGAGTATCAGTCTCAGAAAAGACCCCTGTGCCCAAATTTTTTGGTTCTGTTTTTCTCCTTGTGGAGTTCCAGTCCCCTCCAGGTCTTTCTATTTCCCCCCTCTTTCATAAGATTCCTTGCACTCTGCCCAAAGTTTGGCTATGAGTCTCAGCATCCACTTTAATACCTTGCCAGGTAGAGTCTTTCAGGGGCCCTCTGTGGTAGCCTCTTGTCTTTTTCCTTGTTTTTACCCTCTTCCGATGTCTATCCTTTTTGCCTTTCTGAATGAGGATTGATCATCTTACCCAGGGTCCTCCTTCTTGCTTAGCTTCCTTAGGTGCACAAATTTTAGTATGATTATCCTATGTTTTATGTCTAATATCCACTTATAAGTGAGTATATATCATGTATGTCTTTTTGCTTCTGTGATAACTCACTCAGGATGATCTTTTAAGAGCTTTATATAATGGGAGAGTTATATGGTTTATTTAATCATCAATGAGCACTCACAATTTTTTATTCTTGGAATTTTGATCAGTTATGAATATGTCATTAACCATGGTAAATTAAGTTTTCTCTGATGAAATTTTAGAGCAATGAAAATCTATGGTACAAAGCTAAATATTCAAAGGAAGTTTGACATCATGGACACCTTAGCAAAATAACAACAGCAGGTTCTCTCATAGGGCCTGTGATGTCCCGAGTCAATGGACTTTCAATCAGGTTTACAATAATACAGTGAATCCAGTTCAGGGTTAGAAAAATAAAATAGTGTATGCTGATACTTCCAGTGCGACTGTTAGTGTTAAAAGTAGTGGGCTTTTAAAGGAATATTAAGAATAGAAACTGTAACCATTATTTCCAGCCACGTAGAGGAAAATGTTATGTCAAAATGCTAACAACTTAGTCCTCTCCTGAACATAAAATATACCTTCCCTGAAAGAGGAAACGTGAATTAAACAAAAGAAAGAAACAAAGACTCAATCTTCAATGTTCTTCAGGTACGCAAATTATGGCATATAAAGGAAAGTAATACAAAAATTCACAACAACTCATCTCTTCCCTGACCAATGACTAACCCTATAGCCATGAATCCCAATGAATGAGAATGGCTTGGAAGAATTTTCAGATAAAGAATCCAAAAGAATGATTATAACTATGTTCAAAAGACTCAAAATAGATATGAATATACTTCAAGAGAAACAAAAAAAGTCCTGAGTGAAGATAAAATCAACCCAAAATGTGAAAATAGAATTCAACACAGAATAACAAATCTCAGTTTCCCAGTAAAGTAACACAAAGCAGCAGATTTTATTACAGAATCCAGATACAGCTTTTGTTGACCACAAGAAACATACCTCACCATACCTTATGGTAGACAATGCATTAGAACAAATGGAGAGAAGAAGGTATTCTGCACAAATAGAACTAGAGAACAAGAGACATGGCTGCTTAATATCTAAGAAAATAGGCTACAAACCAAAACTCATTAGAAGAAATAAAGGTCATGTCATACTCATTAGAGAAACAGTCCACATAGAAGATGTTACATTTCTGAACCTACAGGCACAAAACATAGTCTACCCAACTCTCACTACTGGACAGGTCCTCTGAACACATCTAACCAGGGAAATATTTGAATTAAATGACATCATAAAGTATTTAGACCTTATAGAACAGCTATTCAACATTTCAGAAACACTAAAAAATATATGTGATTTTTTTTTTCATCAGCCCATGGAACTTTCTCCAAAATTGAGCATATATTAGGACAAAAAACTCATCCCTCAAAATATATGAAAGTTGAAACATGCCCTATATTCTACCTGACCACAGTGGAGTAGAACAGTAGAAACCACAGAAAATACGCAAAGGTCTCGTGACCAAACAACACACAATCAACAGAGCATTGGGTCACTGGAGAAATGAAGACATTTGCTTTAAATCCTAGAGCTGAATGAAATTGAAAGCACAACAGACCAAACTCTTAGGAACACAGTGTAGGCAGTCCTAACAGAAGTGCCAGAGCGCTTTAATCCTACATCCAAGAATCTGAGAACTCTCATATTAAGAACTAAGATCAGAAAGGAGGGGAGGACCTCCCCTATCAGTGGACTTGGGGAGGGGCATGCATGGAGAAATAGAGGGAGGGTGGGATCGGGAGGGGAGGAGAGAGAGGCTTATGGGGGGATACAAAATTAATAAAGTGTAATTAATAAAAAAAGAACTTAGTGGAGGGAGCTGCAGGGGGGACACAAAGTGAATAAACTATAGTTAATAGAAGTAAAAATAAAAAATGAAAAAAGAACTTAGTGATATACCTAAAGGCCTTGGAAATAAGAGCAAAGAGCAAACTGAAACCCAAAGCAGTATATAGAAATAACCAAGACCAAGGCAGAAATTAATGAAATATAAATCATGAATTAACCAAACTTTTTGGTGAAACAAAAAGCTGCTTTTTCAAAAAGTTAAAAAAATGATTTTAAAAACCTAAGATAAGCTGAACAAAAGAAAACATCCAAATTAATACAATTAGAAAGAAAAAGGAACACATTACAACAGATGCCAAAGAAATTCATACGAATATGCTTAATCTTTCTGTTCTGAAAGAAATGGATAAATTTCTAGATGCAGTGTAAAATAGACATAGTATAAAATATGCAAACATAATTTCAGGGCAGGTCGGTATCCACTTTGAATTGGTGATTCTCAGACAATGGCCCCAACTTCATCTCTGCTGGGAGGAATCTGAACTGCTGCCTTCAGTGTTAGATCTTAAGGTAATTTTATTACTCATTGAAGTTTAGAACTAATGCTTGGAATGCTGTAAAACTGAGTGAATTTTGCCTACACTTATCTTGTAATTGGGTAATAAAGTTCGGTCACAAGTGACCTCCATATATATTGTACTGTATTTCTAACTTGAGGTAAAAAAAAATAAAATAAAAAAAAAATAAAAAAAAAATTTTTAAACTAGCTAAGAGCATATACCCTGTGACTCCTGCCTCATTACAGCTGTCAGCCCTCTTCTAATATTGGGCGGAAGCCTGCCAAGATAGGCTCACATAATGAAAACATATGACTGTACCAACAGATAATCTCTGCATGCCATTTCCTCTTTTCTGGTTATAAATACAGCTTGCCCATTCTAGAGGAGAGTATTGTGAGGCACCAACATTTAGAAATTCTGTACCATTTGAGAACTGTTCTTGCTCAGATAAACAGTGTTAAATTTAACTAGCCTCAGGTTTATTTATTTTTTTCCCAATAGTGCTTCCAGATTTAAATTTATTTTCATTCCTATGAACTCCTCATTGCGGTTAGATTCGTAAGACCAGAATTCAGATGATTTAGGACCTAGACACACCATGTTTACCTAGGCTGTTGGAGAACAATAATAGACGTGTGGAATGATACACTGAGTCATCTATTGTGTGCATCAGCTTTCTCTCTTTATATTAATCATTTCCCTGAGTAATGCTAGTGGTTTGCTTATTTTGAAATAACAAGCAATAACATACCAAAAAAATTAATAAGTGGCTTTCATTTGCTTTTGATGACTGTGTTAGAAAGTGGATTTAGTTTAAACATGAGTTTATGTTTTAAAAATTCTTAAAATTAAAATTGTCTTGATGGCAGGATTGAAACTCTGTCCACACTGATACTGAAGCTCAGTGGATTTCTATCAAATGCATGCTTATAGCCAATATTTATTGTATAGTATACACAAATGTTTGATTTAAATGCATATTTATTTGCTAATGACTAGCATTTTCTGTGCTTCTTTCAAAAACTGTATTTTATAGGAGAGCAATTAACTGCTATAAGTAGGCATTGGTTTATCTGTGTGTGTGTCTATGTGTGCACATGTGTCTTTGTGTGTGAATATGTGTGTATGTAGGTATACCAGTGCATGTATATGAATGTGTGATAATATATGCATATGTGCTCACATATGTGTGTATATGGATGTGCGTGTGCATATGTATTTATGTAGGAGATCAAACTCAGAATCTTACACATAGTGCATAGCTGCTCTACATTTCCAGCCCTGTAGAGTACTTCTAAACCATATATATTTGAAGGGAAAATTTAACCCATCTGTTTCAGATTTCTTTTCACAAACCTAATAAAAATGCCATTTTAAAGGGCCATTTAATAACCTCTGAAATCCTTTGAGAATTTTTAAATGAGAAAGTTAAAAAGACCTTTGAACCAAATATTGATAGTAAATACAACATAAATATTAGGTTCTGTACTTTGGATCTTTGAAACCGGGGTGTAACTACCATGTAAATGCAAGGCAGAGAGACTTTGGTGGGTTCGGAAACAATGCCTAAGCATTGTTTCATCACTGTGTATGGTATCCACAACAGTTATTTTAAAACAGAGTTCTTGTCATTACAGCCCCAAGTTTATCTTTGGTTTTCAATGGAAACATTGCTTCTTCTCTACCTTTTCTGGATATAAGTCACAATAAAATTTCTGCAAAGTCTCTCTCTCAGTTTCTCTGTCTCTCTGTCTCTCTGTCTCTCTCTCTCTCTCACACACACGTTAACTTACTACAAAGAGATGGACATAAAGGAGTTGGGCTCCCAGGATATGAAAAGGCAAATCTAGCCTTCGTGAGTTTGCAATATTAGAGAGACTGTGGCAGGTTAATACCTTGTGTTTCTGAAGTGTTGCAGATGACTTTTGCCATTAAAGTGACTGTGATGATAACTAAGGGTGTGATTTAGCTGGGAGAGGGCTAAACTGGTCACTGAAGGACGTGCCACTTCTTGGCCTGTCATCATAGTATTACATGCTCAAAATGCACAAGTAGCTCTGAGGCCTGTCATTGTTACTATAGCAGAGTGAGCATCCAGCATGCTTCAACAGATCTGCCGTCTTAGATGTTCAGCTCCTTTATGAAAGCATCTTGGAAATCTGCACATAGTGATGCTGGGCTGAAAGATGGAGTGGAGTTCACGAATCTTGGACTTATAAAAACATTCTACACAAAGTCATAATTTTTGATTCACAAAATCAGATTTAATTCAATTAAAAGAACATTTTGTTGATAATTGGTACAGTTTATCATTTCCCTGAGTAATGCTAGTGGTTTGCTTATTTTGAAATAACAAGCAATAACATACCAAAAAATTAATAAGTGGCTTTCATTTGCTTTTGATGACTGTGTTAGAAAGTGGATTTAGTTTAAACATGAGTTTATGTTTTAAAAATAAACATAAACTTTTTATCTTACTTTTTAAAGTTTTTACTGAAGACAGATCTTTTCTCATATAATTCTCTGGACCCGAGTTTCTACTTCCCCACTCCTCTCAGTTGCCTCCTCAGCTCCCTCTTCCCTCAGTTCCCTCTGTCTCTCCTTCAGAAAAGAACAGGCCTCCAAGAGATGACAGTCCAACAGGACAAAGCCAATAAGACAAGGCAAAAATCCTTCATATCTAGGCTTGGCAAAGCCACCCAATAGGAAGTAAAGTCTCAAGAGCAGGCAAAAGAGTCAGAGAAACATCAGCCCTCACTGTTAGGCAACCCATAAAAGCACCATGCTATCAGCCATGATGCAAACGCAGAGGACCTGGCACAGGCCCATGCAGCCCATGCTTGCCTTTCCAGCCTTTGTGAGTCCATACATGCCTGCTTAGTTGATTCCATGGGATGTGTCCTCTTGGTGTCCTCCATTTCAACTCTGACAATCATTCCTCTTCTCCTTCAGCGGAGTTCCCCGACTTCTAAGGGGTGGGACCTGATGGGCATCTGCACTTTAGACTATCTGCATAATGTCTGGCTGTGGGTCATTGCACCTGCCCCCATCTGCTGCTAGAGGAAGCCTCTCTGATGATGACTAGACATGGCACTCATCTATGAGAATAGCAGAATATTATTAAAAATAATTTCATTGATTTTCTTACCACTTGTGTTTGGTTTTGATTGGTAAAATTTTAAACTGGACATTTTCTATTATTTATACCTAAATTATACAGTGTCCCAGAAACTACACTTTTCATCTTATGATGACAAAATTCTGGACTTGTGTTGTGATTGTAGTAAATAAGACTATATTTTTACTTTCTAGGTTGAATTTTTTTTTCTCAGAGATCTAATCATGGTCAACCCTCCCAAGCTCAGTGTGATAGGTGAATAGTTGAATATGCACTGTAGTCATTTGGTTATTCTAAAGGTTGTTTTGGGAATAAAATATTTAGGTTGAAAAGGTACTCTGGATGGGAGGAGGATACAATCAGGATAGAAAGTGAATAAAATTTAAAAAATAAATAATTAAAAATTTTAAAAATTAAAAAGATTTAAAAAATTAAAAAGAAAATAAGAAAGGAATGGGGCACTGGAAATATCATCACTCCTTATCATTATTCATTATATCTCAGTATTAGACAGAGCGTAAACAGAAAAATGATATGCTCACTCATTAGAGTCAATGCTGAGTCTAAGGTGCAAATCAGCCACTATTGCTGCTGTATTACAATTCCAGGAAGTGTTTGATGGGCTGACACATTTACTTCATAATTTTCTTCTGGGTATTAAGACAATTTTTTTAAATAAAAAAAATGTCCCAGAAGCTATTAGCAGTAGGTGATTATTAACAAAGACACAAACTTAGTCACAATGCAGAGAATAACACATTGGAGAATACTCAGCCTTAAATGGAACATCTCATTCATGTGTACTTCTCTCGAGGCTTAGAGATTACTGTGAAGAGGAGACAGAAAGAGCGCAATGGCCAGGGGCTGTGAACGACCACAAGGAATCAGGGCTTTTGTACATAGAAGACAACTGTACATCTGAATTCCTAGCAGTTATGACAACACCCATAAAACCTGTACATCTCAAGACAGACAAAATTCCCTCATGTAGAAGGTAGGAATGGAGTCCCATGTTAGCTTGGGGAAACAGTGGCAACTGACAGCTGCTATGGGAAGTAGGATCAGTTTTATCTAAGGGTACAGTCCTTGGTAAGTCGACCAAGCTCTAGCAGAAGGCCACTTATCAAAGAACAAACTAGACTTAAGTGTCAAAAATAAGACAAATTTGGTTGGTGAGGGAAGGAGAAAGGGCTGTAATAAAGACACAAATGAACTTCTCAAAGAACTAGTAATAATATGAATAGTCAAAGTACAGAAAGTGTGGGGCAAAAATGCTGTCTCCATCATGAAATTTGACATTTGCATGAAGTCTTAATTGACTACCTAGATTTCTAGATTTTCCAAATTATAAACAACCTCGATGTCATAACTCCTTGGAAGCAGTAGTGATCTCTGGTTCAATGCTCTCTCTTTGTGCAGCAGGCATTGGGTATTAGAGATATAGGACAGACTGCAAGATGGTTTAAGTTGTTTATGAAATATACAGCTGTGGCTACAAAGAAACTGTAGCTTCTCCTACAGTTTTTCTTATAGAATAAAGAAAGTATTCATGATAGCAGATTTTCTCTTCCTTTTTTTGAAATTCAGAAATCTTAATTTTATCTAAAACACTATATTATTATTATTATTGTTGTTATTATTATTATTATTAATTAACTTTGTATCCTGGATGTGGTCCCCTCTCTCATCTCCTCCTGGTCCCACCCTCCCTTCTTCTTTCTCCCTTATCCATCTCCCCTAGTTCACTGATATAGGAGGCCCTCCTCCCCTAATGACTGACCCTAGCCTATAGGTCCCATAAGGACTGCTTGGCTTCTCTTCCTATGTGGGCTGGCTAGGTTGCCCCACCAGAAAGAAGTGGTAAAGGAGCAGGCAACTGAGTTCATGTCAGAGACTGTCTCTTCTCCCCTTACAAGGGAACCCACATGGAGACTGAACTGTCTGTAGGCTACAACTGAGCAGGGGGTCTAGGTCCTCTCAATGAATAGTCCTTGAGCAGGGGGTCTAGGTCCTCTCAATGAATAGTCCTTGATTGATGCATTAGTCTCAGAAGTTGCCCCTGAGCTCACCATTTTATAGCTTTGTTGGACTCCTATCTCCTCTGGGTCCTTCTATATCTTCCTCCTTCTGTAAGACTCCCTGCACTCTGTCCAAAGTTTGGCTGTGAGTCTCTGCTCTGCTTCGATCTTGCTGGGTGGAGTCTTTTAGAGGACATCATCTGTGGTAGGCTCCCATCCTGTTCCCTCTCTTCTACTGCTTCTAGTGTTTCTATCCTGTTTTTCCTACTGAATGAGAATTAAGCATCTTCCCTAAGGTCCTCCTTGTGTTTTAGCTTCTTTAGGTCTGTAGATTTTCATATGTTTATCCTATATTATATGGCTAATGCCCATGTATAAGTGACTATATACCACTCGTATATTTCTGCTTCTGGGTTATCTCACTCAGGATGACCTTTTCTAGTTCTATCCATTTGCCTGAAATTTTCATGATTTCCTTGTTTCTAATAGCTGAGTTGTATTCCATTGTGTAAATGAACCATAATTTCTGTAACCATTCTTTGTTGAGAAACATCTAGTTTGTCTCCAGATTCTGGTTATTATGAATAAAGCTGCTGAGAATATACATGTGTAAATGTTTTTCTTGTACGGTTGAACATCTTTGAGATATGTGCCCAAGAGTGGTATAGCTGGGTCTTAAGGTAGCAGTATTCCCAGTTTTCTGAGAAAAGTGCCAGAATGATTTCCAAAGTGGTGGAACAAGTTTACATTCCCACCAGCAATAGAGGTTTTGATTTGCATTTCCCTGTTGACTAAAGACATTGAGCATTTCTTTAAGTGTTTGTCTGCCTTTCAATATTCCTCTGTTGAGAATCCTCTGTTTAGCTCTGTACCCATTTTTATTTGGATTACTTGGTATGTTGGTGTTTAACCTCTTGAGTTCTTTATATGTTCTGGATCTTAGCCCTCTGTCAGATGTAGAGTTGGTGAATAACTTTTCTCAGTCTGTAGGCTGTTGTTTTGTTCTGCTGACTCTTTCCTTTACTTTACAGAAGAGTTTCAGCTTCATGAGGTCCCCTTTATTGTTTGCTGATCTTAAAGCCAACAAAATTCTTTACAGAACTTGAAAGCAAAATCTTAACTTCATATAGGGAGAACAAAACAAAACAAAACAAAAAACCCAGAATAGCTAAAACCATCCTGTACAATAAGTGAACTTCTGGAATTCTCTCCATCACTGATCTTGATTTGTGCTATAGAGAAACAATAATAAAAGCAGCATCGTACTAGAAACAGACTGGTTAGTCAAATGGGATAGCATCGAATACTCAGAAATAAACTCACACACCTACAAACACCTGATTTTTGACAAAAAAGCCAGGACCATACAATGGAAAAAAAGATAGCATCTTCAACAAATGGTGCTGGTCTAACTGGATGTCTACATGAAGAAAAATGCAAATAAATCTGTACTTATCACCTTGCACAAAAGTAAAGTTCAAGTGGATCAAAGACCTCAACATAAAACCAGACATACTAAATCTGTTAGAAGAAAAAGTGGGGAAGAACCTTGAACACATTGGCACAGGAGACAACTTCATGAAAAGATTTTTTTTTCCTTTAAAGACTTAAATCTACTTCAAAAATAAAGAAAAAAATCTACTTTGATCATGTTAAAAATCTCTGGACGCTTATAGTACAATATTAAAAAGGATGAGACTTTATT
Source organism: Meriones unguiculatus (assembly GCF_030254825.1). NCBI lineage: Eukaryota > Metazoa > Chordata > Mammalia > Rodentia > Muridae > Meriones > Meriones unguiculatus. The sequence goes on along the minus strand of NC_083352.1, from coordinate 140,055,327 downwards.
GCTTACTTCTGTGCTTAGATTTCCCATACAAGTTGTCAGTTACATGAGTTTAAAGCATGCTGCTACTGTGTAAAAATCACGGCGTTCTTTATGAAATCCCCTTTTTCTTACCACGCTTAAGCTTTTTTTCACCTGGTCATTATAAACTGAGGTAAAGGTTATGTTGGGAGAGGATTTTGATCTTTCAAAATCAGATGACTTACTGAAAAGTCTGGTCCCTAATAAATGAGATCAAATGGGATAATTTATATTTTCAATTTAAGGTGTGTGTGTGTGTGTGTGTGTGTGTGTGTGTGTGTGTGTGTGTGTATCAGGATCCCACAGAGGTCAGAAAAGGGCTTTTGATTTCCTGGAACTGAAGTTATAGGTGTTGTGAACCACTGTGTAGGTGCTGGAAAACGAAACCAAGCCTTTGGCAAAGACAGTCAACCCTTTAACCATTAAGTCATATCTTCAACTATGGTTGCTAATTTGATTGACTGATTATGCATTCACCAGCATGTGAGACAAAAAGATGATTAATTTTCATCATAATTAAAAATGGATTCAATTAACATTGGTTGGGTACCAAATACGTGACAAACATGGTTCTGAACGTTAGATTACACTTCTAAACAAAGTTCACTGAACTCCAGTAGTTTTAGCTGAAAAGGAGAGAAAAAGTAAACAAGACAATAGGATAAGTACAGAAGATAAAGCTTAGATGAGAAAAATTCAGTAGGGAGGAACAATAGGTTCTGTGGGAGAAGGATTATGATTTTAGATAGCATGGTCAAGGGAGGCCACTCAAAGAAGACATTTGAGTGAGGGCTTGAGGACATTAAGGCAGGAAACCTTTCCCATAGAAGCAACTGGCACAATGCAGAGCTCTTGGCAAAGCAGAGTAGGAATAGGCAACACGTGCAAGAAGTATGGGGGAGACAGGTCATGCTTGGCCTTGAGAGGACCTTGACTTTCCTCTGAGTGAATAAGGCAGCTTTTGTGAGAGTTCTGGAAGAAAGAAGCTAAGCTATTATTGATGATTTATAGAATTACTACAGTTGTAATGCTGAAATTAGACTGCAGGTCGATGGGAGCAAGAGGAATGAAAACGGTTGCTAAATAACTGCAGTGTGTCTGATAAGAAGGAAACTGGGCGAGACGAGGCAAAAGTATTGGTCAAGGTCTCAGTAGCACACATGTGGCTTATTAAAATTGCTGAGAACTGAAGGTTTTTTTTTCATTTTTAAATACAAAATTAATTACGAAGTGGGTGGAAATAAGGAACCACAAGGGATGTTGTAGTCATCGGGCTGAGGAACTCTTGCTTCTTCTCCTTGGATTCACAGAGTTAGAGAAGACAGAAGAACTTGACAGAAGAACCAAGTTAGGTAGGGAAGTCCCCTCGAGATGAGCAGGGACACAGCCATATCAGAGGACCTCAGAGTGAACACAGACACTTACACCATGACTTCAACAATTTCCTCCTTCCATCTTAACTCCTATCATACTCAGACTCCCCACTGGCCAAACCCATCTGGGAGCCAGAGGCAAAAAAATCCTGATGTTTGCTCATGGTCAGCCTCATCTTTCCTCCTTTTTTTTCTCTTTTATCTGGGTTAAATGGAATGGATGTAGGAATTTACATTTCCCATAATTTTTTTTAGGAGTATGAAATTCAGCTCTCATTCTAAGAGATCATGCTAGTACCTAAGATTCCTACCATTCCTCAGTACGTAAAATTAAGACAGAACTTTCTAGAAGACATTAGCATCTGTTCCTTGTGAAGGATGACGCATATCCTTCGGTCCTTGTCATTACCCTCTCCTGGCTTATTTTATATTAATCCAGAAAGAACATGTCTGGAATCTCTGACACACATTTCATGTGAATTTTGATAAAAATAAAACAGGAAACTTAGAATGAAATTGTTTTCACAGTAGGCCATGGTGAGATCAGTTTCTCAGAAGACATAGTTGTCAGCGCTTGAAAAAAAAAAAAAAAACGATCCATGTGCAGGTAAGCAGAAGATTGGCTTTGTAATGCATCTAATAGCTGCTGTAGCTCTAGTATGTGGTCTAATGTAGTTTTCAAGAAGATATATTTCTCTTTTCTATCAAAGTAACTAATGAGATAAAGCTTATTTTTTTGCTTGTTGTGTTGGGGCTATATAGTGGAGTTCTTATACTGGTTTTTGTTTTTGACTTTTTAAAAAGTCTAATAATATCATTTAAAGTAAATGCTTTATAACTGAGGAAACCAAGTCATAGAAAGTTTAAATAACTTACTAAAAGCCACAAAACTGGTGAATCATCTAGACGCAAATTCAGAAACTCATCCCCCTGACTACAGCAACAAAATCCATGAGAATAGTCATTTTTCTTATATCTTTCTGTCCTTTGAAGTGCCTGTGCAGTTTATGCCAGAAGGGCATTTAGTGCCATCAGTAAGGAACTTCCATTGGGCTTGTGTGGCTTGCCTGATAAACGCAAATGGAAGCGGCCCCACTATGATGCTTCATACAACGAAGAAACACTACCTCAGATTAAGAAGACATGGGGGTGTACAGAGTTTCGTGTGCTTATCTTGTCTTTTATGTCTAATCTCCACTTAGGAGTGAGTCTATACCCGGTGTGTCTTTCTGCTTCTGGGATACCTCACTCAGGATGATCCTTTCTAGTTCCCACCATTTGCCTGCAAATTTCATGATTTCCTTGTTTTTAATTGCTGAGTAGTATTCCATTGTGTAAATGTTCCACACTTTCTGTATCCATTCCTCAACTGAGGACATCTGGGTTGTTTCCATGTTCTGGCTATTACAAATAAAGCTGCTACCACATAGTTGAGCAAATGTCCTTGTTGTATACTAGAGCATTTTTTGGATATATGTCTAGGAGCAGTATAGCTGGATCTTGAGGTAGCATTATTCCTAATTGCCTGAGAAAGCACCAGATTGATTTCCAAAGTGGTTGTACAAGGATCATACTAAAATCTGTACACCTAAAGAAGCTAAACAAGAAGCTAATCAAGGAGGACCCTGGGTAAGATGTTCAATCCTCATTCAGAAAGGCAAATAGTATGGACATTGGAAGAGGGAGAAAATAGGGAACAAGACAGGAGTCTACCACAGAAGGCCGCTGAAAGACTCTACTCTGCAGGGTATCAAAGCAGAGGCTGAGATTCATAGCCAAACTTTGGGCAGAGTGCAGGGAATCTTATGATAAAAAGGGGAGATAAAAAGGGGACAGGAGCTCCACAAGGAGAGAAAAAAAAATATCTGGGCACAGGGATCTTTTCTGAGATAAATATTTCAACCAAGGACCATTCATGGAGATAACCTAGAACCCCTGCACAGATGTAGCCCATGGCAGCTCAGTGTCCAAGTGGGTACCCTAGTAAGGGAAACAGGGACTGTCTCTGACATGAACTCAGTGACTGGCTGTTTGATCATCTCCCCCTAAGAAATGTGCAGCCTTACCAGGCCACAGAGGAAGACACTGTAGCCACTCCTGATGAGACTTGATAGGCTAGGGTCAAATGGAAGAGGAGGAGGACCTCCCCTATCATTGGACTGGGGGAGGGGCATAGGGGAAGAAGAGGCAGGGAGGGTGGGATTGGGAAGGGATGAGGGAGGGAGCTATATATGGGATACAAAGTGAATAAATTATAATAAATAAAAATATTTAATTAATTTTAAAAAAGAACAAGCTAAAATTTCATCATGTTTCCTTTCAGTTAATCTGATAGTTTAGTCTAAAATGCTTTCTGCCAAGAAATAGCACAGACCTCTTCCCTATGTCTCACAATGCACCTTTTTCAGTTGTGTTGCTCTAAAGAAGCATGCAGGTATGTTTTCACTGGAGGCATCTTTTGAGATGATTCTCTTCACAAATACCTTAATCTCTGTATTCTTCAAGGCAGCCGTGTGAAAACTAGGGCCATCCTAACCAACATGAGACATTTGGCTGCATTCTGATAACTGTTTCCAGTGTGAGAAATTCCAGTTGATGTACCAACAACTGGAAACATCAGTTCAAGGGGGAAAAGACTTCACTTCATGGGCAAAAATCTCTTTTTAAGAATGCAAAAAAAAAAAGATGTGTTTTGTAGTTGAGAGTTGAGAGCACTCATCTGAAAATGTGCCCGTGCTACAGAGCTGACGAGGACACTTTTGATAAATGGCTCTCCTTTTAATTTCTACTCATTTCAAAGGGTTCTGGGTAAAAATCTATGGAAGGAAATTCATGCAGGAAAGAGGGTGGGGATGGAAAATAAAGGCTCAGGCTTAACTCCCAGTCTATGGATAAGAAGGAATTTGAATATTAATGCACAACCTTGAGAATGAAATGTCCTGACCAGCAACCTTAAGAGTTGGCAGCTGGCTAGGGACTGATAAGGAATGCTGGGTGGGGGTAGTTTTTGGAGTGACTGGTTCCCAGGCAGGCCTCTCATCTCTGGCTGGCATTAGAAAGAATTACAAAGCATGATTCAGAATCTAATTTTGTCAGCTGGCAATTGGCTCCCACGAGGCTCTGGCCTCACAATGTTCTATTAAGTAATGGGAATTGGGTTGTGCTCTTTTTCTCTGCCACATGCCTGCCACCCCATTTTCTTTCACAGCTCTGCCCAAGTCAGGAGCATGCACACAGGTATGCTGTTGCTTTCACTTACATTCCAAAAGGCATTTGTAAGTACCTCAGCAATGTCTGGAGGCAAAGTACCTGGGATATCAGCATCACAAAAATTTTTAATTTTTATTTTCGTTTTTGACTCAGTAGTATCGAGTATAATTGTACAATGCCAGATTGGAAAATGAACAACTAAATTAAACCCATCCACTTACTTTCCTGTATTTGATTGGCTTTACACTTGGGCTCTTATCATGGGTAAAGGGCAAACTTCCATGCCGAGAGGCCAAGCAAACCCAAAGCATGAGAAATCATTTGGTTTACGTTAACATCACAGAAACTGGACTGAACGAAAATTGACTCTGTGACACTTCTTTCTTGTGTGTCTGAATGAATGCTTGATATGTGTCAAAACATCTGTTTCTCCTGTATGAAGTGATGGATATCATCAGTGACGAAACTCATTTTTAAAGCTAGTAATTTGCACATCTACAAAAGGTGGCATTATGTGTTTAGGGGGCCTGAAATATGGGTTTCATTACTTTCTTACATAACTCAACAGGAGTTAGTTTCTCAAAGAGTTATGAAACAGGACAATTTTCCTCTGTTTTAAGAACTTTGGAACTTTGTTAGTCTCTCTGGGTTCCAGAATGTACAGAAAATATAATTAATGAGCATGGGTATTGTATTCATGGGACAAAATTTTAGGCTGAAAAGCAAACATTTTTAAGAATTTTTTTGTCAAATTCAATCACAAGATTTATCCTTGTCCACTGAAACAATTTTCCTGAGGTAATTATTTGAGGACTCCCCAATAAAAATATTTAGTCTTATTTCTTTTAGCCTTTCCTGATCTCCAGGTGCTGCCTGTTTCAGGTAGGAAATTCTAGACTCTTGTTGAGGAGAACGTTTCACAGAGGCCATCAGGAGACACAGGTCTATTTTTGTTCTGGCATAAACTAACAAAGTGAGTGAGCAATTGCTTTAGGAACCTATCTCCTCATTGCACAAATAAGAGGCCTGGATCGTTCAGAAGACAAACATGAGCCTGGCAGGCAGCTTCTGGCAATGTTTCAAATGGCATTTTGAGTTTCTTAAAACTTGTATTTGAATCATTTACGCCTTCTCAGTTCTCAATAGTCACCAGCACTCCAGTTCTCTCTATTGTGTGTGGACGCATGTGGACGCGTACTTGCGGATCAGTTAGCTCTTATCACCTGAGAAACTACCTAAACTTTATGCTTAATGGACTTAAACACAGGCTTAATGACTATTATATTAACTCAACATTGAAAGGTCAGTAATTTGATAAATGTAGTTGGACAAACCTGTTGATCTTGCCTGCATTCTCCTACTTACGGTCAACTGTCATTGAGTAGCTGTGTTTCTGGGCCCGGACATCTGTCACCTAGGGCATTAGACACTTCAGAGCAAATTTACCCTTCAGCAAATTAGCTTGATCATCTCTGACATCCCCTGGACCTCTTTGTCATTGATGTGACAATTTAGTAGTGCTCTTGTTACATTTTATCACCCAAGGTAAGTAACAAATATGAACTAAGATTCAAAGTTGGAAACAGACTCCAGCTCAGGAAGGCACAATTAAATATTTAATGTTTTTTCAATCTACTACTATCTGTCTGTAAACATTTATTATTTCCTGTATAACTTTAAATTCATTACCAGGTTTTTAAAATGTACACTGGTGTGTGGTCTGTGTGTATTATCTGCGTGAAGGTGTGGTATCCACTGGAATTCGAGTTACAGACAGTTTTGAGCTGCCATATGCAGGCTGGTCTTCTGAAAGAACTGCCAAAGCACTCAACCACTAAACAATCTTCCCAACCCCCAAATTCCCATATTTGAAAGGGAAAACAAGCCTACAGAATGGACACGTCTACAAAAAAATGGAAACTTCTGTACCAGTGACGTGACTATGGTGCTTAGAAAAGTGTCTCAAATATAATCATTTTAAAGAAAGGCAAGTAACTGTCCGTCACACTGGCCACAAGTCCCAGACGTTGGGACACTTCTGCCCTCAGTGACCAGATCTGTACACTGCTAGATGCTTCCAAACACGAGGTCTGCTCTTGCTGGCTCTTCTGTTCGATAGTGTTCAGCCAGAGAACAGGGCAATGTTGAGCCAGACAGTGCAAGGCAGCAACTCGGTTCCTGCATGTCCCTGAAGACAAAACATAACTCGAACCATTTTCAAAGTTTGAAACTTGTTCCTGCACTCTTTGGCTTTTCTTTAATTACTCATAGTCTGAAGTGATGATTTGTGGGAAATTCCCTTTAGGTAGTTTCCCTTTAGGAAAGTTGACTAACTGTCTCCTGTTTGCACATATGAGTAGTCCAGAGAAGCCCTTGCTGTTCTGTGGGAAATGAATTTAGAGTGAAAGAAAAGAAAACAAAACAAAACAAAAAACAAAAACAAACAAACAAACAAACAAAAAACCAAACCAAAAAGCCAAGAACTTTATAGCTAAATAAAGTCTATGTGCAACAACACGAAGCCTCCCACAAGTGCTCGGATGCCACAGTTGCTAGTGGTTCACAGCATTCAGACGAAAGGACAAGGTGGCACTTACCTCCTCTACTGTCAATGGAAACCACACTATCACTGAATGGGGTGAATACATAGAGCAGTCTACAGACGAGACCTAGAAAGATGTTTTAACAACCTCTCCAGGTGGATACGACACTTCAGGATGAGGACCTCTGCTCTCCCAGAGGCCTGGGAGCTATTTCAGCACTTTGGAACGTGAACTGAAAAACCAAATAAAAAGAACAATATAATTTAAGAAAACATTAGATTTTTGGCTCTATAAATCACATACATAAAAAAGAAAATTATGAAAGAAAGGTAAGTGGACAAGTGTCTTTATTGAAAATTTGACATAAATGTAGAAACCCCAAAGAGATAGAAGCATATAAGAATTTTTGAGAGAATATATTTAATGTTAGGAAAGAAGGTTTAAATTTCAGTTGATTTTACCTTAAGGGAGAGTTCAATAATTATTCTCTTTATTTATTTATTTTTTATTTTTTAATATTTTTATTGTTTATTATTATTACCTACATTTTATTAACTCTGTATCCCAGGTGTATCCTGCTCCCTTATTCCCTCCCAATCCCACCCTCCCTCCCTCAGCTTTTCCCTGCCCCTTTCCAAGTCCACGGACTGGGGAGGAGCTCCTCCCCTTTTGTCTGTCCCTGTTTTATCAGGTATCTTCAGGGCAAATAAGTATTTTCTGTAAACAAACAAAAAACAAGAAAGTAATGCAGAAATCTGTCAATATGATCCATTTCGGTAAAGATTAATGAGACTTGTGGCTTTTGTATGATTGAGGAGGAAGAGGGAGCATACAAATACAATAGAAAGCATCCCTAATTTACAAGAGTGGTTAACAGAAAACAAAGTAAAGTAATAAAACACTAAGTCTGTACGGGACTGATGGGTGCATGAGAAGACCTGTGCTGCTATAAATGATGGAGCTGGTGTTAAGACAATGTCTTTCATCCGAAGTTCATCTGCACCTCGCTGATAACTTCCTACTCCCATAGGAAGTCTTGGATGAGTGTGGATTCTCATCATGTTTTGAGTTTATTCCTATCACCTTATGCTCCATTGCTCCATAGTCACTCCTAAAACATGTCTGTCTGAAGAACAGAGAGGCAGAGCAGATGAAAGTGTGTTTCACAGAACTGAGCTAGCTTCTTTTACTTGTCCTTACAAGATCTTCAAATGATTCCTTCTGCTATGTCATTCAAATTCAGACAACTTTGTTCCACACTGAAAACCCTCAGATGTTGCCTCAGTAGCCTGTGGATCCCCTCTCAGTTTGAAAGCTTCAGTCAGTGGAGCCAGTTCTGGCCTCATGAAGCATCTTTTTCAATAGCCTCTTCATGTCTTTCATGAGAAGTTCCTCCCTGCTTTCTTCCTTGGTCCTGCCTATCTTTTAAACCTTAGTTTCATTTTTGTCCTTCCCACAACACTCTAGACAACTGTAGTTTTATCACTGTGTATGTATGTTGCACTTTTACGTAGACTGTCAAATGCTGTGTTAAGAAAGTCTAACCCCCTTGGCTCACCCGAGAAAAGCTTTTCTGATACTTTACATATTATCGTATTTTTTCTTTCTTTTTTTTAAAAAAATATCATTTATTGCAATTTATTCAATTTATATCCTGGCTGTGGTCCCCCTCCCTCATCTCCTCCCAATCTCACCCTGCCTTCCTGTTTTCCCTCTATGCCCCTCCCCTAGTCCACTGATACGGGAGGTCCTCCTCCCCTTCTATTTGACCCTAGCCTATCAGGTCTCATCAGGACTGATAACTGAACTTTAAAATGTTTGTCTGCAATTCAAACTTTTGTTCTGTGTAAACAGGGGTATTTACTGCTTGTCAGTGTCAGGCTACGTGTTATTGTTGTGGTAGCATCCGTCGCCCAGATGTTCGGAATGGAATTAATTATGCTCTCTGCATGATCCCATTTCTCTTGCTACATTTTCCATCCTACTTACTTACAATAATATTAATTCATGTCTAAATCAAAAACCTCCTGAATTTGATTCCTTATTATTTTTACTGCACTTACTTGGCTACTTGAAGTTTAATTGATCTTTTCATGGCCATGCACTGACAATTTCTGCATGTTTTCCACCCTTTCCCAATGCCAAAGTCATGGTTCTTATCCTTGTGGGATGGGCTTTCCTATGGGTGCCTCTGGCTTCTTACCCGTGAGGTTTTCTTTCCTCCACAACTGTCTCCAGATTTGACCTTCACACGTGTCATTACTTTATGTTCTTTTTTCCCCTTCTATCTTCTTCAGCTTTGTCCCATCCCTCAGACTTCCAAACAGTTGTGAACTTGCAGTATTCTCCTGTTATTTCATGCTTTGCTGTAGTCTAACGTTCTTTCCCCATATCACACTACTAATCCAAACTTGATGTATCACAACTTGATATATCACATAGACAACATAATTATCATATATTTTCATAATTACTGCTCTTAAAGGCTAAGAATAAATAGCATCTTTGCAACTTTGTCTTAACTTACTACAAATAACAAGTAATTTATCTATGTTTAATTTTGCTAACAAACCACCATTAAAAAAAACCCCTTAATGTTTTATTACAGTTAGACGTTTACTTATCTTTCTTGTCAACTCATCTGCATATCTCACATGAAGCCTTTACATACCTTACCTGTTGCCCATGTATTCCCACATGATAATAGCACCTTATAAATTTCAGAAAATGAAATTTCTCTTGCATAAGTAAAAAATGTATATTATCCCATTTTCTTCCTTCAACAAACAGTAGCAAACATTTAGCATTAATATGTAATTTATTGTACTGGATGTTTGTTAGAGTGACATGAATACAAGTGAAGATGCTTTTTAAAGATCAATTGAGATGAATGTTAGTTTTTATGCCATTAGCGACATTGCCATTCTCAAGTCTTTTTACTGATTATACTTTTCTTTTTTTATATTAATTACAGTTTTTTCAATTTGTATCCCAGCTGTAGCCCCCTCCCCAGTTCCCTCCCAATTCTATCCTCCCTCCCTCATCTCCTCCCATGCTCCTCTCCAAGTTCAATGATAGGGGAGGTCCTGCTCCCATTTTATCTGACACAAGCTTAGCAGGTCTCACGAGGACTGGCTGCATTGTCTTCCTCTGTGGCCTAGCAAGGCTGTTCCTCCCACGGCAGGGGGGGGGGCAAAGAGCCCTCTATTGAGTTCATATCAAAGACAGTCCCTGTTCCCCATATTAAAGTACCCACTTAGATACAGAGTTGTCGTGGGCTCCATCTGAGAGGGGTTCTAGGTTATCTCCACGAAGGGTCCTTGGTTGGAGTACCAGTCTCAGAAAAGATCCCTGTACCCAGATTTTTTGGTTCTGTTCTCCTTGTGGAGCTCCTGTCCCCTCCAGGTCTTACTATCTCCCCCTTCTTTCCTATGATTTCCTGCACTCTGCACAAAATTTTGTTATGAATCTCAGCATCTTCTTTGATATACTGCTGGAGAAAGTCTGTCAGAGGCCCTCTGTGGTAGGCTCCTTTCCTGTTTCCTGTTTTTCTACTTCTTCCAATGTCCCACCATGTTTGGCTTTCTGACAGAGGATTGATCATCTCATCCAGGGTCCTCCTTCTAGCTCAGCTTCTTTAGATGTACAGATTTTAGTATGTTTATTCTATCTTATAGGTCTAGTATCTACTTATGAATGAGTGCCTACCATGTGTATCTTTTTGCTCCTGGGACACCTCACTCAGGATGATCTTTTCTAGATCCCACCATTTGCCTGCAAATTTCATGATTTCCTTCTGTTTAATAGCTGAGTAGTATTCCAATGTGTAAATGTACCACAATTTCTGTACCCATTCCTCAGTTGAGGGACATCTGGGTTGTTTTCAGGTTCTGGCTATTACAAATAAAGCTGCTGCAAACATGGTTGAGCAAATGTCCTTATTGTGTACTTGAGCAAATTTTGGGTATATGCCTAGCAGTGGTATAGCTGGGTCTTGAGGAAGCACTATTCCTAAATGTCTGAGAAAGCACCAGATTGATTTCCAAAGTGTTTGTACAAGTTTACATTCCCACTAGTAGTGGAGGAGGGTTCCCCTTTCTCCACATCCTCTCCAGCATGTGTTGTCACTTAAGTTTTTTTTTTAACTTTTTTAAATTACAATTTATTCACTTTGTATCCCCACATAAGCCCCTCCCTTCTCCCCTCCCAGTCCCACCCTCCCTCCTCTTTCTTAACGTATGCCCCTCCCCAAGTCCACTGATAGGGGAGGTCCTCCTCTCTTTCCTTCTGATCTTAGTCTATCAGATCTCATCAGAGTGACTGCATTGTCATCCTCTGTGGCCTGGTAAGGCTGCTCCCCACTCAGGGGGAGGTGATCAAAGAGCAGGCCAATCAGATTATGTCAGAGGCAGTCCCTCTTCCCATTACTATGGAACCCACTTGGACACTAAACTGCCATGGGCTACATCGTGCAGGGGTTCTAGGTTATCTCCATGCATGGTACCTGGTTGGAGTATGAGTCTCTGTGTTCAAATTTCTCATTCTGTTGCTCTCCTTGTGGGGTTCTTGTCCTCTCCAGACCTTACTATTTCCCACTTCTTACATAAGATTCCATGCACTCTGCCCAACAGTTGGCTATAAGTCTCAGCGTCTGCTTTGATATTCTGCAAGGCCTTTCAGAGGCCCTCTGCGGCAGGTTCCTAGCTTATTTCCTGTTTTCTTCTTCTTCTGATGTCCATCCTCTGTGCCTTTAGGGATGAGAATTGAGCATTTTAGTCAGGGTCCTCTTTCTTGATTAGTTTCTTTAGTTGTACAGATTTTAGTAGGTTTGTCCTATATTATATGTCTATATGAGTGAGTATATACCGTGTGTGTCTTTCTGCTTCTGGAGCAGTTCACTCAGGATGATCCTTTCCAGGTCCCACCATTTACCTGCAAATTTCATGATTTCCTTGTTTTTCATTGCTGAGTAATATTCCATTGTGTAGTTGTACCACAATTTCTGCATCCATTCTTCAGTTGAGGGGCATCTGGGTTCTTTCCAGCTTCTGGCTATTACAAGTAAAGCTGATACAAACATGGTTGAGAAAATATCCTTATTGTGTACTTGAGAATCTTTTGGATATAAACCTAGGAGTGGTATGGCTGGATCTTGAGGAAGCACTATTCCTAGTTGTCTGAGAAAGCGCCAGATTGATTTCCAGAGTGGTTGTACAAGTTTACATTCCCACCAGTAGTGGAGGAGGCTTCCTCTTTCTCCACATCCTCTCCAGCATGTATTTTCACTTGAGTTTTTGATCTTGGCCATTCTGATGGATTTAAGGTGAAATCTCATGGTCGTTTTGATTAGCGTTTCCCTAATGGCTAATGACGTTGAGCATTTCTTCAAGTGTTTCTCTGCCATTCAATATTCCTCTACAGAGAATTCTCTGTTTAGCTCTGTTCCCCATTTTTTAACTGGATTACTTCGTTTGCTCAACCTAGGAATTCAAGTACTAAATTGAAGAGATATGGAGAGTGGGCAGCCTTGCCTTGTCCCTGATTTCAGGGGGATTGGTTAAGTTTCTCTCTGTTTAGTTTGATGTTGGCTGTAGGCTTGCTGTATATTGCCTTTACTATGTTTAGTAAAGTGCTTTGTATTCCTGATCCCTCCAACACTTTAAAACATGAATGGGTGTTGGATTTTGTCAAATGTTTTTCTGGCATCTAACAAGATGATCATGTGGTTTTTCTCCTTCAGTTTGTTTTTATGGTGGGTTACATTGATTGTTTTCCATACATTGAACCACCCCTGCATGCCTGGGATGAAACCTATTTGCTCATGGTGGAGGACATCTTTTATGTGTTCTTGGATTTGGCTTGCAAGTATTTTATTGAGTATTTTTGCATGAATGTTTATAAGAGAGATAGGTTTGATGTTCTCTCTATTGTTGGGTCTTTATGTAGTTGAGGTATCAAGGTGACTGTGGCTTCATAGAATGAATGTGGTAGTGTTTCTTCTGTTCCTATTTTATGGAATAGTTTGAAGAGAATTGGAGTTAGCTCTTCTTTGAAGGTCTGGTAGAATTCTACACTGAAACCATCTGGTCCTGGGCTTTTTGTATAAGGGAGACTTTTGATGACTGCTTCTATTTCCTTGATGGATATAGAAAAATTCAACCTATTTACCTGGTCTTGATTTATTTTTGGTAAATCGAATCTATCAAAAAAATGTCTGTTTCATTTAGATTTTCAAGTTTTGTGGTGTATAGGCTTTTGTAGTAAGACCTAATGATTGTTTGGATTTTCTCAGTGTTTGTTGTTATGTCCCCCTTTCGTTTCTGATTTTGCTGATTTGGATAGTTTCTCTCTGCCTTTTAGTTAGTTTGACTAAGGGTTTGTCTGTCTTGTTGATTTTCCTAGAGAATCAGCTCTTGGTATTATTGATTTCTTTCTTTGTTTCTAATTCATTGATTTCAACTCTGAGTTTGATTATTTCCAATTGTCTACTCCTCTTGGCTGTGTCTGCTTCTTCTTCTTTTTTTTTCCCCTCTTAGGGCTTTTAGGTGTGCCATTAAGTTACTTGTATGAGATGTCTCTATTTTCTTTCCAGAGGCAATTATTGCTATGAACTTTCCTCTTGGTACTGCTTTCATTGTGTCCCATAAGTAAGTTGTGCCTTCATTTTCATTGAATTTTAGGAAGTCTCTAATTTCTTTTTTCATTTCTTCCCTGACCAAGCTATCATTCAGTAGGGAGTTGTTTAGTCTCCATTTGTGTGTAGGCTTTTTGCTGTTTCTGTTGTTAATGAGGTCCAGCTTTAGTCCATGGTGGTCAGGTAGGATATAAGGGATTATTTCAATCTTCTCATATCTGTTGAGGCTTGCTTTGTGACCAACTATATGTTTTATTTTTGAGAAGGTTCCATGAGGTGCAGAAAAGAGGGTATACTTTTCTGACTTTGGGTGAAAAATTCTGTAGACATCTATTAGGTCTATTTGAGTTAGGACCTCTATAAGTGTCATTATTTCCCTATTTATCTTCTGTCTAGGTGATCTGCCCCTTGGTAAGAGTGGAATGTTGAAGTCTCCCACTATTAAGGTGTTGGGATCAATGTGTGATTTCAGCTTTAATAATGTTTCATTTACAAATGTAAGTGTTCTTGTATTTGGGGCATAGATGTTCAGAATTGGGATGTTGTCTTGCTGGATTTTTCCTTTGATGATAATGAAGTGTCCCTCCTCACCTTTTTTGATTAATTTTCATGAAAGTCTATTTTATTAGATATTAGGATAGCTACCCCAGCTTGTTTTCTAGGTCCATTTGTTTGAAAAACATTTTTCCAGCCCTTTACTCTGAGGTAGTGTTTATCTTTGTTGCAGAGGTGTGTTTCTTGGATGCAACAGAATGTTGGATCCTGGTTCTGCAAACATTTGTGTCTTTTTATTAGAGAGTTGAATTAATTGATGTTGATAGATAATAGTGACCAATGAATGTTAGTTCCTTTTATTGTGGAGTTGGTTATGTTACTATGATTCATTGCTTGTTTTCTTTTAATTTTTTGTTTTGAAGTTATCTGTATCTTATATTTTCTTGGGTGCAGCTCTTTTTGTTGCATTGGAGTTTTCCTTCTAGTATCTTTTGTAGGGCTATGTTGCTGTGTAGATATTTTTTAAATTTAGTTTTGTCATGAAATATTTTGTTTTCTCTATCTATGTTGATTGAAATTTTTTCTGGGTATAGTAGTCTGGGTTGGCATCTGTGGTCCCTTAAAGTCTGCATGACATCTACCCAGGTCCTTCTGGCTTTCATAGTTTCTGTTAAGAAGTCTGGTGTGATTATGATAGGTCTACCTTTATATGTTATTTGGCCTTTTTCCTTGATGCTTTTAATATCTTTTCTTTCTTCTGTAGATTTAGTGTTTTGACTACGATGTGGCATGAGGAGTTTCTTCTCTGGTCTAGTGTATTTGGTGTTCTGTAGGCCTTTGGTATGTTTATGGACATCTCTTTCTTTAAGTTGGGAAATTTTTCTTCTAGGATTTTCTTGAAAATATTTTTTTAGAACTTTGAACCTGGAATATTATTTTTCATCAACTCCTATTATTTTTAGATTTCACCTTTTCATGGCTTCCTTGATTTTTTTGGATGTTTTGTTTTTGGGACTCTTCAGAATTTTCTTTTTCTTTTAGAAAAGTATCAATTTCTGCATGTGTATCTTCAGCACCTGAGATTCTCTCTTCCATCTCTTGTATTCTATTGGTGGTGCTTACCTTTGTGCTTCTTGCTTTTTTTCTCTAAGTTCTCCAGCTCCAGGGTTTTCCTCTGTTTGTGTTTTCTTTATAGATTCTAATTCTGTTTCCATGCCTTCCACCATTTTCTTCATCTGTTTGAATGTGAATTCCTGTCTTTCTATGATGGTCTCTATTTTTTTTTGTTTGTTTGTTTCCTCTCTTTCTGCCATTACTTGTGCCTCTATTTGTTTGGCTATATATGCCCATATTTCTTTGAGAGCTTTATTTGTTTTCTCTTTATTCACCTCCATTTGTGTGGCTATTTCTTTGAGCGGTTTGCTTGTTCTCTCTTTATTCACCTCCATTTGTGTGGTGTTTTCTTTGAGAGATTTGTTTGTTTCCTCTTTATGTGCCTCTAATAACTGGATAAGCATAGCTTTAAAATCATTTTTGTGTGTTTCCTATGAATTGGAGTCTCCATTGATTTTGGGAGTTGCAGGTAAGACCATGTTGTCCTGATTTTTTTTTTTTTTTGGATGTGTTCTTATGTTGAGCTCTGGCCATCTGGTTTCAACGCAGTAGCTCCCTGACTTTTCAGCAGTTGTTGATTGAATGTACTTGAATGCTTTACTTTTCTCCCCAGCTTTCAGTTATTACCTCTTGTGAAACAATGGCTTAAGACAAATGTCTCGTTTTTTGCATTTCCTTAGTGCAATATTGTTACATTTGAGTTTTGGCAAACACCGTATAGATTCCTCCACTTAGAGCCATTCATTCTGCAGCAGAGTTTTAGAAAACATCAGTGTCGTTTCCAACTTGGAGTCGGTGGACATGCAAATCATGCAGTCAAAATGCCTCTGAAGCTTCTCGGCAGTGCCCTGCAGCAGTGTGATTATCAGGAAGAGTCAAACACAGATGTAGCACACCTTTAGAACAGAAGGCTTTTCAAGGGCTTGCCACCATTGCTGCCCAGAGGAGAGATGGTGTAAAACACACAAAAGCTCTGCTTGTCCTAGACACGTTCATTTAGTCAAAAGAAGGCAGACAAGGGGTTGAAGCTATTCACAGGGATTTGCATCCTTCATTGGCCAGGAATGCACAAAAAGAGATAGAACAAAGAAAGTGAAAGCCTATGGCAACTAGCTCTAGATGATTTGTTTTAGGGAAGCACCAAATACCTTTTTTGATTAAAATGCAGAGCCAGGTAATGCTTCCTATTATTAACAATGTTGCTAACATCAGCAGCATCGTTATTGTGTCTGAGACATGTAAGTACTGCCATGGCATGACTCACAGTGAGATCATCAGTGTGGGCCAGCGGGTACTGGCAAAGACAAAGACTGAGGCCAGTCAGGGACGTGCCAAGGAAAGTTGGCTTTTGAGTCTGTATAGGATCTGAACTGGGGAAAGCCCAGGTGTCTCTAGGCTAACAAGTCAAATATTGATGAGCTTAAAGTTTTATTAAATAAAGGAATTTTTATACAAATGTTAAAATGAGAGGAAAATAAAACAATTCCTTACCTCCCTAAATTTTTTGAAATAAAATTTTGGGTGAAGCTATTACTGGGTCCATATCAGGTATAGTTTCAGAATGTGATGTTTTTCATCTGGCGTGTCTTTTTCTATTACTCTGTGGGCTGTTGAGCTGAATAGAGGCAGATAATACTCAGAATGAGCTCTAGCAACAGATCTTCATTTCACATGGCTACCTTGTTCCCAATTTTAAAATAAGGATAAAATAAAAAGAATCTTATGATATTCACCAGCATACTAAAAATCTTTAACAGATCTAGAAAGAGATATTTGGGTCCTTGCTATTTCTACAAGAAGGACTTGGGCTAGAAGTCTTACAGCAGTGAAGGTAGCAAACAGTCGCGTAAGTTTCTGATGCCTTGAGCTGAGTATCTCCTTTCAGAATTAAAGCATTTAAACTCCTCCAAATTATTGTTAAATTACATGTCATAAACAAAGCATTGTAATTTTTGTGTAGGTTCATTGAATACAAAACACAACTGATGACAAATTATTTTATCGTTAGTATTTATATTAATGCTTATATAAGATGATAGTTCCACAGTTAGATAAAACAAAACAATTCAGTGAATTTTAAATTAATTCTCACATATTTACATGAAAGAGAATAAAAGTGCTCTAACGGGAAACTACAGACAAGATGGAACTTGCACCTGGAGTCTTATGTGAATCATAGAAAAAAAATATTAATTTGACTCCTTTGTAAGGATTTTCTTTCCATTGAGTGGAAAATTACTTCTCTCTATATATTGCCCCAATCTTGTTACCCTTGAGTTTCATAGTTTATTTTTCCCTCTTGTCTTCTACAAATGAAGTTTTAAAGTGTATTCTGATGTCCAGTATGATGTAATATGGAGGCATAAATCAAGAGGTCAGCATCCATATTTTAAATTGGCCATGGATTTGCTATGTGGTTTTCATTCTAATCATACAGTCTTTGTAGGCGTCAGGATCTGCATCTAGAGAAATCCATAGGGGATTGAAAACTGTGATTTCTAAGGCTTTCCTTGGCAAGTGTTTTAGGTAAAAGCCTTTAGGTATGTTGCATTTCCTTATTGGTATGCATTTTACACTGACCATCAGACATTTCTATGGGATCTGATTCAGAACAGTAATGTGTAAGAAAAGGCTGCACATTACTGTTCTGAAGCAGATCCTCCCTATCAGTGGACTGGGAGTGGGGTAGAGAAAGGGGACTACAGCTGGGATACAAAGTGAATAAATTATAACAAATAAATAATTTTTTAATGCTGGAAAAAAGTTTAAAAAAGGCTTTAGGAGTATAGATTCTAGTATGTTTATCCTATATTATATGTCTAATATCTACTTATGAGTGAGTATATATCATGTTTGTCTTTCTGCTTTTGGGTTACCTCACTCAAGATGATCTTTTCTAGTTTCCACCATTTGCCTGCAAATTGCATAATTTCCTTGTTTTTAAATAGCTGAGTAGTATTCCATTGTGTAAATGTACCACACTGTGTGTATTCATTCCTCCACTGAGAGACATCTAGGTTGTTTCCAGAGTCTGGTTATTACAAATAGAGCTGCTACAAACATGGCTGAACAAATGTCCTTGTTGTACACTTGAGCATATTTTGGATATATGCCTAGGAGTGGTGTAGCTGAATCCTGAGGTAGCACTATTCCTAATTTTCTGATGAAGAGCCAGGTTGATTTTCAAAGTGGTTGTACAAGGTTTCCTTCCCACCAGCAATGGAGGAGGATTCCCTTTCTCCATATCCTCTCCAGCATGTTACTTGCTTTTTTGTTCTTAGCCATTCTGTTGGGTGTAAGGTGAAAGCTCAGGGTTGTTTTGACTTACATTTGACTGATGACTAAGGACGTTGAGCATTTCTTTAAGTGTTTCTCTGCCATTTGATATTCCTCTATTGAGAATTCTTTGTTTAGCTCTGCACTCCATTTTTTAATTGAATTACTAATTTTGTTGGTGTTTAACCTCTTCAGTTCTTTATATATTCTTGATATTAGCTCTCTGTCAGATATAGGATTGGTGAAGATCCTTTCCCAATCTGTATGCTGTCGTTTTGTTCTGACAACAGTGTCCTTTGCTTTACAGAAGCTTTTCAGTTTCATGAGGTCCCATTTATTGATTGTTGATCTGAGAGCTACAAAATATAAGATAAAGATACGAAAATCTATAATCCTAAAGAAGCTAAGTAACAAGGAAGTCCCGAGGGAAGATGATCAATCTTCACTTAAAAGGACAAACTTAATAGACATTGGAAGGAGGAGAAGACAGGGAACAGGACAGGAACCTACCACAGACAGCCTCTGAAAGACTTTACTGCTCAAGGTATCAAAGCAGAGGCTGAGACCCATAGCCAAATTTTGGGCAGAATGCATGGAATTTTATGAGGGGGGGGGAATAGAAAGACCTGGAGGAGACTGGAGCTCCAAAAGGCGACCAACAGAGCCAAAAATACTGAGCCCTGGGGGTCCTGAAGAGAATGATACTCCAACTAAGGACAACGCATGGAAAGGACATAAAACCCAGACTCAGATTTAGCCCATAGCTCAGTCTCCAAGTGGGGTCCCTAGTAAGTGGAGCAGGGACCTTCCCTGGCAGGAACTCAGTGGCAGGCTCTCTGATTACCTTCCCCTGGAGAATGCAGCCTTGCCAGTACATAGAGGAAAAAAAATGCAACCAGTCTTGATGAGACCTGATTGGGTATGGTCAAATAGAAGGGGAGGAGGACTTCCCCTATCAGTGGACAGGGGGAGGGAGGATAGGGGGAGAAGAGGGAGGGTGGGATTAGGAGGAGATTAGGGAAGGGTACACATCAGGGATACAGATCGAATAAATTGTAATAAATGATAATAATAAAGAAGTAAAAAAAAAGAAAAGTCAAAAAAAAAAAAAGAAAAGAAAAGGCTGCACACTGCTTTTTCTTCCCCAGAGTTCAGCTGTCTTCAGATTTCCTTGTAGTTGTAAATGAATAGCCTCCTCTACCAGGGCATATGTTTTCTATTTGAAATACAGGTCTATAAGGCCATTATTTGAATGAAACTGGTTCACCTTGCTTTGAACTTGTCAGCCCAGTAAACAAAACAATGCCTTCAAACTAATCCAAATGACAGAACGAGTTGCCATCCTTGATAGACTAGTGTGTGAATCTCTATTTCTATTTTTCTTTTATTAGAAGTGACAAGTAGTATTTCTGCATTAAATTAAATCTGGCCCACATGGAGCTCTTTTGCACAGAAAATGCGAGAACATGGGTTGTTGGCAAATGTAAGGTAAATATAGAACCTCTGATGGTACTTGGGTGCTATGAAGCTTATTCAAAGCCACAGACCAGCACTGACTACATCATTCACTAGTGGCCGGGTTATGACAGGGCTGTGCAGGCCATCCAAAAGACGTGGTATTAAAATTTAGGCTAACTCTTCCATTGCCAACTTTATTCATGTTCATGTATCTAATTGTGTTAAGTTTTATGGACTATTTCACATCTTTCCATTTCTCTTTTTGGTTACTATGGAAAGAGTTGGCTCATGAGTCTGGGTGGAGAAAGAAATGATGGCAGTCAATTGAGTTTAAAATGCTTGCTGGCTCTGAAAAAATTGGGGTTTGAAAGAATTCTCAGCTCAGTGTAATTTATTCAACAGTTTAAGTAAAACTATATTTACCTGTCTCATAAATTGGCAGACCATGAAACTCAAGACAAGTTAGCTCTTTGTGGAATGACATACTTACTACTCCTGGAAGTGAAAATGTGATTAGTTTAGTTTTGTTCAAGACTTGGTAAACTCGGTAATGACATTACATGTTGAAACATTATTTGATTTTAGATTTATTGTTCTGAGTTCATGTTGGCTGTCTTTAAGGCTCCTCAACTTATACTTTCTATTCACTGATATGTGAGGTTTACCCACAAAGAAATTAAGACTTATTGTGTGTTAGGCACTTTATCAGATCTTGGTAATATAAATTTAGCTCAAAGTTGATTGAAGTTCTAGAAGATATGGTAATGTGACATTATTTATTATCAATGATTTTCAAGAAATTATTGCAATTTAATTCACAATGAAATCTATTCCTTAACCTGGCTTCCAAGGTTTTTCTTGGGCTAGGCTCTGCTTGTTGTTCAACCTTATCTCACATGCAACTCTTTTTTTCTTTTTTTTTTTTGCTTGTTTTTGTTTTTTTTTTTCTTTTAGTGCTAGAGATTGTCCCTGGCATTAATTAAGAACTCTGCCACCTAGCCTTATACTTGCATCTGGGGGCAGGATCTTTCTAATTTTTCAAGCAAGTCTCATACTTACAATGATACTACATTTACTACCAGAGTAAATGAGATTTCCAAGTTTGTGCAAGCATTCCTGACCCTTTCTTTCTTCCTTCCTTCCTTCCTTCCTTCCTTCCTTCCTTCCTTCCTTCCTTCCTTCCTTTCTTTCTCTCTCTCTCTCTCTCTCTCTCTCTCTCTCTCTCTCTCTCTCTCTCTCTCTCTCTTTCTCTCTCTCTAAGCCTGGGTATAAACGTTCTATGCTCTTGCTTTAGCATCCCTTGTCACTGGGATCATAAGTACTCAATAATTTATCTGTCATGATTTGTTCCAATGTCAGTTGTCATGGTCATTTTCACTTTTCAACACTTAATTATTTCTTTACAATCTTAAGGTGGATCTTCCTCACATGTCACACAGAAGGGCATTTCTCTAGAAGCCATTTCTTTTTCTCTTTTTCCCTGAGCTGACTCATTTTTCAGCTAAATAAGATGCTATCTGAGTTTCTCACATGTGTTTTATAAATATCATGGCATAGAAACAGGGGAAAAAAGAGAAGAATTCAGTCCTTTTGGGAGGGTAGGCATTGGAGTAAAAGCAGCCCTTGAATACAGTGCTGATTTCAGCTGTGGGAGACACCAATACCCAACAGCAAAGCAAATCATCTGGAGAGAGGGGCAATATAGTTATTGAGATACTGGACCGCCATCAGTGTTTGAATTTTACCTAGAGATGGAGATAAGGAAGAGCAAAGTGATGGAAGCACAGGCTAAAGTTGATTAGGTGTTAACGTGGAGGTAACAAGGTTAAGATGAATGCTTGAATTTGTAAGGTCATCTTGGAGCCTGCTCTGTGATTCAGGTATGAGGTGACATGGGCTAGGCAAGGCTGATGACCACCAAAATAGTAAAAGTCTGGATTTCAAAGGCACTTTGTCAGGAATTGGTGCCTGACAAGATAGAAAGGGTTAAGAGGACAAAAGAGTCAATTATGCCCCCAAGGTTTTGTGCCACAAAGACTGGTATATGGGAAAGGAAAATGATGCCATGCATCTGCCATGTTTCCCTGCTGAGTTGTGAGGGGAAACAACTTGTCCTTGTATTGGGAGAAATGAAAATGGGCAATCTGGTCTTTGAGGAAGGTGATGCTGGAAGTGTGGTGATTGGCATTATTGTCCCAGGAGAAGAGAGATGACTATGTTCAGGTGACTCCTTCCCAAGTCACCTGAACATAGACGGAAACAATGTCTGGCTTTAGAATGTATACCACGAAGGCTCACAGCACTCACCTGTGTTTTCTTTTGTTGCTGTTGTTTTGTTTTTGTTTTACCTCCTTTTTCTGCTAACCAGGAGAGATATAAAGAGGGGTCACATTTTAGAATTTGCTTGCTAGAGTTTTTTTTTTCCTTAAAAATATTGGGCTTATAAAACCTTAAGTATGTTTTCCCCCAAGTACTTTTCTTGTTTTTTAAACCCATATGTATTTTGAAGTCAATTTAACCCATATGCTTCTGATTAATTTATGCTTAGCTCATCAAAATGTTGTTTTAAGAAGAAAAGCTTATAATAAAAACAGAGCCATGCTTCAACAGCCACTGATGAAATCAACTCCAGAAGACTGTAGCTTAGTCAGAAGCTCAAATGGACTAAGGTCATCATGGTTCCCAAAGTTAGGACCTCTGTGTTGTAGCTCTTTTTAAACTAGATGTGCTCAGTTCTGTGACAGAATAATACTTCAGTGTCCTTATTTGTGTTATTTGTTTTCTGGATGCATTTGTTTGTTAATTCCATTGACTGTCACCATTGATGTTAGCTATTTTGTTGTTCACTGAACTTATAGGTTTTTCATAGATCCAACTGGCAAGGAGTCTAGGTTATGGCAGAGAAGGATGAATTTCCATGGATAAGAGGCATGTATAATTATATCTCTGCTGAATGGATTATGAGAGTTTGGAATTGGTTTAAGTATTTACCCACTTGCTCCATAAAGATAGAAATAAAATATGTGTACTTATAATAAATACAAGAGTGCAGAGATCATGTCTACCATTGCCATCAAGAATTAGAAAAAAATCCTTTAAAAAGACATTGTTGAAAGAAGGTAAAATAGCAATAAGGATGCTGAGAAAAGTCATAAGGAATCATACTACTAAATAGCTAAAAGCCTATAAAACATATAATTCATTATATAAATGCATATAATTCTTTGTATAAATACGCATATATAGTTTAAAGAAAATCTTCTCATCTGAGATGACAATATTCCTTCCAAGAGCCAAAGGTCACTTAACAAAACTGCCAGTAACATAATTGAGAGACTCTCTTCAGTCGTTGGTCAGGGTAGCTCAAAAGACTCCTCAAATATATACCCTATTGCTTTTGCATTTGGTTTCCTCTGAGAGGGGGAAAGTAAGTTTCAATTTCTGAAGATTACCATGCACTTCAGACACAGTGCCCAGAGAGCCCTTTACTGGAACTGATTTCTTGAATACCTACTCCTTGAGTACCAGATTTCATGGTGCCAGAAGTTACCATGCAAGCTTCCATAGGGGGTAGACAACCAAGTATCCTCCCCAGCTATGATACATTTGAACCAGAACAATAACCAGCATGGTACAGTAACTCTAAAGGTGCAGTAATGGCATAGATTTCTTGGCAGTAAATTACAACTCTCTAATATGACATAAAACTTCCACAAGAGCAAAACCATGAGTGGTACTGGAAACCTAGCCTACTACTCAGAACTAGTGAAGTCATCAATCTTAGAGAATAACCTACACCCACCACCTTACTAAAACAGCAAAATACCTAACAGCAATCTAAGCATTTGTTCCCATACCTATAGATAAGTATAGTCTTTATTCCTCATCAAGGAAACTTCTCTTTGCAAAGGGTAGAGACCATATAGAAAATTACAACCAATCAAAATGCCAAGTTGTAGAGCTCAGTCCCAATGGGTTTGCCTTAAAAACAAAACAAAACAAAACAAAAAAAAAAAAACAAAAAACTCTCACACCTAAAGCTTAGGGAACATTGTGGAAGAGAGGGTAGAAAGATTACAAGATCTAGGGCATCAGGAGGTTGGCCATGAGACACTTATGTGTCTTCTAGTAATGTCAGAGACCACACATACAACATTTCACCAACATGGCTGCCTAAATGCTGGATTCGCTGACCAAGAACAATAGCAATAAACATATGTGCTAATATGTAGACAGGGGAAAGCCCAAGAGGCTTCCACCCTACACAAAGAACTATTAGCAACAAGGGAATTCTGAGAGTGAGAGGAGAAGTCTTATCCAGGAAAAAACATACTAATTTCTTATTCAATACCAAATGCTAACTCTTGAAATCAGACAAGCAACATTATTCAGATAGAACAGGTTTTAAATATGTGTACATACAAAATTTATATATTCATACAAATTTATAATATATATTATATAAACATATTACATATTCTATATAATATGCATATATAACATACACATAATACACACATATACATACCCACTCACACATATATATATATAAACAAAGAAACTATGAGTTTCAAAGGGAGCAAGGAAGGGAATAAGGAATGGGTGAAATAATGTGATTGTACTATAATCTCACAAAATTAAAAAGATGGGGAAAAAACATGTACACCATTACACCCAGCATATAGATCTACTTTTAAAATTAATTTTATACAGCTAAAATTTTTAAAAAGTTAATACTCTTGCTTCTTAAAAAAAAAAAAAAACATTAAGTGTATTTTAAACAAAAACTTTAGGAAAATCCTAAGAGTTAGGAAGTATTGTCTGTATCCCAGAGGCAGAATTTAGGTCGTAGTTTTTTTCCAGTGCCAGAACAGAACAGCTGCATGGAAATTGTAAATCACTTTGATTAACACGGCATTTTTTTTCTCAATGCAGTTTATTCAGGAACCTTGAACAATCATCCGACCCTGGGGAAAGCCAGCCCACTTTAAATAGCCTCTGGGTAGCCAACCTCAGCATGCCACGTGGAAGCAAGCCAGATCCTCAGCCTTAGCCAAATGTGGAGTTGTTTGTGACAGAGAGCACTCACCATCGGGAAGGTGGAAGGCGGAAACCAGCTCCATCTTTAAGGCACAGCATTCCGCAGCTCTCTACAGTTCCCCCTTTTTGTTTTAGACGCATCAGGCAAGAGTAGAGGTCTGATCTCTGATATTAGAAATAAATTGGGACTTTGTACTGATGTTCATTTAGGTGTCATCCACCCAAAGAGCATCAGACCCATCAGATACCTTTTTCTCAGAGGCAGGACCTGGGGCATCAACCTGCATGCAATCAGACATGCTCTTCTCTGGGTCGAAAGCGGCTGACCCTGAGTGCAGTGCTTAGCCTCGCATCCTGACTGTAACATTTTGGCTTTTTATGGTAGCCAACCATGCTTGGGGAGACTGTCCTGATTCAATGGCTATAAAGGCCTGAATGGTCATGGCTGCATTACGCTGTTGTGAGACTCTAATCTTGCATATATACCACAGGCAAACCAAGGAGACCAACACCAGAAGGCCTGCTAATGCTCCCATGCCCGCCCATTCCTTCAGATGATTCATGGCTGCAGCAATCCATGATGATAATCCTGTGGCTAGTCCTGCGTCCACTCTGGTAGAATTTACCGTGACAATGGCCGCTCTCAGCTGCTCCATGGTAGTATCGAATTCTCCAGTCCAATTACCTAAAATATAGCTAGACAATTGTTTAGACAGATTTGCAGCACAAGAAAAATTCTCATGTTGTATGCTAGTGACTCAAAGTCCAGCATACTTTCATTGACAGCCAAGTTGAGCGATTTGCCATAGGGTAGAAGAAGCAGACACACCAAGAAGGAGCAGACGGCTGGAAATAATCAAACTCAAGGCTGAAATCAATCAATTAGAAACAAATAAAACAATTCAAAGAATCAATGAAACCAAGAGCTGGTTCTTTGAGAAAATCAACAAGATAGACAAACCCTTAGCCAAGCTAACTAAAAGGCAGCGAGACACCATCCAAATCAACAAAATCAGAAATGAAAAGGGGGACATAACTACAGACACTGAGGAAATCCAAGCAATCATTAGGACTTACTTCAAAAGTGTATACGGAACAAAATTTGAAAATTTAAATGAAATGGACAATTTTCTTGATCGATTCCACTTACCAAAGCTAAATCAGGACCAGGTAAATCAATTAAATAGTCCTATATCCCCCAAGGAAATAGAAGCAGTCATCGAAAGTCTCCCATCCAAAAAAAGCCCAGGACCTGATGGTTTCAGCACAGAATTCTACCAGACATTCAAAAAAGAGCTAACTCCAATTCTCTTCAAACTATTCCACAAAATCGAAACAGAAGCAACATTACCAAACTCATTCTATGAAGCCACAGTCATCTTGGTACCTAAACCTCACAGAGACCCAACCAAAAAAGAGAACTTCAGGCCAATCTCCCTTATGAACATTGATGCAAAAATACTCAACAAAATACTCGCAAACCGAATACAAGAACACATCAAAGATATCCTCCACCATGACCAAGTAGGCTTCATCTCAGGCATGCAAGGGTGGTTCAATATATGGAAATCCATCAATGTCCTCCACCATATAAACAAACTGAAGGAGAAAAACCTCATGATTATCTCCTTGGATGCCGAAAAAGCATTTGACAAAGTCCAACACCCACTCATTTTTAAAGTATTGGAGAGATC
The DNA here is from genome assembly GCF_030254825.1 of Meriones unguiculatus. Classification (NCBI taxonomy): domain Eukaryota; kingdom Metazoa; phylum Chordata; class Mammalia; order Rodentia; family Muridae; genus Meriones; species Meriones unguiculatus. Next base: position 140,028,473 of record NC_083352.1, on the reverse strand, counting down.
AGGGATACAAGGCACATATCTAAACATAGTAAAGGTAATATACAGCAAACCGATAGCCAACATCAAACTGAACGGAGAGAAACTTAAAGCAATCCCACTGAAATCAGGGACAAGACAAGGCTGCCCACTCTCTCCATATCTCTTCAACATAGTTCTGGAAGTCCCTGCTAGAGCAATAAGACAGTTGAAGGAGATCAAGGGGATACAAATTGGAAAGGAAGAAGTCAAATTATCACTATTTGCAGATGATATGATAGTATACGTGAGTGACCCCAAAAACTCTACCAGGGAACTCCTACAGCTGATAAACACCTTCCGCAAAGTGGCCGGATACAAAATTAACTCAAAAAAATCAGTAGCACTCCTGTATACAAAAGACAAAAGGGCTGAGAAAGAAATTAGGGAAACAACACCCTTCACAATAGCCACAAATGACATAAGGTACCTCGGAATAACCCTAACCAAGGAAGTCAAAGACTTGTATGAAAAAAATTTCAAATCTCTGAAGAAAGAACTAGAAGAAGATATGAGAAGATGGAAAGATCTCCCATGCTCATGGCTTGGCAGGATTAACATAGTAAAAATGGCCATCTTACCAAAAACAATCTACAGATTCAATGCATTTTGTTTATTTAATTTGAGCAGCTCTATAATATCATCAATAAATTAACATCACTAACAATACCTCTGGGAATTTCTTCTTTTTAGTTTTTATAATTTCTTCTGTCTGCTCTCCCAGTGTTGGCTTTAGCTTCATATTTATATTTTATTCCCACAAACTTGGGTAGTATCCTGCTGGTATTTTAAACCAGGCATTCAAATAGTTTAACTTAAATGTTCAATGTAATTAAAAAGGTAATTACATACCAAAGAGAGTGGGACTTCATGTCTCACTTCCCCTATCTCGCCCTTCTTTGGGTCCCTTGGACCTTTTCTACCATCATCCACATGACGACACAAGCTGTGTACATGGTGTCATCCAGAGCTGGTCCTTTTGTTCATAGCCTACATCTAACTGTGCATGAACCTTTCAACTCTGCCTCACACAATTTCATGTTTTATCTGTGTTCTTTACTTCAAGAAGACAAGAGATTCCCAATTATTGTCATCTCATTATTTTGATGCCATCTAATAAAATATTATTGCTGCTATTGCAACCCTGAAACATACAATGATGTCCATTAGCTGCTTAAAACTTCTGCTTTCAGAATGAAGCTGAATTAGCATACATGGTTCAGCACAGCTGACTATCATGGTACTTTATGGACCTTTGCTCCCCGAAACCCATGTTCTTCCTCTTTTACCCTTTGCCATTACAATCAGTTATATTACACTTCAAAATAAATATCTTCAAACTCTTTCACTTTTTGCTGCTTCATGCCTGCTTCATTCATGTGTAATGACTATCTTATCTGGTGTTGTCATTCCTTATTGTTTGCTTAAATAATATCTATTGATCCTTAAGATTTGATTTAGATATAACCTCTTTGATAAACACATACTTTCCTCTTCTTCTCACACCCTGAGAAATCTTTACTATTTGTTATCATATTCAAGATACTTTATTTCATTTTAGTTTCTTATTTAGTCATAGGCAGACCCTACAAAGAGACAAGCTCTTTTAAGGAAACGTTACTGTCTCTACTACTTTTGAATCCTCAACTCAGAACAACTCTTGCATGAGTACATGGAAAGCAGGCAAGAGATATTTGTTAAACTAATTAGTTAATAGGTTTTCATAACTCTATTTTCATACATAGCAGGGTTATTCTGTCTTAAAGTGCCTTTCTTTTTCTTTTTTTTCTTTATTAATTACACTTTATTCACTTTGTATCCCCCCTGTGGTTCTCTCCCTCCTCCTGTCCCAGTTCCTCCACCCTCTGCATGCATACCCCTCCCCAAGTCCATTGATAGGGGAGGACTTCTTTTCCTTCCTTCTGATCCTGGTCAATTAGGTCTCATCAGGAGTGGCTGCCTTGTCTTCTTCTGTGGCCTGGTAATGCTGCTTCCCCCTCACGGGGAGGTAATTAAAGAGCAGGCCAATCAGTTCATGTCAGAGACAGTCCCTGTTCCCATTACAATGGAACCCACTTAGATACTGAACTGCCATGGGCTACATCTGTGCAGGGGTCTTAGGTTATCTCCATGCATAGTCCTTGGTTGGAGTATCAGTCTCAGGAAAGACCCCTGTGCTCAGAATTTTTGGTTCTGTTGCTCTCCTTGTGGAGTTCCTGTTCTCTCCAGATCTTAGTGTTTCCCACTTCTTTCCTAAGATTTCCTGCACTCTGCCCAAAGGTTGCCCATAAGTCTCAGCATCTACATTGATAGTCTGCAGGGCAGAGCTTTTCAGAGGTCCTCTGTGTCAGGCTCCTGACTTGTTCCCTCTTTTCTCCTTCTTCTGATGTCCAGCCTCTTTGCCTTTCTGGATAGGATTTGAGCATTTTACCAAGAGTCCTCCCTTTTGATTAGTTTCTTTAGGTGTACAGATTTTAGTAGGTTTATCTTATATGTTTATGTGAGTGAATATATACCGTGTGCATCTTTCTGCTGCTGGGATAGCTCACTCAGGATGATCTTTTCCTGATCCCACCATTTACCAGCAAATTTCATGATTTCCTTGGTTTTTATTGCTGAGTAATATTCCATTGTGTAGATATACCACAATTTGTGCATCCATTCCTCCACTGAGGGGCATCTGGGCTGTTTCCAGCTTTCCAGTATATATAAAGAACTAAAGAAGTCAAACAGCAACAAAATCAAGTAATCCAATTAAAAAATGGGGTACAGAGCTAAACAGAGAATTCTCTGCAGAGGAATATCGAATGGCAGAGAAACACTTAAAGAAATGCTCAACCTCGTTAGCCATCAGGAAAATGCAAATCAAAATGACCCTAAGATTTCACCTTACACCCATCAGAATGGCCAAGATGAAAAACTTAAGTGACAACACATGCTGGAGAGGTTGTGGAGAAAGGGGAACCCTCCTCCACTGCTGGTGGGAATGTAAACTTGTACAATCACTCTGGAAATCAATCTGGTGCTTTCTCAGACAACTAGGAATAGCGCTTCCTCAAGATCCAGCCATACCACTCCTAGACATATATCCAAAAGAGGCTCAAGTACACCATAAGGACATTTGCTCAGCCATGTTTGCAGCAGCCTTCTTTGGAACAGCCTTTGTTTTTCTTGATTGTTCCGTGGAGTCCTAGCTTTTATTCATACTTTCCTAACATTTAACAGCTAATATCGGTCGTGAACATCTCAGAGATGCTGTCCTTGTGCAGTTCTCTGTTTTTCACAAGTAAATCGTGGCCTGAAAAGTTATTGCAGGTCAGACCCTGGCTCTCATGGAGAACCAGAGAGTTGTAACTTGCTATAATATTATAGTAGTTATAATAAACACAATCTAAACTGAATTGAACTTGATTTCATTTGTAAAATAAAAGGCTTGTCAATCTTTGTGTGGCCTAAAGTCTTTTCTCCATTTTATATAAGCTAACAAAGGCACATATTGTTTCTCCTCACAAGAAAAGTGAGATAGTGGAGGGTGAGAACTCATGTGCCATTTATAATGGGAGGATGAGAACATTAACAAAAGGATGACGTGGGCTGTGCTGTCTGAGTACATTTTTCCACAGTAATAAAATGATCTGGGCTGCACATCATCAGAGTTTGGTCTTTCTTTGGGAATTCTGTGTTTATTTTAACCAACACTTAAAAAAATATGTTGCTCCTCCCTAAAGATGTAACATCTCCCCATTTATTAAATCTTCTTGGCTGTGGTGAGCACTGTAGCAGGCACATTCTCACATGTAAAATATTCCCTAATCATAGTAAACGTTTCACATCTGCTCTGAATAAATGGCTCACATCCAAGAAATTGATGCATTCTTAGAGGATCTTGTTGGTCCTCAGCCAGCCTTGACACTGGAGAGGACTACAGTGAAAGAAACTTCTTTCCCATCCTCCTTTCTTAACCCATGTTTTATTTATTTATTTATTAATATAGTTTTTGTTACTTGACGAAACCCCTCTACACTGCTTACACACCCCTGTATGCTAATATTTTGGATACGGGCCGGAGTTTCAGTTGTGTTTTGAGTTGTGTCTATTCTTTCCACACCCATTGGAAAGCCAAAAGCAGCTCTGTGTGAATTCCAGCTGTTCCTTGGCTACCTTACACTTGCTTTTACCACATGGAAATTCTTTGCACATTATAATCAAACTTAACTCCAACTCTTAATAAACACTCAAGGAACGATTTACAATTATCAGAAAATGTTAATTTATAGATTGGAATTAGTAATCTCCACCACACAGTCTTTTTCTGTTTTGTTTTGGCTAATCGATCAGAGCAAATGAGAAGAGACTATTGTCTGTCTCCAGAGTGAAGATGAATAGAGTTGTCCCAGAGATTATTATTCACATTGGAAATGATTTTCATTGTGCTTTGATTGTGAACCAACTCTCTGTACTTTTTGGAAGCTAAAGTTCAAATAGCAATGCATCCCTTAGGGTGTAAGCCATTCTCATTACTATCACCTGGTTTCCAGGCAAACTTCAAAGTGACAAAGTGAGAACATTAGTGATAAAGACTAGATGGGGTGATTTTTTGGCACAGAATGAGAGCTTTTAAAAATAGAATGAAGTTGGTGGCAAATGACAGAATATCTAGAGTGGCTGAAATTATGTAATTCAAAACATCAAGTCAAGAAAGAGGATGTAGCAACTTAGAACTTAAATGATCTAAGGAAGTTTGGCTCCAGGGATGGCTAGAACTAATGCCTGAAACAAAGGCATTAGGACTCACTCTTCCACTGTTTTCTTCCCTGCTGGTTCCATTTTCTCAATGACTATTCTTCTATAGTGGCACACACCTGTATGTGTGCTATCACAGAGTATTTCCTTCAGGAATTCTCAATGAAACTAAGACTCACATTAGTAGAACTGCCCTCAGCCACATTTTCTTGAGCTAATAAGAGTGGTTTGTATGGAAGATGCTAATTGTCCAGATATAAGATAAATTCCTTCTCCAAGCTTCATGGAATAAGGTAATATTTCATGCAATATTCTCAAAATTCTAATTTCTTAAAACAGACAGGGAAACAGCCTGGTAGTACAAGCTTGTGATTCCCAGGTACTTGTGAGACAGATAAAGGAGAATCGCAAGTTCATTGTAGCCTAGGAAACTTGATGATACCTTATTTGAAATTAATAAAACAAACAATAGCTAGGTCCTGGGTGTATCTCGGCGGTGGAGAGCTTGTCTAGTGTGCTATAAAATTAGGGGGCTATATACTTTTCAGAAAAAGATAATAAATACCCATTGACATCTTATAAATCTACTGATGTATATAAAATTTTTAAAAACTACAAGACTTATCAAAAAATGACATGGATAGGGCCATCATACAGAAAAGAATTCTAGTCTATTTAAATTACTTGTTGCTAGATAAAAACATGATAGCTTCTGTAAGACAGACAGAATTCTAGAGGCATTTGGTAGGAGATACTTTAAGAAAGCAGAGATGATTAACTCATAAATAGGTTTGGGAAGAACTGAGCCATACGTATGGTCAGAGATAGAGTTTGGTATAACCTGTGACAACAAAGTAAGCTAATGACGTTATTTATCATGAAATAAAATCATCTTGGTTTCCTCTTTATATTTTTAGTTTGGCAAAAGATATACCAGGGGATTTCCAACGGGATTTGGTATGAACCAAGTGCCTGTTAATGTGTTTCCTGAGACTAGGTGGAAATAAGACCTACGACAACAGGAAACTGTATGCTGGGAATGGGAAGTCACAGTACGGAGTACCTTGGGAGAAAGGAAGGTTAGTCATTAAATATATTTCACTTTCTTTAAACCCTCTAGATTTTGTATAAATTGATGACACATTATTTGTGTTTTATTAACAGATTAGAAATTGCACAGGTGTATGAGTCAAAGGACTATATCCAACTTGAGTGAAAAATGTGGTTGAACTATGTTGAAGTCACATTGATTGAGTTTATAATGGTGTCCCAGATATTTAAGCAGGAGATGAACTTAGTGTGTCTATGAATCTCAGGACTTTTAGGTAAAATCAGAAAGACAACCTTTTCTTTACTTCCTTGCTCACTTCCAGATATCCTAGTCCTAGAGTTTTGGACAGTTTTGCCATTTCTGTTTCCAAGTGCAAACTCAATTATAGGTAGCTAAAAAATAATTCTTTCCTTGAAAACCTAACTGAATGGGACACAAGTAACCTAAGTGGTCTAAAAGAAGCATTATCTGATTGTGTGCAGAAAGGAAATCTGTAATCATTTTTGAAAGTCTTCATTGCTGGGAGGATCCATGTCTACAGACAGGCGTTTACCACCAGAGACTGTATGAAGAAATGAGGGTACTCCTTTGTAAATCATGTCTTTGGATAACATCAGGAACTGCTGAGTTTTACCAATGTGCATTCTTATTTATTTCCATTTCTCCTTTGGCTGTGTGCAGGCTTGTCTTCAACTACTTCTTTTGCTACATTTTCTTTTTTGTTATATTTTTGCCTTGGTTTTTTAAGTCAAGGACATGCTGGGTTTTGCTGTCAAGGTTCAACTCCCTTCCTGGTCCATTCTAGATAGCATCTTTGGAGACATTCAGTTTCATTTTGTGTTGTGTTGTGTAGGGGCTTGCATGAGTGTTCATGCCTGTAAGATGCAGAAAGGGAAACCTCTGATATTGTTCCTTGTGATGTCATGTATCTTGACTTTTGAAAGAGTTTCTTACTGCTCTGGGATGACCAATTAGGCTAGACCAACTAACTGGGAACAAAACCAGGGATCTGCTTGTCTCATCTCCCCCAGCACTGGGTAGGAAGATGAAGCCGCCTGTAGGCTTAGTTTTTCACCAAACCTACGTCATGTACAGTTGTTAAAAACTTTCACCTCCCTTCCAGAGTCCAGACCTTAGATAGGCGATTAGTAGGGGAAAAGTCTGTAGACCTCATTTATCTACTTCCTGCTGATTAGGGTCAATGTGTCTTTAGGAAATTATCAAATTCAGTCTTCAGGATGCCAGCAGTCCAGTCCAAAGGCAACAGCACTAATTAACACAAGTCAGGAAAAGCCCCAAGACTCAGTTGGGTTGCCCTGAGAAGTTCTTTGGAACGTTTCTCTCTGTGAAGTCAAGTTTTGAAGCAAGAAGATCAGCGTCAGCGCAGCGATGTTGATCCAAAAGGCAATGTCTCACTGTGCATGAGCCCTCTATACATCTCCTCTCTCCAGAGTCCACCCACAGATGTTCTCAGCTGGCCAAAGCCACGCCCCTCACATGGGAGAGCTCACAGCAAAACATCACGTGTCCACTCACAAGCCAGGGTCTAGCATAGCAATGTGTGCCCAGCTTGCAGCAAAACATCACATGACAATACTGAGTTGTCAAAGAAACCAGAAACTTCCACTTCACTGCTCTCTCTCTCTCTTTTCTCATTCTTGAGAATTTCTTACTATGTGTTTTGATTTTTACCCTTCATTCCATCTTATCTTCTACAAGATCTAGCCCTCCTTCTATATTTACCCAAGTTTGTATGCCCATTTGTTTCTTTTAAACCCAATCAAGTATAATTTGTGCTGTGCATACATTCATAAATCGGTGGCTTTATGAGTTTTGAGTGTAATTGACTTACTGATGGATACACTCTTTAAAAATTACTTTCTCTCCAGTTCCTTCTCCCAATAGTTATCAATTGCCAATAGCTCAAAGAGAAGTGATATTTTGTGTCTACCTCCCCCTCTGTGATGATGTTCTCTAGCTTGATCTTGCACAGGTCTTGTGCATGCTATTATAATCAATACGCATTCATATGTAGAATTGCTCCACTGTGTGCAAAAATGTTTTACTTAAGTTCCATCTACCATCTTTAACTCTCACAATCATTCAATCTCCTCTACTGCTATGATACCTGATCATTGGGAGGAGAGGATTCAATAAAAAAAGCCCAGTTAGGGCTGAGACTTCTTCAACCCCTTATTCTCTCAATTTGACGAATTTCGGGTCTCCATGTCAAACACTACACACTGTGGACATAGGAACTGCAGTGTGTGACACAGTATACCCTTTTTTCCTATACAGCTTTACTTGTAAATGTTCATTGCCGTGAGTCATTGTTGTGCTTCAAGGCATCTGGCTTTGTTACACCATCAATACTGGACACTCAATGAGACTCCTCTTGGATACACTGCTGTTGCTCTGAGTCATGAAAATCCTGTGGCCAGGGCTCCATATGATTTAAACGAAACAAAAAACAAAATTTGAGTGTTATTTTTTCCCTCCTCATGATCCCTTCTCTGCCCTGCCTTCCCACCAAATTTAATCCTTCTTGTTCCAATAGTCCCATTTACCTTTTTGTACCACTGTGTTCTCTATATCCCCTCCCTTGAATGCCCTTTTACCACTGTCATGATTCCTTACTAATTTTGTGATCTATGAGTATAAGCCAAACAAAGCATGTATCTGAAGACATGAAGCTATATCAACAAATGGGAGAAAGCACATCATAATTGTCTTTCTGAGTCTGGGTTACCTCACTCAGAATGATTTCTTTTTCCAGCTCCTACCATTTAGTGAATTTTATAATATTGTCTTTATAGCTTAATAATATTCAGTTGTGTAACTACATCACATTTGCATTATCTATCAGTTGATGAGCCTATCTATAGACAGTTCCTCTTTCTTGAATATCGTGAATAGAACAGAAAGAGGATGATCATGAATGCTTAGGTATCTCTGTCATTGGTTATACAATCTTTTGGGCATATGCCCAACAGTGGTATAGCTTCATCATGTGAAAGATCTATATCTAGCTTTTTGAGAAACCGCCACAAGGATTTTCTTAGTGAAAATCTATAAGTAAATAATTTTTTCCCTTCCCTTCTATCCACGCCAGCATTTGTCACCATTAAAAGGATTTCTTTTTAGTAATTATGATAGATGTAACATGAACTCTCAGAGGAATTTTAATTTGCATTTCCTTGATGACTAGGGATGTTAAGCGTTTCTCAGCCATTTGTATTTCATCTTTTGAGAAATCTCTAATTCCGTGTCCCAGTTTTGATGATTAGTGTTTTTGAAATTTTTGAGTCATGTGTATATTCTCGATACTGATCTTGTGTCAAATGAATAGTTAGCCAATCTTTTAGAAACATTAAATTTATTTACTTTTTCATTACTTACAGTTTATTCACTTTGTATACAACTGTAGCCAACCTCCCTCGTACTCTCCCAATCCCACTCTCCCTCCCTCATCTCTACGCATGCCGCTCCCCAAGTCCTCTGATAGAGGAGGTCCTTCTCCCCTTCCATCTGAGCCTAGTCTATCAGGTCTCATCAGGACTAGCTGCATTGTTTTCCTCTGTGGCCTGGTAAGGCTGCACCTCCTTCAGGGGGAGGTGATCAAAGAGCCACCCACTGAGTTCATATCAGAGACAGCCCCTGTTCCCATTACTAGGGAACCTATTTGGACACTGAGCTGCCATAGGCTAGCCAATCTTTATCCCATTCTTTAGGCTGCTTCTTCACATGAATTGTGCTATACTATGCTCTACAGAAACATTTTGTTTCATATCTCAATTGTTGATCTTAATGCCTGTGCTATCAGAAATATCAGAAAGTTATTTCCTATGCCAATGAGTTTAAAATGTATTCTTGAATTTTTATTTTTTGTATTTTATCATATGGTCTTCTGTTGAAGTGCTTAATCCATCTGGAGTTGACTTTTGTGTAAAGTGAGAGATTTAGATACATTTTCATTCTTCTTTACATATTTATGTAGTGTGACTAGTATCTTTTGTTGAAGATGCTGTCTTTTTTCCAATGTGTGCTCTAGACTTCTTTGTTAAAAATCAGATGGATTTGTAAGAGCTTATATGTGGATCTTCAATTCTACCACATTGGTCAAAGTGTTAGCTTTTCATGCTATTTTATTAATATTTTATTGTTATTATGTTATTTTATTATCATGATATTTTATTAATATAGCTCTACAGTATAAATTAACACTGTGATGGCTATACCTCTAGCAGAGTTTTATTAGTTAAGGTTGTTTTGACTATACTAAATATTTTGTAATTTTTATGAAGTACTGAGTTGGAATTTTGATATGGATTGTATTGAATCTGTAGATGACTTTTAGTAAAATGGTCATTTTCAAACTTAATCCTACCAGTCCTTGAACACAGGAATATTTCCATCTCGTGTTATTTTCTTCAAAATTTTTTCAGTGTCTTAAAGTTTACAGTATGTTTTAATTTTGAGGCTTTGTGAATGGTATCTTTACCCTGCTTTATTTCTTAGTATGCATGTAGAATATATTATAGGAAAGCTACTGATTTTGCATCTTAATTTTGTTGTCTATTACTTTGCTGAATGTGTTTAATCACCTTACAGAGTTTTCTGGTGGAGTTATTAGGTCTTCCATGTTTAGATTCATTCATCTTCAAATAAAGTTACTTTGTTGATGTCTTCTTTTTTGTTTTTAGTTTCCTTAAGCTCCTTACTTCATCTATATTATTGTGCTGTATAAAACTTCAAGTAATATTTTGAACAGGAGAGGGGATAGTGGATAGCTTAGCTTGTTACTGATCTTAGTGGAAATCCTTTGAATATTTCTCCATTCATCAAGATGTTGGCTATGGGCTTGCAGCGTGTTGTACTTACTATGTTGAGATATCTTCTCCATATGGGATTTCTAGACTCTATGGGATTTTTCACAATAATATAATCATGAAGTTTATATCCTTGAGTCTTTTTATAAGGTAGGATATTTATTGATTTTTCTATGTTGAAGAATCTCTGCATTTCTTGCATGTAACCAAATTGATTATTTTTGGTGTTTTCTTGAACTCTGCAGATATTTTTTTGGGAAGTTTTGAGTCCATGTTCATCAAAGATATTGATATATGTTGTAAGTTGTTAAAATTTACTATTGGTTTATCTTTTATTAAAGCTGCTATTAGTCCTAAACAGCTGTATACCCAAATCAGTACACAGATACTGGGATTTATTTAATTACTCTAGAAAACATTGCTAGGCAATAGTTACACCATCCTAAACCTCCAAGCCCTCATAGTTTCCTAACATTTAGATTCTTGTGATATATTAGGTCCAGTCCATCTCTCTACATCTGTTCCAATATCTCTCTCTTAGCTCTGCTCTCCTAGCTTTTTCCTCTTGCCTCCCACCTTCCTGTCCTCTGGCTCCTCCCTCTCTTCCTGCTTCCTTTCCCTTGCTCAACATTGTGGCTAGTTGGCATGTTTACACAAAGTTCAGACAGGTGATGCTTAGAATAAGTATCACAATGTAATGTCTGGATTGAAACCAGAGAGTGGGGGAGAGAAATAAGCATTTGAATGAACAAGGGTAAGGTGTATACATTCCAAAAGAACATTATACTAACAAATGTAATTTTCTTCTTGTTTCTTTGTCTTATTTGGTATCAAGGTAATATTAAATTCATTAAAAAATTATTGCTAATATTTCCTCATTTTCGATTTCCAGAATGATTTGAAGAATATTGGTGTAAGTTCTTCTTTCAGGGTTGTTTAATAAGACTGGAGGCTGAACTAGACAGGTAAATATATGAACATGAATCTTATCACACTTTTGGCAATTTTTATGAACCTGTAAATGTTATAGGAGGGGACTCTAGAAATAGTAAAATAATTAAGGCCTTTGGTTGCATTATTTCATAGTTTTACCCAAAACATTGAAAATAGATCCTTAGGGTCCAGTAATGATAATTAGAGGACTTAAAGTTTGGTTTGTTTTATGTACTAATAAATTATTCAATGCATGCTATTAGCTTCCATAAGAAGTGTCTTTCAGTGTGAAGTGGACAGTTTAAATTAATGCCAACTTCTGTCACTCTCAAACATTTAAAAGTCATCTACAAAATGGATCAACAAATACAGCCAAAAGCTAAATATAAAGTAATACGGAAAAATTATAAGAAAATCTATAAGGGCAATGCTATAATTTAACTAATTTACAGTTTTAAATAAGTTATAAACTTAATGGGCAATGAATGAAGAAGGAACTTAAAGAAGATTGTTGCTTTGGTAATATATTTGAAGAGTAAAGATTTAACATAGTTCTGTGTCGTCTGATATAAAATGTTTAGAAAACAGGGCAAAGAGAAAAAAATTCCATTAGAATAGACACCTAAATTCTAACTTCATATAGCTGTCACTTTAACAGATAACTTCTAGGCTATTTGAAAAATTTGATGATGTCACAGTGGAACCATTTGGAGATAATGGAATCATTTCCATCTCCCTAAGTGAATTTTTTTTTTAATCTATGTATAAAGAAGTTGAACCTGGGAGGCAGTAATGTGGATGTTGTTTTCTTGTTAAAGAAGTGTGCTGATTCCAAAAATATAAACAAAAATTAAAAAGAAGATAGAAAGTAGAGGATAATGGAAAGAAGGAAGGGAATGGAAGGAAGGACTCATTAAGAAAGCATTATTTTATATTTTGGAGTTTTTTATACCACTTTCAGAATTCTCCATTTTAAAATTTGGTTTAGTCTTCCTTTATTAAAAAAGTCAGTTAGTTCTTTGGCAATATTATATATGTATATAGGGCATTCTTTTCACACCCTCTTTTAACTTTGTCCTGTCCCTTTAGACTGTCCTTCCTCCTACCAGTCTATTTTCCACATTCATGATATTTTGTTTACTTGTGTGATCCCCTGAAGCCTGGTTTGGTCAGCACTGGGTACAGAACTGAAAGCAATGGCAACGCCCTTTTCCTGGCCACAGGAATTAGATCAGCAGTGAAGGGTAGGTCTCTAAGTCCCTTTTCTATCCTTGCCTGACTGTTAATGGGCCATTGTTGGGCATATATTATAGTTATCTAGCTGTTGAGGGTTCATTTTTTGCAATGGCTGTGTATAGTCCAGAAAATGACTTTTTTTTTTCTAGCTGTGCTTCATATCTCCCAGCTCTTACAATCATTCTGCTCCCCCTCCCACAACATTTCTTGAACTTTGGAGAGTATTCCATAAGTATTTTGGTTTAGAGCTAATCACTCTGCTACCACTTATTCTCAGAATTGTGAGTATCTGCCTTTATGTTTTATTTTTTTTTACAGAGTATGTGTTTGACTTTTTATTACATACCGAAGTTCAGTCACGATTAGAAAATACAAACAAAACAGATATTATTATTATTATTATTATCATTATCCCTCTAATTCCAATTTAAGGAATCCAAAGAATCTTACCTCCAAAGCAAATACATTTATTATATGACACTGTGCTTTTAGGCTAGCAATGTTTGTAGTATTTATTTATTTATTTATTTATTTACTATTAATTACACTTTGTTAATTTTGTATTCCCCTATAAGCCCCTCCCTCTTCCCCTCCTGATCCCACCCTCCCTCTCCCTTCCTCATGCATGCCCCTCCCCAAGTCCTCTGATAGGGGAGGTCCTCTTCTCCTTTCTTCTGATCTTACTATATCAGATCACATCAGGAGTGGCTGCATTGTCATCTTCTGTGGCCTGTAAGGCTGCTCCCCCCTCAGGGGGAGGTGATCAAAGAGCAGGCCAATCAGATTATGTCAGAGGCAGTCCCTCTTCCCATTACTATGGAAGCCACTTGGACACTGAACTATCATGTGCTACATCTGTGCGGGGGTTCTAGGTTATCTCCACGAGTAGTCCTTGGTTGGAGTATGAGTCTCTGGGAAGTTTTCTGTATTCAAATTTTCTGGTTCTGTTGCTCTCCTTGTGTGTTCCCGTCCTCTCCAGCTCTAACTATTTTCCACTTCTTACATAAGATTCCATGCACACTGCCCAACAGTTGGCCATGAGTCTCAGCGTCTGCTTTGATAGTCTGCAGGGCAGAGGCTTTTGGAGGCCCTCTGTGGCAGGTTCTTAGGTTGTTTCCTGTTTTCTTCTTCATCTGATGTCCAACCTCTTTGCCTTTCAGGATGGGGATTGAGCGTTTTAGTCAGGGTCCTCTCTCTTGCATAGTTTCTTTAGATGTACAGTTTTTAGTAGGTTTATCCTATGTTATGTCTTTATGAGTGAGTATATACCATGTGTGTCTTTCTGCTCCTGGGACAGCTCACTCAGGATGATCCTTTCCAGATCCCACCATTTACCTGCAAATTTCATGATTTCCTTATTTTTCATTGCTGAGTAATAGTCCATTGTGTAGATGTACCACAATTTCTGCATCCATTCTTCAGTTGAGGGGCATCTGGGCTGTTTCCAGCTTCTGGCTATTACAAATAAAGCTGCTACAAACATGGTTGAGCAAATGTCTTTATTGTGTACTTGAGCCTCTTTTGGACAAGAGCCTACCACAGAGGGCCTCTGAAAGACTCTACCTAGCAATGTATCAAAGTAGATACTAAGACTCATAACTAAACCTTGGGCAGAGTGCAGGGAATCATATGAATGAAGGAGGAGTTAGTAAGACCTGGAGAAGACAGAAGCTCCACAAGGACCAAATCTATCTGGGCCCTTTTTTTTTTTAATTTAGACTGATTCTCCAACCAAGGACCATGATGGATATAACCTAGAACTCCTGCTAGGATGTAGCCCATGCCAGCTCATTATCCAAGTGGGTACCTTAGTAAGGGGAACAGGGACTGTCTCTGACATGAACTCAGTGGCTGGCTCTTTGACCTCCCCCTCCTCCAGAGAGAGCAGAAGCCTTGCTAGGCCACAGAGGAGGACATTGCAGCCAGTCCTGATGAAACCTTATAAGCTAGGATCAGATAAAAGGGGAGGAGGACCTCCCCTATCAGGACTTAGAGAGGGACAGGGAGGGAGGGTGGGATTGGGAGGGGATGAAGGAGGGGGCTACAGCTTGGGATACAAAGTAAATAAACAGTGATTAATATGAAAAAATAAATAAAACATGGTTGAGCAATTAAAACAAAAAAGAAAGTTCTTTTAAGTCATCTTCCCATATTTACCAAGAGCAATAGTAAAGTCAAATGTACTTGTAGATATAAGATAACTAAAAAGAACAGGTCACAGCTTTGGGCTCCAGATTGCTCAGAAGTGATCACATTAACTTCCAGTTCCTTTGCTTCATGAACAAATAAATCTTTTGTCTTTACATATAATTATCATTAGAAACCTTATAGCAGGCCAGTTTTTATCTTTTTTTCTTCAATATATAAAATTTCTTGAGATAAATATGTTCCCCAGGCTCATTGTTTGGAGTATCCTCTAAGACCCGCTCAGTTCTCCATACTTTCAGGCTTGGAGGGCTCTTTCAGGCAAGGGTCTTCTTTGTTGAGCATCATTTCTTTAAGAACCAGGGTGTTTTCTTACTCAGGTGGCCTTAAGAATTTGAGAAGATACGTGTCACTTCACTAAAGCAGACCTGGGCTTGGAAGACATTCAGATATAACTTTGAACCTGAGTCTCTGCTCTGGGGAAATTATTTTACCCTATTTGCTCAGTTTTTCATCTGTGAGATGGGCCTTGGGAAGCCTAGTCCAGTGTTTCTTGCAGGAATCCATTGGAGTAATACAAACATTCAGTCATGGCTGGCACACAGTAGGCAAACTGCACATTTTCAGGGAGGGGTACTTTCAGAAATCTTAAATGAGTTCTGTGATGTTTGCCTGTGTGAACACAAAATGAAAAGCAGAAAAGATTCCTCCTCACCCCGTGGGTGGGGTGTTGCTCCTCTATATTCTAATTCTTTTTCATAAGAGAAGGGCGTTTTGACTGTGGTGGGAAAGGCCAGCCCATATGGCAGAAAGTCATGGAACACAAGATACGCTTTATCGCATGGCTTGTTTCTGCAGCACAGATGTGCACACAGATGTGGTCATCACCAGAGATAACTAGTTTACAAGCCCTCCCTGGAAAGCGCTCAGAGTTCTTAGTAGAAAAGTGATTTTTCAGCCAACTCCTGCAATGAAACTTAGCCTACGATTAAAACATTTCCAACTGTTCCACACTGAAAAGAATTAGAAAGGAAAAATGACCAGTCAGGGTGTAGGACTACTACAACAAAAACTGTTGTGACCTTTTTGTTCTGACTTTCTTTTCTTCCTTCCATTCCTCCTCTTTCTTACTCCCTTTTATTTCTTCTCTTTGTTTCTCCTTTCTTCTCTTTTATTATTTCCCCCTCTTTTTTTTTATTCCTAATAGAAAACCAGCACTTTATGTTAAGAACACACTGTAAAAATCTCATTTGAAATGAATTTATTTCTTTAAGTGTTTCTCTGCCATTCGATATTCCTCTGTCGAGAATTCTCTGTTTAGCTCTGTTCCCCATTTTTTAATTGGGTTACTTGGTTTGCTGCTTTTCAGCTTCTTTAGTTCTTTGTATATACTGGATATTAGTCCTCTGTCAGATAAAGGGTTAGTGAAGATTCTTTCCCAATCTGTAGGCAGTTGCTTTGTTTTGATGATGGTGTCCTTTGCTTTACAGAAACTTTTCAGTTTCATGAGGTCCCATTTATTGATTGTTGTTCTTAGAGCCTGTGCTGTTGGTGTTCTGTTCAGGAAGTTGTCTCCTGTGCCAATGAGTTCTAGGCTATTCCCCACTTTTTCTTCTAACAGATTTAGAGTATCTGGTTTTATGTTGAGGTCTTTGATCCACTTGGACTTTAGTTTTGTGCAGGGTGACATTCAACCAAGGACCATGTATGGATATAACCTAGAACCTCTGCTCAGATGTAGCCTGTGGTAGCTCAGTAACCAATTGATTTCCCATAGTGAGGGGAACAAGGACTATTTCTAACAGGAACTCAATGACTGGCTCTTTGACCCCCCCCCAAGGGAGGAGCAGTCCTGTTAGGCCACAGAGGAGGGCTTTGTAGCCAGTCCTGAAGATACCTGATAAAACAGGATCAGATGAATGGGGAGGAGGTCTCCCCCATCAGAGGACTTGGAAAGGGGCACGGTGGAGATGAGGGAGGGAGGGTGGGATTGGGAAGGAATGAGGGAGCAGGATATGGCTGGGATACAGAGTTAATAAAATGTAACTGATAAGAAAAAAATAAAAAATAAAATTAAGAAAAGAAATGAATTTATTATCACGATCAGTGACATGTGTTGAAAGTATTATGCAAATATCTAATTTTTAATCCAGAGTACTCTCTTTGGCCTGATGGGAGATATTTGCCCAGGAGGTTATATTTTCACTCTACTCCAGAGCAGATTATGGCCAAGGACTGACTGATAGGACAAATACAAAAGGTAACCAACCATCTCAAAGCAAGGAAATAGTTTAGTATAGCATATTACAGGTAAAAGTAATTTTAAAAACTCCTATATTCAGTCACACTTCCTGTAATTTTATGGCTTTTCCAAATTGGGTAGTTCTCACAATTGTATGTGTGCACAAACATGTGTGTGCATTATATATATATATATATATATATATATATATATATATTACATATATAACATATATATAATGTATATGTATGGAAATATTTGTCTCTATTAAACATATGGAGCTTGACTCTAGGAGTTGGGACTGAGAAAGAGATTCAGGTGAATGTGATTTATTGAGATTGAGACCTCAAGAAAAATAGGAGTGAAGGAAGTGGATGGAACAAGGGAAGAATGAGCCTGGGATGTTCCATTTCTGTGAATGGAATTTTGCATAATCTCATGAAGAATTCTAGAGTGTGAGTTAAGCCACAGAGTAAGTCTAACCGTGAGAGGTTGCTTCTTTGTATTCTTCCTATCAGTCAATTCTTTACAGTAACTATTTGTCAAAACCAAATTTTTAAGTTTTTTTTAAAAAATACATTATTTGAACCTCAATATTCATGTGTAACAGTTTAGAGAGACACAACAATTTTAGCAGAAGTATAGAAAGTGAAATGCATTGTGTGGATGATTGACACTTAATATTGAGATTGCACTTCATCAAATTATTTCAGCTATGCCATTTTTATTTGTAAATAATCTATCTTCCTTTATTTCTAGATGATAGGTGATAGTTGACCCTTATTATTAAAATTTTAGGTTAAAGAATGGTCAGAAACCTGCCACAGAGGGCCTCTGAAAGGCTCTGCCCTGCAGACTATCAAAGTAGATGCTGAGACTTGTAGCCAACTGTTGGGCAGAGTGCATGGAATCTTATGAAAGAAGTGGGAAATAGTAAGATGTGGAGAGGACAGTAACTCCACAAGGAGAGCAACAGAACTAGAAAATTTGAACACAGGGGTCTTTCCAGAGACTCATACTCCAACTAAGTACCATGCAGGGAGATAACCTAGAACCCCTGCACAGATGTAGCCCATGGCGGTCCAGTGTCCAAGTAGCTTCCATAGTAATGGGAAGAGGGACTGCTTCTGACATGAACTGACTGGCCTGCTCTTTGATCACTTCCCCCTAAGGGGGGAGAAGCCTTACCAGGCCACAGAGGATGACAATGCAGCCACTCCTGATGAGATCTGATAGACTAAGATCAGAAGGAAGGAGAGGGGAACCTCTCCTATCAGTGGACTTGGGGAAGGGCATGCATGAGAAGGTGGAGGGAAGGTGGGATTGGGAAAGTAGGAGGAGGGGGTTTATGGGGGGTACAAAGTGAATAAAGTGTAATTAAAAAACAGAATGGTCTGATTTCGCTTACTACATACACTTATGCACAAAAAGATAATTTTAATAACTAATCAGTCTTTGATTCAAAATTACTTTGGCAAAGTGGCTATTGTCTTCTGGTAGTTGAATAACAGCGATGTGAGCTTTTTCCATTGTTGTTGTTTCTGTACAAGAGACACCCTTAACTATCTTTGCCTTGCTCTTACATAAGTGAAATGAGTTAACGCTAAAGCAATGTTCAAGAAATCAAAATGATGACAAAGCCAAGAGCATGAAATGACTAAGGCTTTGTTGCTTGTGGCTTGAGGGGGTGGGGGTTGCCGCCCTCTGAGGTGTCTGACTGGGTCACCCAATAGACTTGCCAAGGACTGGGAGGGAAGGAAAAAATAAGTTGGACAACTTTCCTCTTGGGATAAAGCCCAGAGTTACGTGGTCTGTAGTGATGAGAACTGGGTGGGCATTCAATTAAAAAGAAAAAGATTGAAATACAGCAGACATAAAGAAGATAGTAAGCTCAATGTTTATGACTCTTTGATGGGCTTGCAATATGCTCCTCACCTTTATAAAGAAAGATGTCTAGAGTCTCATTTTCTAATTGACTTCCCATAAGATGCCTATATCACAGCAAGAAATAAATATAGAATAATATTTATTTATTATTCAATATTAATAATTGAATAATATTATTCAATGTTATAATTGAATAATATATATTTTACATTAAAACTAACATAATATGTTCATAATATGTTAGTTTTAATGTAAAATATATTCTTAGAAACAAAATGATATAATAATTCATTTTGTAGATGAATTTCTCTTAATGTCTGAATGTTTCTCTCTCCTTCTTGGAGTATTAAGATGAGATACTGGAAATTAGGAGGATACAAGTTTCAGAGTCAGGCCAGAGCTAAACCTTTTTGGTCCTTTCCTCCAGCATTATATATTACTTGATTCTAAAAATACAACATCATATCAGTGATAAAATTGAACCCGTTAGAGTGAAGTTCATGTTGCTGGCATTCAGCGGAGCCAGGCTTTGATTCTTGACAGTGCATATGAGATACTACATGGAGAGATATTGTTTGACCTCTAGGAGAGCCAAGAGCTCTCTAGACTGTCACTCTTTATTCCTCCAGTATTATCCTCATACTCCAGCTGTAGTTAAAGGCTGACTCATGTCTTTCACTTACTTAAAACTATTGGCTGCTCTTATGACTAAACTGTGTTCCCCAAATTCTTATGTCAAAATACCTTACCTTCAGTAACTAACTCATTTTGCAATTAGGTCATTTCATATATGTTTATTGAGAGGAGATCATTAATTTGGGCCTTAATCCAACATGACTGATATTCTTATAAAAATAAAATTTCAAACACAGAGGCACATATAAGGAGAATGCTATGTGAATGTAAAGATGATAAGCCTAGGGAGTAACATATCTGTCACCTTTGTCTTCTAGAAGAAATGATTTGTGCTTTGATTTCAGGCTTCTAGGCACTAGAGTTAAGAGATAATTAATTGCTTTTGTTTAAAGGAAGACAATGTAGCCTGTCCTGATGAGACCTGATAGGCTAGGGTCAGATAGAATGAGAGGAGGACCTCCCCTATCAGTGGAGTAAGAGAGGGTCATAGGAGGTGAAGAGGGAGGGTGGGTAGGACAGCAGGGATACAAAGTGAATAAATAAATTTTACAAAAAGAAGGGAATGAAAAGAAAGAAGAAGATACTCAAATTTGACAGAGGCAGTCCCTGCTTCCCTTCCTTGTGAACCCACATGAATACTAGGATGCCAATTGGCTACATCTGAGCAGGGGTTGTAGGTCCTTTTCATTCATGGTCCTTGGTTGGTACATCAATCTCTGCAGAACACCCTGGGCTCAGTTATTTTTAGCTTTGTTGGTCCCCTTGTGGGGCTTCTGTCCCCTCCATGTTCTTCTATACAACCTCCTCTTCTTCCATAAGACTTCCAGTGCTCTGTCCAAAGTTTGGCTGTGAGACTCAGCATCTGCTTTGACCCCCTGTTGGGTGTAGCCTTTCGGAGAACCTCTACACTAGGCTCCCATCCTGTTTCTCCTCTTCTACTGCTTCTGGTGTCTATCCTGTTTGCCATTCTGAAAGAGATCTAAGCCTCATCCCTAGGATTCTTCTTAGTGTTTAGCTTTTTTAGGTCTGTAGATTTTAGTATGGCAAGCCTATGGTATTATGGTATGGTGTTATATAGCTAGTACCTGCTTATAAGTTAGTGTACACCACGCCTGTCTTTCTGTTTCTGGGTTACCTCACTCAGGATGACCTTTTTTAGTTCCATCCATTTGCCTGCAAATTTCATGATTTTTGATCACTTGTCCCTGGCCATGCGGCCTTAGCAGGCCACAGAGGAAGAGGATCCCGAAGTCCTGATGAGACATGATAAGCTATGGATGAGCAGATGGCAAAGGAGTCAAACTCACTTTTTCAGTGGACTAGGGAAAGGGAATAAGAGAGAAGAGGAAGGTAGGGTGTTGACTGAGAGGAGTTGAGGGAGGGGGCTTCAGTTGGGACATATAATGAATAAACTGTGAAAAAATTAAAATTGAGAGTCAAATTTATGGGCTCTTATTACAGCAAATTAACAAAGTAATTTCTTTTATTATTAGGATCATGTCCAACATACTGTATTCTGGAAAAGGAATAGAATGTAAAACAAAGAACAAATATAACCTAATCTAAGAACAATAAGATTTTTGGAATTGTGAATGAGCATAGAAAAAAAAAATCCATTGAGTAACTATTGTAATCCTGCATGTCGGGAATTGTTGCATTTACACAATACAGGAAGGAATCTTACCAGGTGCCAGGAGTCGCTGAGGATTTAGAATGGAATTAAACTGAAATAGTGCCTGTTCTCAGGGAGCTTACACTGAAGCAGGCAACTCATTACCCAAACAATTAATTATAGTAATGACTATGAGTATGTGTTGATGTCTTAAAAATAGGAGGCAAGAAGAACTTATCCTCTAGTTCAAGGGATCAAAAAAAATAATCAGGGAGGTGTTCTTTGAGAAAATTACGTTAAGATTCCTTCTAAAAGATGAGTAGAAGATAGCAAAAGCGAGGCAGAAGATAAGAAGAGGCATCAAGGTGGAGTGGGTAGAAGGTGCTGAGCTCCTGAGGCTGGAAGGCTCTTTCCTAAACCAGGAACAGGGAAAGTGAGGCAGAAATTAATATTGGTGGTGCGGAAGCCAAGAAGAACCAACTGTTTCAGATATTGATAGTCTCAGAGTTCAAGTTCATTCTGAACAATAGTGAAAAACTCATCTGAGGAGATTACTTGGGAAAATATGGATGATGGTAAGGAATTTAGACTTAAGAAAAGTCCGCTGATGGCACATAATTGATGAAGTTCAAAAAGATGGATGGTATGGAGGCAGGAGATACAGAGGTACTGTCTGTAAGGTTGACTATACTTTTTCCTTTTGACCTATTGGATAGAATGTGATATTATTCATAGAGATAGGAAATAGTAAGCCATTTTTTAATTCTATGAAGAGAAACTGGTATTTATTCTGTTTGTTGAATTTGAAGCAACTGTGAGATAACTGGTATCACATGAGCCATTAACCTCAGTCATCAAGAGTTCTGGGCCATTGAGATACAAGTTTGGACATGGTGAGATATGGTTAGAAAGCAACTTGAGCTGTAACAACAGATGAGCTCATCTAGCAAGGCCTCAGCACAACTGAGGATTCTAAACTCCAAGTTTGGCTGCAGAAAGATGCGCCAGCCCAATGATAAGGAGTGGCAGCAGAAAAAGGAGTAGGCCCAAAGGATGTGATGTCACTAACCCTGAGATGAAAGAGGTCACGAAGGAGGCTAGTCATGGCTAATAGCCTTTAAATGTCCAGAGAAGGTAATTTCTGGAGAAGACAAAATGTCAAGGTTATACCAGTGCTAAATGAAGCTCCTTTGGAGGCAGGGTTGGAGAACCGAAACTGAGATGGAAGAAAATACTGTGGATATCTTGCCCTATCCTTTGACTGCTATGCCCGTATCCCAAAGACGGCTTATTATGAGCAACTACACCTACAAAGGATTTTATTGTTCTGTTTTTGTTTGGTTGGTTTTACTACCCTTAATCTAAGCACAGGTCAAGCCACAGGAAGAGGAAGTATATCCACAACTAGCCCTCAAATAATGACTGTCAGGGATTTGATAACTGAATATGACAAACCCTTGACTCTCAGCTGACAGAACAAAAATAAGACCTCACATCATTTCTCAGAGTGATTGACTGTTTTTTATTTTTAATTTTAATTTTATTTTTATTTATTACAGTTTATTCACTTTGTATTCCAGCTGTAGCCCCCTTCTCCATCCCCTCCTAGTCCCCTCCCTCCCTCTTCTCCTATGTTCCTCCCCTAGTCCAATGATAAGGGAGGTCCTCCTCCCCTTCCATCTGACCCTAATCAATCAGTTTCTTTTCCACATTGAAGAACAGAGCCAGGATGGTAACTCACAGTCTCTTCTACTCGGAGTATGCTTCAGAATCCTCAGGTGGCTCTCTGAGACACAGTTTCCAATTCTTCGAAATGTCATGTAGGAATTGAAAGGAAAACAAAGTTTATGATTAAGAAATAGTGCAAGATATGGACTTCTGCTGAGATACAAAAATGAATATTTTAATTAATTGTATTTTGGAAGAATGGATCTGGCTCATCAGGACTGGCTTCATTGTCTTCCTCTGTGGCCTGGTAAGGCTGCTCCCCCCTCAGGTACAAGTGATCAAAGAGCCAGCCCATGAGTTCATGTCAGAGACAGCCCTGTTCCAATTACTGGGGAACCCTTTTGGACACTGAGATGCCATGGGCTACTTCTGTGGAGGGGTTCTAGGCTATCTCCATGCCTGGTCCTTGGTTGGAGTATCAGTCTCAGAAAAGACCCCTGTCCCCAGATTTCTTGGTTCTGTTGTTCTCTTTGTGGAGCTCCTGTCCCCTCCAGGTCTTTCTATCTCCCCCTTCTTTCATAAGATTCCCTGCACTCTGCCCAAAGTTTGGCTATGAGTCTCAGCATATATTTTGATAACCTGCTGGGTAGAGTCTTTCAGAGGCTGTCTGTGGTAGGCTCCTGTCCTGTTCCCTGTTTTCTCCCTCTTCCTATGTCTGTCCCATTTGCCTTTCTGAATGAAGATTGAGCATCTTACCTAGGGTCTTCCTTGATACTGGTTTGATAATAAGATTTTCATGAACTTTCTGCTCTTTCCGAGCTTAACTCCACTACATCTCATTTTGCAGAATTACCTATGACATAAATACTCACCTGTTTCACCTTACCTAAGAGGCTGCTCCTGGGGAAGAAGAAATTTATATATATATATATATATATATATGTATATATATAGTGTGTGTGTGTGCATATAAAATAGGTAAAATGAGGCAATAAATGCATATTTAAAGAGGATAGATAAATAGGGGTATCAATAAGAGAACAGCATTATTAAATTATGAAATATACTGGACCTGCATTAATGCTCGGGAGGGATATAGGAAAATGAAAAGAAAAATATTTTATAGGGATTTCTATGCAAAAATACATGTAAATTTTCTTGATGCTGTTGGTTAAAAGAAGAGGAAACTAAGTAATAAAAATGAAGGAACTATAAAGTGGTTTACACTAGAAAACTCAGTAAGCCACTTTCTGGATGTAACAGAAAAATCAAAAGTTTTGTTTTAAGAAGAATAGAGCAGGCTCCGTAGTTCTCAAATTTTACTTTGCACAGGAATTCCCAACATTTCTAGAATCCACTTAGTCACTGAATGACATATTTTCCATCCAGATGTACAGGCTGAGGAGTTGGCTGTCAGTTGAATACACTTGTAGTCTTTTCTCAGCAATTATTTTAAGGAATGCATTTGAATAAAATGCACTTTTGGCATCATTTTTCAGAACGGGTGATGATTTATGCTTTTCTTGCAGGGACAAGATGGCTCTGGGCATGAGTCATGGCTGTATGCTGGGAAGGTTCCGATGGGAACCTTCTTCTTGCGGGCTGATCCCTACCTTACATGGACTTGAGGCTGTGCATGGCTTTTATTAACATGAGGATTTTGCTTGTTAAGTCCCAGGATTCATCTTTTCCTTCACAACACAAGCCCTGCTAGTGGTTCACACGCACCTGATTCAGAATCTGTGCTTGGGACGCTTAGTGGCTTGGGAATAGTAATTTAGAAAGCCTCTGATTATTTGTCAGCTAAGATGGGATGATGTATTTTCTGGTGCAGCTGGGAAACAGGCTAGTCCTCTGTAGGGGAGTAAATTAAGATGGAAGACAAAGTCCTGTTCCATGGGACAGGTTTAGTACAAATGAAATGTGTCCATAGGCCAAAAAAGCTACAAATGTAGCACTGATCTATGTTTCTCTCAGTTGCAAAAATGTACTGTTTAATATACTGTCCTCAGATGTAAGTTTTCCTTGAGAAAAATACCTGGCTCAGAGCAGATGTTCTTGGGAGGAAAAATAAAAATAAAAAATAAAAAAATTGAAACTTTTCATGGAACAAGGTGATTGAACTGTAAGACTGGATATTTGAAATTTTCCACGTTAAAATTGTTTCTGTCACTCTCCTTGGCTCTGATTTTCAAAATATATTTTACAGCATTGCTTGTAACATGTTCATATGAATGCAAATCACCTGGGGGCTTTGTTAAATTGCAGGTTCCTCCTCATCAGTAGTTTGGGGCTGGACTTGAAGCTAATTTTCCTTTTTCTTGTGCTCTCAGGAGGTTAGAGGCTCTGGTCAGTCTTGATCAAAGAAGACTTTAGTCCAGGAGATGCAAAGGTCTTTTAAGATGCTCTGTAGGTCAGAGGTTCTCAGGCCCTTTAAGCTTAAGCAAAACATAATTTGAAACTCCATCTGCATCTTATATTCCCATGTAAAATTTTACTTCTGAACAGCATGGCAATCCTGGGATTGCATTGACAGAGGCTGGTTTAAAATCAGAAGGCCGTCTCTTGACAGCCCGGGAAGCTTGATTACTGTAAAAGAACATGATAATGTGTGGTGGCCACTCAAAAAGCTACTCACAGATTTGAGCAGATACCGGAGGGATTTTAGAAATGGTTAGGCCTCTTTCTAGTGATTCTGAAAACCTCTCTCTGGTGAGTGTTATGCTTTCTCCAAATGAGGAGGTTTCTGATTCGAACATCCAACAGTGTTGTTAAGATAGTAACTCCAATGGCAGCTTCTATATTCCAAACATGAGGAACACCAGTGAGCCCTAAACTTTCTTACTAGTGTAGCCACAACTGGGCTTCTGTTAGAAAGCCAGTTAGTGAAAGCACCATGTATGGAATGTGTGCAGTCCAAACACTGTGTGAAATTCTCAAAGAAATAATAAAATCATTTTGATAAGGATGCTGTAGAAATGGAGACTCCTCAACGGTTCTGAATTATTTGCCACATTTACTATGCTCATGTGTCCTAGTAAGAATTCTTTGATGGGTTCTCATGAAGATTTCATTTCAGAAGTGATCACTCCTTGCATTGTAGGCAAGCATCTTTACTTCGAAAAGCATCTGAAGGACATACTAAGGCAGGTGTTCTGAGGTCCATATTTGAGATTGAATTCTGTTTCAGAGTAATGGAACAATCAACAACTTGACTTTCTAAGTATGTGTTTTCAAGTTCTATTTTCGTATTTCATTCTAGTCTTGAATGAAGGATAAATATGGTTGCATGGGAAAGTCGGCATTTTCCCTTCCACTGTTATTGAAAACATTTCATTAGTCAGAACAGAAGAATAAGCTCTGCTTATTCACAGCGCTCAACCTTGCTACTGTAATTTCAGGCATAATGGGCTTAGTGGAATAGAACATATCCTATCATGTTTCACCATAAGAATAACACTCATTTGATATTTAAGAAAGCATGTATTGGCATCCCTATAAATGTATAAACTTATGTAAAAATTTTCAGAAATTGTTAACTTGACCTTTGTCATTTGTGCACATGTTGGCTTATTACCATTCTCCTGGGAGTGTTCATGCTACGGCTTGAGAAATGTAGCACTTATATCTTGATTAAGATCTTTTAAATAAAAAGTAAACCCCCTTTTTAACTTTTTCTTAGAAACAAAAAATATTTCTTCAGAATTTTTTATATTCAGGTGTTTTATAATGAAAATTACATTACTTTTACTACTAAAATTTTAACATGATTGTTGAGGTTGGAATAAAATTTAATGCTAAAGTGTAGAGATTTCTATTAATCTAGTTGTTTAGTGCACATGCTAAAATTTCTATATTTTCAATATACACTTAATTTAAAATTTCAGATTAATTCTCTTACTACATATGTTATTTAAAATAAAGAAACTTATATTATTAAAACTAATCGAGTATAAATTACAGTTTTTCATCATTGAACTAAATTCTTTTAACCATTTCTATCCCCTAAGAATTGTCAACATTTTGTGGTTTATTAACTCATTGAGAGTTCACCTTCTTGACACTCTTATGCAGCTCTACCCAGTCCATGGAATCCAAGAAACCTTGGAAGAATATTATAGCATCTTTACATAGTGGTTGTCTTGCCACCCACACTCTTTGGCTCCACCTTCCCAAGGATAGTGTAAGATGCAAATCACCTGTACCTTAAAGACTTAAAACTGAGGCCAAAGACTTCTACTCACTTATCCAGTATCAATCAAGGAAGAAGCAGAACTCCTTTTGGAATTTGTTCTTCAGATAACCTAATCCACAATGATTTCTTCTGGAATCTGGTCCTCTTCTTTTGACCATTGAACGCCGTAAGAGAGGTGTGAATACTTTCATTTGCTATAGCTTTTGGCTCTGTCATCTGTTCAAATGGAAAAGTGCTTGTTCAAATAATGCTAAATAAAAGGTAGGCATAAGAAAGCAAAAGAAAACATGTTTGTTTTAAGAAAACAACATGACAGAGTTTGCCAATGTGCTGACTGAATGCTTCTTTTTTGTTCTAAGATATTTGGGTTGATCTTAACATGAGATATAGGGAGATGACTTTAGTGCAAAGGAATCTTTTTTTTAAAATTTCAATTTGTTGGATAAATAAAGCATCTTATTTTAATAGGAATGAAGTCCATATGAGTACTCTATATAGATAAGTTTTTTATCAACAAGACATTCTCTCCATGCCTAAGTGATGTCCTGTACTGAAAACTAAATGATGTTCACAGAATATTATGGCAACCCAGTTAACAATGGAAATCAGCTTGGTGGAACCACCATCAGCAGCAGAGTCCATTAGCCTGCTTTTTGTATCACATTATATCAGACATGTACTTTGATTTTTAATCTCTTAATTGTCTCCTTCCTTTGTTGAATAAGTTCCAAGTTGTGGCCATTTAGAGTGACATTCCAGTGGAAGGTAGTTAAGTTAAACTGACAAGATAATCTACAGTCTGTCTGTCTCTCTGTGGCTGTCTATCTGTCTGCTCCCCCCACCTACACACACACAAACACACACACACACACACACACACACACACAGAGAGAGAGAGAGAGAGAGAGAGAGAGAGAGAGAGAGAATTAAGAAGAAAAATCACTATAGGAACAGCTACACAGTAAACACTTGTTAAATAGTTTTAAAGGAAAGGAAGAGTGGCCCTTTATCTAAATTACTTTCACTGAAGACATTAATTACATACACAGACTACTGACCATTGCACAGTACAAAGCTTGGTTTTTCTTTTTCCAAAAGGTGGAAACCATGGAAAATCCCCTGTGTGTGCAGGAGATGTGTACTTTCATCTACTGAAGACTTTGCAAATGTTCTTTGCTGTCCACTTCATGCATCATAACATAGGACATCTCGAGGATACACATAAACACTCCATGTCTGGTGTGTGTGTGTGAGAAAGAGCTAACAGCTTCTCTAATTTACTTGAAGACTTGTGTGCAGGGAAAGGTAACAAGGCTGTGAGGTAGAAATGCACCAATAAACAGAAACCATGAGAACAAAAATGAAGATATATTTTCTTTTTCCCTTTCATGACTTTTCTTGTAGTGTATTTTTAATATAAGTGAGTGATAACTTTATTGGGATATAACTGACCTTGAATATTTTAACATTATTTTGATTTATTACTATTTTGCATAAAATTATATTATTAATGATAAATAATTCCTAAAATGTTCATGACACACTTAATTGTTTCAGTTATACATATTCATTATCAAATTGGAAATAAGCCTCTAAATGAGAAACTGTGTGAACTGGAGCGTTCTAGTTATTTAGAATAGAAATTGCAATGTGAAGCTTATTCTCCTTCACAGGCAAGTTCTTCTTTGTTTCTAGTGGAAGTGAAAAATTTGACCTAAAGAAAATGTTTCAACAAACCTCACTCATATCCAGCTGGTTGCCAAAGAGAGGGCCCAGAGCCTGAACACAGGAACTAAACACAGGAAATTCAATATTTGTTTTGCATTGTAAGGATATTAGAGCCATAAAGAGTTTTAAATTTTTTTGATTATTAGAGATTCAAACAATGTTTATATACAAGATACCAGTATACATGATACCGCATGCTGGCCTAGTGCCCGCCTGTTCACAGACAGCCCTCTTTGTGTGCAGCACACAGCGGCCATTGGGCATTGACTTCTACAAATTGAATTAACAAACATTTAATGTGAACCAGCTTTAACAAATAGCTTGGCCAGATTTAAAAGGAAGCTTTTTTTGTTGAGAGTGATTTGCTTTTTTTTTTTTTATTTATCCTAACTGATATTTGTTGACAGAATCAGACAGACATTAAGTCTTCATTTTGTTTACAACTCAACCTACAAAAATAGTTTACATCTATTTTATTTATTAGTTGTTTTTATATGTCTTTGAATTATCCTCAGCATTCATTCATTCATTCATTCGTTCATTTTGCCTTCAAGCCCTGGCTGAGATGCAAGCGTCCTTTGCTTCTCTGCTAAAGGCCTAGAGACTTCATAAAATTGAATTTATTCAGTATCATCTCTGCCAGTAGAACATTCTGAAAGATTTGAGAACAAATGAGTCCATGAATCTGTATGTCTCTGTCTCATATTTAATGTAAGGTGGCTCTTCCCAGCTAGCTGTGAGAAACTGAGTTCTCATTTCACATTCACTTTCTGGCTGTGCACATATTCATAATAGTTGCAGAATTTGATCAACTCCATTGACCTTTAAAAACTCAAATCCTAATCACTGAGGTCCTAGGAGGTAATTAACTACCTTATATGCATATCAAGGAAAATGCTACTCTATTTTCATTTTTATATGACTGTGAGAAAGTTGTTTTTAAGATGTTGATAGACTTACTATCAAATTCTTCATTGGAAAATTAATAATTTATAATAAGTAAATTAATTTTTGTATTCTTAATACAACAATTCTCTGGAAAACATCATTGATAATGGGTTCTCATGATTATTATTTATATATATATTTACATAGGTCACTCCTTGCTAGTA
Source organism: Meriones unguiculatus (assembly GCF_030254825.1). Lineage (NCBI taxonomy): Eukaryota > Metazoa > Chordata > Mammalia > Rodentia > Muridae > Meriones > Meriones unguiculatus. The sequence continues at coordinate 139,998,441 of NC_083352.1, read as the reverse complement.
ATGATTTGTGTGCATCTTAAGTCTCTTCACAGATTTACAGCTGCCAGATAAAATAGAAAATGTTTAAATTTTGACAGGTTATGACTTTTTGTATAAATGTATTCCACAAAGGCACAAGGCATACTTACATTAAAAATTTAGTCTTTGGTTTTAAAATTCAGATTTAACTGGGTATCTTGTGCTTTTATTTGCTAACTCTGGCAACTTTAAGTGCCTAGATATCACAGTTTACACTGCTCGCTTTCCAGCCGTTGTCTGGCCTGCATTAAGCACTTTAATGTCATAAAATCTTAACTCTTAAAACATCAGAAGAGAATAAGTTTTTCATGTCAGTTTCAAAGCTGTTTGAATTTACTTTATATAGTATTCTTGGACCCTATTTTATAGAGTACAGGTTATATTTTGCAATACTGAAATTGGCCACTGACTACCTTATTAGTCATTTCATTAGTCTTTAGTCAAATAAATGTAGTGGATATCTTACAAAATGATCAAACCATATGTCTGGAGACCTGTGGTCTAGTTTTGCCTTCAGCACTATCTCTGGTTCTCAATGTTATCGTCTGTCACTGTGAGTGCTTCTACGACTAGCAATCACTTCATTCAGGAAAGGCCATAGTGACGCTCCGGGTACCGGACAGGTGTGCAGCAGTGCTGAACTACTGGCAAAGTCATTATTTGTGTTTAGGGTGTCATCTATACATTTATAATATAACATTCCTTTTCTATAAATAAGCGAAAACACTGGGGATATAGTAATTTGACTCCTTATTTAGTAGCTAGAGGACTAAGCTGTTTGAAGCAATTTAGAGTTTTCTGTTTTGTTTTGTTTTGTTTTTGGCAGCACAAACCTGGATTACCCCCGCCTCCCTTGGCCAGAGGGTGAGTATTATTTTTATGATTGAGGAATACTATGACTGGTGCTAAGGGTCAGCATGTAGTGACTGTGATTGGTTGTAAGAGTAAAGGATGTGAGTGACCGTCCTAAGTGGCTGTGACTGAACAAACCAAATGACTATGATAGGTTCAGATCAGTAGCAGAATGTCCCAAAGCCTCATACTCCTATACAAATGGGCTTCTTAGCCTCGCTGAGGGAATGCGGTAGGAAATATTCTCCTGCAAACCTATAGTGGTGTAATGTTTGGTCTAAAGAAAATGTCTCTCCAGGGCAGCCTTCATTGCTTGCTTTTACCACTCAGGACTTAACAGGCAACAGACAGAGCCCAAAGACAAGAAAGACTGGCAATTACCTAAGGGAAAGATTGGAGCTGAAACTTGACAGATGAAGATACTATGGACATTACAAGGGTCAAATATTGTCTAGTACTGTCTGGGTCAGATGCCATTTGGCTTCTGATCCTGAGAGCCCAAACTGGTCATCAATTGCTCACTAACAGCTGGAAGGTTGTGAGTTGCCCAACTTCTAGAAATCCTATTTGTCTGCCATCCCACCTGCAGCAAACACCTGTGACTGATTGACCCTGATGTACCACGGCCCAGTTTGTGCTGCAGTGGAACAGCTCTGGGCAGGAAGAAGGGAAACAAAGACAATTAGAAAGCAGAGAGGTGATTAAAAGTATTAGAAGCCAAAGAAGAGATGCCAAAGGCCTCATTACATAAGACCTACACAAAGGCAGTAATCTGGCAGAGCCAAAGGTCCTCATACCCTAGGCCTATGTGAAGACTATAAGACTTGGAGGCTGCTACTAGCTGCTGTCTCCACATGCCTGCTGCTGCTGGCAGCTGCCAAACACTGAGGAAACAAGAACTACCAGAGTTCACAACTTGATGGATTTCTTGCCTGTTTATGATTTTTATCTAGATAGAAGAAAAAGGCCTTTAGCAATCTGATTGATAGCAAATTAATGACCCCACATCTTTTCCTTCCCTGTATCTATACCCTTTGACATATAAGGTGATGGAAGTGATTGCTTGCTCCTTGATTCTCACTATAGTCATTTGGACCAGTACTGACTTATAAGATGTTGAAAATCAACTCTGCCTGTGTGTTTCCATTTCTAATGACACAACACTGCTTGTGCTATGAGAACATGCCCTGGCTAGCATGGAATGGGAAAATGAGGTAGAGAAGAACATTCAACTTCTGTACATTCCTGTCTCTCACGTAGGAGAAGAAATAATCAGATTGACAGGTTTTTATTTCCCTCCAAGAATCCTTACTCATTATCTATGCATAGCTATTGGCAAAGGTTCAGTAAAGCACATTTATGCATGTAGGTGGGCAGTCTTAACAAAAATCTGATGTAGCTCCAGAATTCTAAACATACCAAAGACCTATAGATGCATTTTATTTTTATCCTGCCTAATCCCTTTAAAATTCAAAGAAAATAGAGAGGAACAGTGATACAGAAAGCAGGAAAAACATTGAAGGACACATACTGAAGGCTGCTTGGTCCGTAGGGTAGGAGTTTTGCGAATACTGAGTATGAATGTGTGAGAGTGTTGAGATCTTTGGTGTGTGGGCATGGTCTTGGCCGAGGCTAGGAATGGGTATTCCACTCTTAAATTCCCTCCCTGTGATTTATTCTATGTGTCTGTCCATAAGCAGAACACAAGCATGTTTTTGTGCCATGCTTGACAGAATGCAGAATCATTGAAGGCCCCATGTTACCAAATAGATTTGAATTGACGCTTATTTATAATTAACTTGACTTATTTCTTTTTGTTTATTCCAGATTAGATGAAAAAATAGGATATTCCAGATCAAATGTAACTGGTGTCTGATGGCTTTGTTTTGTCTCTATGTAGCTAAATACTGTAAGAAAGATAAGGAAAAGGAAGGTTTACAGGTGTTTTATTTCAGACATAAAGATTTCTGATTTCTTCACTCTAAACAGGCAAATACACTCAGCTGTTATTGAGGGTTATAACTGTCCTCAAATAAAACCTACAAAGTAAGGCAGATCAGAATTTTTACCACCCTTTGACAAAAGTTCAGAAACTTGTGCAAATAAAAGGAATATAACAGTTTTACATTACTAAACATTCCTAGTATCAGTGCTACTAGAATTCTGTAATGAAATTGGATTAAAGTGATGTGAATTTTCTTCCGTTTCTTACTTTGGAAGGAATTCCTGGATGTAATGGGTATGTGGGAAAACATTATGTTGACAGCACAACAATCCGTGAACTTCCTAACATGACTAGTCATGTACTGTACTTCAGCGCAAACAATGAGGTTATTGTTCTGATGGAAAAACAAGTAACTTGTTGAAGGCAAAAAGGTGAAAATGTTCTATAACCTGATTTTGTTTCGGCAGTCTGAACTATTTTCTCACCATCTTCAATGCTGTACACACATCTTAAAGATTCCTCTGTTTGAGGCAGCGAAGATTTCTTTTAGTTTTCTCACTTTTAAAAAAAAATTACTTGTTTAGATTTTATGGCTCTGCTTTCTCATTAAATGAGGGAAGGAATGGTGTCCAGCTTTTACCACAGGATTTTTTTCTCTCTCTACATTGTAAGAATTGGAAGGTTCTTGCTGGACATACTTCAAAGATGACAAGCCAGGGTTAGAATGAATGAAGCTAATGGGAAATTCACTTTACTGTTCAAAAACAGAGTTTTAACAACCTGGTTCTTTGAATTCATTCCTTCCATTATTTGATATCACCATTTGTTTTTATCTGCTCTTGTCTAGTGAGTGGAGAAAGAAATAAAAATCAATAATTTGGGAGAGAAAAGAGACAGTTGATAGCTTTACCATGCCTCTTCCTATGTTTCTGAAGTCTACAAATTTATCTAGTTCTATAATTAGTGTTTGGATACTTGTAAGCTGGAGTTTGGACTATTTTTTGGTCTTATAATATATAATAGTTATGAAACATTTTGAATTTTTGTGTAATTTATTTTGCACAGTGTCATATTACGCTACTCAGTTGGTACTGATCTGTATATTCTCCTGCCTCATTCTCCCCAGTGGTGAGGTTTCAGGCCTATACTCTACATGCAATTTAGAGATATTTCTTAAAGCCATGCCCTGTCATGGCCCAAGAAGACAGCTCAGTTCATAAACTGTTTACCTCACAAACCTGAGGACTTGGTTTTGATACCCACTGTGCATATAAAAAGCAGGATGTGGTAGAGGGAATCTTTAATCCTAGCACTAGGGAAATGGAAATAAGAGAGTCTTTGGAGCTGAAAGGCCAAGTAGTCTAGATAAACTGGTGAGCTCCAGGTCGGTGAACAACACTGTCTCAAAAAATAAAATGGAAAAAATTGAATAAGACACTCAACATTGACTTCTAGCCTCCATGGGCACATGTACATACATCTTGCACTTACATACACATGAATGTAATGAATATGTATATATGCACAGACACTGACGCACACGCACACACACACACGCACACACACACGCGCGCACACACGCACACACACACACACACACACACGCACACACACACACACGCACACACACGCGCGCGCACACACACACGCTTTCTTTCTTGATTACAATACCCTTTAACCTGAGATCAGGGATGGAGTTACCTCCAGAAGATCTGTTATTGTACAGGATTGTCTTAGCAATTCTGGGTTTTTGTTTTTCCATATGAAATTGAGAACTGTTCTTTCAAATTCTGTACAGATTGTGATGGTATTTTGATGGGAATTGCATTGAATCTGTAGGTTGCTTTTGGTAGAATGGCCATTTTCACTATGTTAATCCTACGGATCCGTGAGCATGGGAGAGTCCCTCAAAGGAGGTATGTATATAGAAATTTTGGTATATTTACACAAAGGAATACTACCCAGCTATTAAAAACATGGAAATCATGAAATTTGCAGCCAAATAATGGGAACTAGAAAAGATCATCTTGAGTGAGGTAACTAGGAAACAGAAAGACACACATGGTATATATTCACTCATAAGTGGATATTAGCAATATAATATAGGATAAACATACTAAAATCTATAGTCCTAAAAAAGCTAAACAACAAGGAAGACCCTAGGGAAGATGCTCAATACTCATTCAGAAGGGCAAATGCGATAGACATTGGAAGCAGGAGAAGGCAGGGAACAGGACAGGAACATACCAGAGATGGCCTCTGAAAGACCCTACTGATCAAGGTATTGAAGCAGAGACTGAGACCCATAGCTAATCTTTGGGCAGAATGCATGGAATTTTGTGAAAGAAAGGGGAGATAGAAAGGCCTGGAGGGGACAGAAGCTCCAAAAGGAGAGCAACAGAGCCAAAAATACTGAGCGCTGTGGACCCTGAAGAGAATGATACTCCATTGAGAGGACCTAAAACCTGGCTCAGATGTAGCCCATAGACTCACTCTCCAACTGGGGTTCCTATTAAGGGGGAGCAGGGACTTTCTCTGACATGAACTCAGTGGTAGGCTTTCTGATCACCTCCCTGGGGGGGGGTGCACCCTTGCAAGTCCACAGAGGAAGACAATGCAACCAGTTCTGATGAGATCTGATAGACTAGGGTCAGATGGATGGGGAGGAGGACCTCCCCTATCAGTGGACTTGGGGAGGAACATAGGGGGAGGAGAGAAAGGGAGGGTGGAACTGGGAGGAGACTAGGGAGGGGGGCACAACTAGGATACAAATTTAATAAATTGTAATAAATCATAATAAAAATAATTTTAAAAGAAAATATGAAAATATAAGTAAAATGATACAAAAAAATACCCTTTAATTTGACTTGATATCTTCCTGGAGTTTCTAAACTAAAAACCTATTTTCTTTCTTTTCTTAATCTTTTAAGTAGAACAATTAAATAAATGACAATTTGTTATTTCTCCAATCATAATGGCAGACAATGGTTTGCATAAACTTCAGAAAGAAATTATTTAGCTATGTATGTATTTAAGCAAACACAATTAATAAGCTCTTCTCAAACGTCCTGTTCTAGGTGTCCATCTTTCCAGCCCAGCAGCATATAGTAAAGAAAGATTTAGGCAAGTTCTCAACCAGTAGGGATCAGATTCCCAGCCCCTTCTACGCTGTCTCAGAAACTTTTGTGGGCGCCATGGTCAGACTGGATACTTCTTCCTACATTTGTTTATGGGTTCCTCCCAAGTATTTGGATCTCTCTTGTTTCCACTGAATGTCTGCGGCTGAGAACAACCATGTGAGCAAAAATAGTCCTGAGGCAAAACAAACTCAGACAGGCTGGAGTGAGCAGGGAGCTGCAGCTTGGAACATCTGCATCGTCATCAGACAGTGTTATAAGGAGGTCAGGGGACGTTTCTGGATTTGAGGCATAAGCAGGATACAGAATTTTGGAAGGCTTCATTCTACTGATATCCATGTGATTTGGAGGTTTTTGCTTGTAGTTCTTGCTGCTAACTCTGAGTGCCAGAATAAATAATCATGGTCAGGGGAAAAAGCCCTCTGGAGCTCATTTAAAGAAAACTAAAAGGAGAGATTTTTTTTTCCTGCCAACCTGGGCTTCTTCTTTGAACCCACAATTGAGAGAGATGGAGACAGAGTCAGATGTGCTGCAGTCTGGGAGTTGCCACTTTGAATCTCACTTTTTGGTTTCAGTTGCTTATCTGATTATTGACCTAGCGTTTGGTGTTTACTATGTGTTCCTCATGGAATATTACCCCATTTCCCTCTATGCTACATAGGATCTGCTATTCCTGACATTGGCTTACAGGTGGAGAAACTGACTTATTGTCAGGATGATAGTTAGTTTTCTTGACTGCATTTGGGATCACTCAGAGAACTCCCACTTGGGTGTGTCTGTAAGGATGTTGCCAGACAGGTTGCCTGAAGAGAAAGTCATTGCCAGTGTAGGGTGTACTTTCTAAAACCAGTGTCTTAAACTACATAAAAGGGACAAATTGAACTGAGAATCAGTCTTCACCTCTCTGCTTCCTGACTGTGGATTGAGCGGATTTGACCAGCTACCTCATGTCCCTGCTGCCATGCTTTTCCTGCCAAGATAGATTACAATACCATTATTCTGGCTAGTTTTGTCAAGACACAAGTCAGAATCATTCAGGAAGAAAAAATTCAGTTGAGAAAATGTCCTCATTAGACTGACTTGTGCATAAGCGTGTGCTGCATTTTCTTGAACACTGTTCAACTTCAATGTAGGAGACCCAGCTCACTTTGAGCGGTGCCATCCCAGGTCTGATGCTCCTGAGTACTATAAGAAAGCAAGACGAGCAAGCCGTAAAGCACAAACTAGGTGGCAGCCCTTCTCCATGAGCTCTGCAGCAGCTCTGACTCCAGGTTTCTGTTCTGTTTGAGTTCTTACCCCAACTTTCCTCAAAATTAAGAGAAGCAAGTTGTGAGCTGAGATAAACATCTCCAAATTATTATGATAACAGAGCTTTATCACAGCAAAAGACAGCCCTCAAACTGTGGCACAAAAGAAACCCTTCCTTTCTTAAATTTCTATTGTCAGATATTCCATCACAACAATGAGGAAAAGGAAAGTGTGAAAGGTAAGAAGAAATGGAACGAATAATTATGATGTTGGCTAGCTGCTAACCCTTAGATAAATGCTTCCTTGTTGAGATTCATCTTCTTTGTTCTCACTTCCTAGCTGTTTACTGAAGGCAAATTACTCACCCATTGTGTTAGTTACTTTTCTCATAGAGGTAATTAAAAAAAAAAATCCCTGACTGTACATTAGAGGTCAGTCATGGACGGGTTCATCAAAGTCTGTGGATTGTTAGAGGGCGTCAGTCTGCTAGGCTGACACTGCCACCTGTTTGTTCAGAAAAACAAGACCCCGTTCTGCTCGATATACACTGCCCTGTTGCCATTTCC